>NC_132821.1:13011790-13343524 GCF_048594095.1 Paramormyrops kingsleyae | reverse complement strand
TCTTTCCCAGAGCGGTCTCCTTATTGAACTCTGCCCCCCACTGACACCTGCCCCCTCTAACACACTCCCATACTCTCTCCATTATCATTGCACTATTTAATTTTTAATGCACTACACTGTATATACATATTCGGAAAGCAATATCCATTGCACAATACAGTTGTAAATTTCTTATTATATATATCTGTAAATGTCTATTTGTAAATTCCTGTTCTTAGCAATCTGTATATTATGCTCACAGTATATCCATCTGTAAATATTACCCTTACTTTCTCCCTGCACATATCCCATTTAAGTGCACTTATAACTTATACCTTATCCTGCACTTACTGCTTATTGCACTCCTGGTTAGACCTAAACTGCATTTTGTTGCCTTGTACTTGTACATGTGTAATGACAATAAAGTTGAATCTAATCTAATCTAATCTAAAATGGAGCGCTGACTCCACCTGCTGGCCACACCATTTCCATGCCCATTTCAATCAAACAGCTATATCTCTGGCATGCTTCATCCAATCCTTACAAAATTTTACTCGCTTCTGTATCACTGGATAACAGACAGACCTTCCAAGTTTGGTGGCAATCGGTCAAACAGGGGTGCTACAGCCGCTGTCCTAATATGTCTAAGACCTACCTTGGCTAATTCAGCTGAAATATCCTTCATGATACCTTCAAAGAATTGTTGACTTTCCCTTCACCTCAGTCCATATTTTAAGCTCCTTTCATTTTTCTGCTATTTGACTATATAATGATTTTATTTATAAACCAGGCAGTGTATATTGCAGATTTTTCGCTTTTTTGTATTGAATTGGCCAGTAGGTGGAGATGGTGCTCTATTTATATTGCACTTTTTTGGATTTTTTTTATAGATTGGCCAGCAGGTGGAGTTCGTCCTGTATTTCATTAATGCATGCAGCAGGCTAATATTATACATTATGGCCAGTCACTATAGACTGTCATTATAGTGTAGTGTGTTTTTTCTTAGATGTTGCTCAGGGCATTGTAATACTGTAGAACCCACTTATCTCGACCTCGGCTAACTCGCCAACCCTATTAAGTCGATATGTTTTTGAAGTGGAACTGCCAAATTCCCTCTTTGCATTAGTATTTCTCATCGGTTATGTCGATTCTTTTATGTCGCCGAACCCTAATATCTCGAGCCCGAAAGAGGGCCAAAATCGCCACTTAACATCGGTTATCTCGATCCCTGTGACTAATCACATTTAAAATGTATCTCACGTGCTAAACAGCGCATATTCAAATCGCATTCGCATGGTAATTTGCTGAACAATGCAACAGTGAAACGCGATCTAGGTAAATCCCCATCAAAACCAAAGCCAAGCATATCTGCATGCGGCAATGACAACGAAGATGAAGAAGATGCGGACGAAGATTTGGAACAAATTCCCTCTGCCAGTGAGGTGATAGAAATGCTACAAAAAATCGACGGTATGGTTCTTTTGTAGGGGATGAAACTGTTTTAGACAGCATAAGTAATATCGAAGCATTTATTTTCAAGTAGACTGTCAAAGGCAAAAAGCAACAAAGCATTTTTATACTTTGTAAAGAAACCATATTAATTGCGTGTACGATACTTTTCAGAGCTGTCAGAGCAAAATGACTTGTGAATTTGATTTTGACACTGGTTTGCTTTTTGTGACAACGAACTACACCGCACAGGTTTTTATGTGACTTTGTGAGCGATCTTTGTGTTTGCAATGTTGGATGATATAATTAAAGGCTTCTATCGAGAATCGACGGTGGTTTTTATTATATACTGGTAAATCTCTGCTTTTAGTTGGTGCACATATGCCTTTTGTTGTTAGCCAACATGTATGTACATTTATATAACATACCGATCGCGTCATCAAACAAATCGCTGTTGTGTAAAAAAACACCAAAAACCGGTGCATATACATTCTCATTTATTAACGCACATAAATAAATTTCAAGCATATGTCAACATAGTGTATTGCCCCCATATTGGTTTTCTGTTATCTCGATCATCGGTTATCTTGACGCTTTTTGGCAACCTCCTAGGCCGGCAACATAACCGGGTTCATCTGCACTTTTTGTATGCGTATTTTCTTCACTGCCTGTTTCACCTACACTAATTAAAATTTATTGTGACATTTACATGTGTATTTAACATGCTTAAGAATGATGACTGTATTAATGATTATAATATTTATTATTATTCATTAGAGACATAATAGAAAACACATTATACACATTGTAAAATTGCAATTGAATACATTTCTCTTAACCAAACATTTAGGTTTGTGTCATTGTTTGAGGAGGCTGAAAAAGTACATTGAGGCCACAATAGTTGAGCCAGCACAATTGACATAATATTTCGCATATGATGTGCATAGCATTCTTACATAAACAGTGTATAAAGACCACAAAGTGTGATAGTAGCACTCATACTGTATATATCTACTACACAAGTCCCTACATGGCAATCTTCTTTTGAATATACAATTTGATGTAAGTCAACACAGGCATCACAAACAAAGCTGGATCGTTATTTTGACATCAATTTAACCATGGCATCATGACTGTAAATTACATGACATATTATGTACTACAGAACTGTCACAACACATCATTAATGTTTTGTTATTGCAGAGTAAAAGTGAAAATAACTCAATAAATACTACAAGAAAAATTGTGAGACATCATAGCAATAAACATCCACAAGCAACAGCACATTTCATTCAAAGTACCTTTGCTGTCAGACTATAGTGTGTGGAGATGATTTCTGGTGCATTTCACTTCAGGTATCTGTTTGTAGTTCATACTGTCTGTGTGCAGTCTCTGAGTTCTTTAGAGAACGCTTTGCTTGTCGACAAAATGGGCGCAGGGAAACTTGATGTGTTGAGTATGGTGTCACTGATATGAAGATAAGGCACTGGAAAAGAGAGTAAAACCAGAAAGCTGCATGTCAGCCAATCAGACACTTGCAGTTGTAAAATGAAACTACTTCACAGACAAAATAATCCATCAAAGAGGCAAACTCACCAGGCCAGCCCATCTCATTGTTGCAACGTACCAGGCAGTGTGATGTGTTAACGAAAGTTGATGTGGTGGGCATGGGGTCAGTGTCATCAACAGCAGGCGCTGGAAAAGATTAAAAGATTAAAAGCATGAACTGGCATGTAAGTTAGACAAGCACTGACAGAGTAAAACTAGAACTACACCAAAGAGGAAGAAATGTCTGAAAAAGGCAAACTCACAAGGTCAGTGCCTGCTCCTCTGGCTATGCAGCATTCAGTGTGATGCAGTATAGCAGAGCTTCAACAGACAGATGTGTGTTGGCTTGATCATCAGGGAAGCACATGACAGTTGTGCCTTAGTAACCTGAGGTTATACATAGGAGAAGGCAGGTTAAAACATGCAATATAACAATGTAGTAGGGATTTCTGACAATACTTAGTTACCCAATTTATAAGCTCATACACTGCAAACTGGTATGTCTTAACTAGCATGCTCATGTTAAGTGAGAAACTGTCACTCACGTACCTTTGCTTTGCCCACCCAGTCATGGCACATCCACTGTGTCTAGATGAATGTCTCACGCACACTGCCCAGCTTTCCCACTTAGATTTTAGGTCATCCACATGTATGACTGTTTAGTTTTACTTCATTTTAGCTGTTTCAAGAAACACACAAAACATACACATTACTCCAAAAATTGCATCATATGCATAATGCCATAATACAGTCAGTGTACATATGTCCATTTCCTTTTACAGTGTGAAAGTACACTCTACGACACTATACAGAGACATGTCAGTATATGGTCTTACCTTTGCCCATAGATGTCTGTGCCTCTTCGCCCTCTCACCATTCTTTTCAATCAAAGCCTTGCTTTGTGAAATTCTGTGTCTTTTCAGCACGTTTTGTGGTACAAGACATTAGTTCGGTAGTGTCTACATCTGATGGTACTTCTTCATCTCCTTACATTTAATTCATTGTAATTATATATTCTACGTTACATAAGCAACTATACATTTACATTTCCCAAGTGTGTGGTGCTTTGTAAAGAGGTTCAGTGCACTGTACTGGCCCACAACACAAAATTTCTATATAGGCAACAATGCATTTAATAAATACTCAATTATATCACAGGACATCTAAAATTGTTTATTTTTTTGTGGAAAATTCATGACATTAACAAGTTTGGCATACTGCTGTTGTGAGGCACTTGACAGAGCACATTACCTCCCTTTTCAAAGACCACATTGCTTGCTCTGTCCTAAACTTCCCCTAGCCCCCACACCAACCCCCAGTGCCAAGTGCCCCATCCTAGCCCCCTTATGCCTAGCCCTAGTGACCCTCCCGTAACCTTAGTCCTATGCCTAGTGGTAACCCAAGCAGCCCACCTCAGACTTATCCCCAGCAACAGGCCGCCATGTCTAGCTTTAGTACCCCCTGCCTCAGCCCCAGTGCCAGCTTCCTGAAGCCCAGCCGCAGCCCCCAAAAGCATGGTGCCAGCCCCAGGCCCAGCAGCAGCCCCCTCAAGGTCGACCCCAACCCCCAAAGCCCAACATCAGCCTCAGGCTAAATGCCAAGCCCTGAAACACCAGCTCCACTGCCAACCTCTGAGGCCTAGTTGCAGCCTTCTGAAGGCCAGCCCTAGTCCTAGCCCCCCACAGCCTACCGGCAACCCCAGTGGTAGCCGCTGACGGCCAGCCCCAGGCCTAACCCCCAAAGCTTGGCACCAGGCCAAGCCTCCCTGCCAATCCCCCCTAGTACAGCCATAGCCCCAGTCGCAGTGCCAGCCTCCCGAGGCTGACGCACCCCAGAAAACTATCACTGCAGCAAAAAATTTATGTTTCTTACTCATAATGTCTTTTATACAGTTTCTTACAGATGATGTGGCACTACACATTCATGATGGCTGAAATACATCGACATTGCTGAAATAAAAATTCTATTAGTCAAAATATTTTTCGCATACACATGATCAATCAAAGTGCCTTTCCCAGTGGTTGCTTCTTTGACAAGTTGAGCATACCCATGTTCTTCCATAAAATTAGCAATTGTACTTACTGTCAAATGATTTACTGCATGACAAATTTTTTCATATTTTTTTATAGTTTCTTATAGATGATGTAGCACTATACATTCATGATGGCTGAAATACGTCGGCATTACTGAAACAGAGATGCTGTTAGTCACAATGTCTTTCACATACACATGATCAATCAAAGTGCCTTTCCCAGTGGTTGCTTCTTTCACAAGTTGAGCATACCCATGTTCTTCCATGAAATTAGCAATTGTACTTACTGCCAGAAGATTTTCATTGAAGTCGCCCATGATGATTTTCCCACCTTCCACACTGTCCAACTGAGTGATCAACTGCATCAGGTTCTTCTGAAAGATTGTTAGATTATACAAGGGTGGTCTGTATAGTACCAAGACTGTTGTTCTTAGTAGGCCCACACTGAACTGCACACACTCAATGTTGACACACTGCACATCAGTCACAGTACAGTTGGTATGTTCTTTATAATACAAACCCACACCACCATGTTGTTGCTTCTTCAGTTCAGCAGAGATAGCATCACTACCATCATATGCCTGATGTCTGGGCTTCCCATGGTATGAAAATCCAGGCAGCTGTACACCTTCTGTGTCTTCCTTTGAATTTAACCATGTCTCTGTCAAGCAGATGATATCAGCTTCCATATACCTTCTGTCTTGCTTTAGGTCATCCAGGTGACATGTAAGTCCTTCAACATTGTGCAGTAAAATCTTACATAATGATGGCACTTCCATGACGGGCTCAATAAATGCAGGCATGCTTTGCATTGCAGTCTCAATGTCTTGTTTTGCATATATAGCAGTCTCCTTAAAGTCTTCTATTATAAGGCCTTCCAGAGAAGTGACACGGCTTAATGCTACATATGCCTGTCCAGCTGCAAATATCTTCTTTAGTGATACAACAGCCTTATCTACTGTCAGACCTTGTACCTTGTGTACTGTACAAGCCCAAGCCAATTTCAATGGAAACTGCCGTCGTGTTCCACCACTGTTTGTCACTCTCTCCTCCTCTGCTTTGATTTGTGTAGCTTTGTCCAACCCTGCTTTTAGGCATGGCTTCTTTCCCCTGAGTGACTTTCCAGCTGCTTCGTTGTCAAATGTGATGTATATCTCTGATGGAAAATCCTCATCAGTATCAAAGCAGATGTCACTAACTGTACCAAATGCACCATTTACCAAGCCGTCTGAAACGTCAATATTTTTCAGAAGTATTACTCGTGCATTGACACCTACATGTAGTGATTCGGGGAGACATGTCTTCTGAACATTAGCATGATGTCCATGTTTCTTTTCCAGTCTGCCAGTTGCAGCAACCCTTTGAAAATCCTGAGCATGAATGATGACATGGTCTGAGCAGATCTTCCGCAGCATATGGTAGTTATGTTGATCAACTTCATCATTGGTTGCATAAATATGAAGACCAGTACTGTCTTGTCCTTCGCCTGTCACACGTAGTTTCAGCATAGCAATGTCTGCCTCCAGCATTGCATTACCCCTTTTGCGTTTCCTTAGCCGATTCAGCAACTGTGCAAACTGCATGTCTTTCTGTCTCATAATTTCAGTCAGCTCCACCATAGCGAAATGATTCTGCCATAGATCAACAGCTTTACCCTCAGTATACAAAGCTTTCCCTTTCACAGGACAAAGCTGGTAGAAATCTCCAACAGCAATGATTGAGACATTTCCAAAAGCAGAATAATCTCCAGTTTGTTTGATTTGTCTTAATCTGCCATGAATATATGCAAGCAGCTTGTGATCGACCATTGAAATTTCATCTATGATCAATATTTGCAGGTTTCCCAGTTCAGCTCTCAATGAATTTATTTTTTCATCTCCAAGTGGTTCATATGGCAGCTTTGCGTCCGTTGCAATATGGAAACAGGCGTGTATTGTTGCAGCTTTGATGTTGTAAGCACTAACCCCAGTTGGAGCAGTCAGTAACACATGTGTCTCATCTGGATTTTGTGACAACTGACACAAGATACGAGCTGCCTCATAATGTATTGCTTTGATCAAGACCGACTTGCCCACACCTCCAGGTCCAGATATGAATACATGAAATGGTTCTGGGTTTTCACTACGTGCCTTCTGTAAACACCAGTTTCGTATTTTGTAAAAAGTCTCAGACTGCTTGTTATTCAGTGAGCGAAGCAAAGCCAGTGCTTCCTGCCTGGACATACCACAAGGATTGTCATGCAACATATAGCGCCTCGGCCTTGGTAACAAATCTGGTATCCCATCACGTTGTTCTCTCATTTCTGGTGTAGTGTTGGATTTGCTAGCAAGACACTCTAGCCGTTCACGTTCAGTTTCCGGACAAATCTCTGCCCAGGCATCTTCCATTACACCATGCTGCTGTATGTCTTCTTCAGCTTTGTCAATTGCATGTGATTCCTTTTCAAAACTTGACATGTTTGACTGCACAACCAGTTTCACTGAATGCAATTCATCATCCAAGACCTTGACACAACCAGTCTCATAGAATTCCTGGTAACTGCCAAAAGTAGAAGGTTTTAATTGTGCATCGAAATAATGTGGCAGAAAAAGTTGCAAAATGCTGTGGTAATATTTTTCTGGGTCCTTCGTGGGTGAAAAGCGAGCATACCGAACAACGGCTGCCTCTGTGCGTGTCCTTTTCTTCACAAATCCTAATTTTCTGTCCAACTGCACACTTCCAGGGCATGAGCTCTGAGACTTACATAGTATTCTGTACTCAGATGCAAATCTCGCCAGGCACATTCCTGCAAACTCTTTTGTTTCTGGTCTGGCTTTATATCTATCAGTGATACTGTTCATCCAAATACCTTGTTCATCCTCATTCTCACACTCAGCTTTCTTCCGTATGACGTTCAATGGAAGGCTCATTTTTACCACATTTTCTCCGGTTGGGATAAACTGCACCTTTCGTGATCCCTCTTTCAACCTCATGTTAGTCAGACGATAAACACTTTCCTGGGCCGAAACTTCACGATTGTGCAGGAAAACACTGCCAAGTTGGCGAAGAGCTTCTTTTGCATCAAGGTTACCTTGCTGGGAGGCCTCTTTCTGAGCATTTGCCAGTAGCAGTCCCATCTCTCTCTCAGCTTTGGAAATGTAGGAAATGATGTACACAATACATGAATATGCATCAACCACAAACTGAATGTCCATGTTTGCATTCCAACAGCGTAAAAGGTCTCTGTTATATTGGTTGACCCACACTTCACATGGTCTCCTCTTAAGAACAATGGTAGTTTTCTTTGTGATTCTTGAGTACGCAGCCTGAAATATGTCCTGACTGATACCAATTGTACTAAATAAGGAATCAACAGAGTCATAGTTGGCCTCAGACTTTAGTACAGCATCCTTCACTTTTTTCATGATAGCATCTGCTACTTCTTTTTTCAGGGGCTGTCCATCTGTCTCACCATCTCCAAGTTTACATGATGACACAAATGTTCTGTTGCTTGGAGGACGTGGGAAATTGAATCTACAAGTTTTCCCTTTTTTCTTGCATGTTTTTGAGTGCCTCTTACTATGTTGCTGTACACTACATACAATTTCATGCATTTCATCGTCACCCTCTGGCATTTCACATGTCACATATTGATCAATGAAAGCTGATACCTCATCTTCATCATCTTTGCCAACCTTAGGTGCATCTTCCACCCAAAACAAACAGTGAGTGTGAGGTGATCCTCGTTGCTGAAATTCTACTCTGTAGAAATAATCAACTATTTTGCCAATGGGTTGTGCTTCTGACATGATGACATCTTTTAGGAAGCAGTGGAATCGATAATCAAACATTCTGGCAGCTGTCACAGGATTGTTTTTCAACAGTGCACACCTTTCTGACCAGTCAAGCTCAGCACTTGATGCATCTATGCCATCTTCTTTGAAGATTGCTGTCATAAGTTCTCTCCAGCGTAAATCAGCAGAAGAAAATGAGCAAAACCATGTGGGAATACCAAGCTGTCTTACCATTGCAAACAGATCTTTCTGAACACTTTGCCAAAAAACAGGGGTGCCTCTGATTGGTCTTAGGAATTTATAACCTTCATCAAAATTAAACATCTTTTGTAGAGACTCCTTATTTGTCAAAGTTTCTGATGTGACAGGACACTTATCCCGTGCATCATAGCCCTTTCTCACAGCAATTGACACATTTGACACAACCTGCTGAAGCTCAGACAAATACTGCCCATAAAATATATAGTCCAAGTTTTTCCCAAAACGTCCATCTGCATTAAGAATTCTTGCATTTAAATACCTACACAGTGTCAGTTTTTCCTTCCTTCTGTCATGAAAAGTGTCTGTTCCTTTTGGGAAAAGGACTGGAAAACATTTAGCTTCATTTGACTCATCAGTTAGAAGTCTCACTGGGTTGTTTCCTTCTGCAGGTGCCATAGACATGATTCCATCAAAGTGCTGATCCAAGATCTCTTGTGCTATGTCGACAGGTTGAAGACACGTATCCATATACATGCCATGTTGTTGTCTGTCATGCAAAGTTTCATCCATTTCCTCATCCTCCATGTTATTTTCATTACACTCTTCATCTGCATGTGTGTCACTTACATCACCAGGTACTTCTTTAGTTTTCTGCAGGGGATTAATCCAGTCATCGTTGAACTGCACATTGCTGTAAAATTTGTTATTCTCCGTGAGATACACCAAAGCCTTCTTTATTTTTTCTGGATGCACAAATTCATATTTGTAATGCCCTTTGTAAGTTAACTTCCTCTTCAACTTTACACGAATCATAAGGTCATCATTGTTGACTCTCGGTAAAACTTCAGCTACATTTGGAACACTAGATGGGACACAAGTTACAGGACCATGAACACCATTTTGTCCACCTTTTGGCAAAGACACAATTCTCATGAAAGGAATATGCATAGCAATCAGATGCTGTTCCAGTGAATTTAGATGCTGTAACTCTACAGGGACAAGGTCTAGAGCTAGATTGTTTGCAACACTCTCTCCTGGCAGTTTCCCATCAAGAATCTTTCTGTGACACGTGTGGCAGATCCACAAGGAACCTCTAGGGCCAATAACACTGCTACAATCATCAGAACACATATCTATACATTTATGCAAGTATGTCTCAGTTATACACTGTGATGCCACTAATGCAATTGCCTGTGATTTTTTGAAGTACTCATCTTTCTTGCAAATAAGAACTTGGTGTTTAAATAGCATTCGATGACACACTGAACAAATGTATTCTGGGCTTTTAGTTATTTTCTGTCTAAACTGTTCAATCACATACTTAATGTCTTTTCTGTTATCCTTCTCTTTAGTCCGTTTTTCAATATTTCTGCTTTTCACTGCGGTGGCATAACAGCTGTCTGTCTTATATCTATTACTGCAACTTTGCTTCTGAGCTGATTGGTATACTGGATTACAATGGTAGGCTTCAAATTTCTGTTTCTTCACAACTTCTCTATAACTTTCATTTGTGGCATGCTTACTAACCATAAAGTCTTTTACACGTTGCCTGTGTTCAATGTCAGTGGCATACTTCTGCACACTCGACTGCTTCATACGTTGCCTGTGTTCAGTGTCTGTCGCATACTTGCTCACACTCGACTGCTTCACACGTTGCCTGTGTTCAGTGTCTGTCACATACTTGCTCACACTCGACTGCTTCACACGTTGCCTGTGTTCAGTGTCTGTCGCATACTTGCTCACACTCGACTGCTTCACACGTTGCCTATGTTCATTATCTGTTGCATACTTACTCACACTTGACTGCTGTATATGTTTGCGGTGACCCAAGTCTGTTGCGTACTTAGTAACACTTGACTGTTTCACATGTTCTCTGTACACTTCATCCTCACGGTAGCGCTTTATGCTTCTCTCAAGTTGTTCCTCCTTGTACACCATACTTACTTCATACCGTCTTTTTTCTCGTTCAAGTTTTCGTCGACTTGATGCCATTTCAGATGGTGCGTTATCGATTTCAGAGCATTGTGTTGCACAACCCTCAGTGTCATGCCCTTTCACACAAATTACAACCTCATAATGTGACTCATTACAATGTTTCAGGTATATACCTCTCTGATCAGAACCAATACATGTGGAGTACTTCAACCATTTGTTGTCAGAGTATGTGAAAATATCCACACCAAGCAGATCAGCGGCAGCTTGAATCTCTACCTCAGATGCCCAAGTACCAACATATTTCATCCGTGATGCAGTGACATACTCAGTGACAGAAGAGTGACCATCTCTAAGACAAGCAACATACCTGGCTTCATTTCTTAGTATGTGAGCAACAATAGCACACCTAATTTTCCTGTGTTCTTTCTCATTTCCAGTAATAGCAAAAGCCAGAGATCTGAAAAAGCAGTTGCCATCACCAGTGATTGGCACCATTCTGCAAGGATCACCCATTGGAAACTCTGCATCCATGTTTACATGGCCATGATCAATGTACACCACACCAAGCTTACAGGAAAGCCTTCTTTGCTGCTGGATTGTCAAAGGACTGAACAGAAACTGCTCACTGCGTAGCTCACTGATAAAAACTACATCACCTTCATTGTTCACACGGACATCAACCTCAGGTTCTGCATCATGTGTCACATTTGGCCTTACCACACCATATTGGCTGTCTGACATTCTGGCAAACTGCTGGACTCTGGTCACTGAGTTGTTGTCATCTGGATGGTCTGATATGTTGGTACGCTGGTTGGCACTGGTGACTGAGGACTTACCATCTGGATGGCCTGACATGCTGGTAAGCTGGTTGACGCTGGTGACTGGGGAGTTGCCATCTGGATGCTGGTGCAGGATGCTTCGACTAGTCACACTCACAGCTGTAATCTCAAACTGTTCCCCTGTTGCATCTAAAGACAGTCCTAGGGTATTCACATGGTCTAACAAACAATCTATGGTAGAGTGGCACACCAATATACTTCTGCCTGATGCGTCGCTTGCTCCATCTCCTCGTCGGGAATGGGAGTCGATCACCACATACCATGACCCTTGCTTAATGATGGCACATGTATTTACTTTAAGAGTAAAAAGACACGCATCATACTGTGAGAATACTCTTCTTACCGCTGCATCAGTTGACATAAGAACATCACACATATCTCCATATTCACTCATGCCAAACAATCCAACAAACATGTCATCGTGGTACTTTATTGCAAATGTAACACCATTCAATGTGTACTCTGTCGGTAGATCTCTGACAAACAGATACCCAGAAGCATCTCGAATTCTCCCAGCGTCTCTGATGGTAGTGTAGAGGTTGTCTCCATTCAGCAGCACTTGATCAAGGTCTGTGACCAACCAGCTTAAGACATTCTTTATTTTACACATCAGCATAGCCATCAAACTATTAGCCACACACTGTTTGTTGCCATTGACTCCAAATCGTCGGTCTCCTTGATGGAATGAGCCTCTCACTGTAGGTGCCTGAGGAAAATGAGGGGATACAGGTATAGTTACAGGGTTCACATGCTGTTGCTGATCCAGGGCTGGGTAATGGTTTGGCAGTGCCAGGGTGCTTTTCAGTTCAACTTCAAGTTCAGGTAAGTTCAAGTATTCAGGCGAGTAAGTGGGGTCAGTAATTGCAGCCTTTCTTTTATGAGGCGGCTGCAGTACCTCGTCCGTCGGCGCCTTTCCTTCACCGGGGGAAGGAGAAGACCTACAAAACTTGTCAACAGTCCTACAAATGGCACCCAGGGCGGGAACCCGGTGGTCATGGCTCGTTGGCAAAGTCACAGTCATCACCATTTTGGTATTCCGGTAGGGAGGAAATGGGATAACCTCGTGGTCAGTCATAGCCATGCGGCCTGGTCAGGTTGTTGGTCGTGGCTCATCCGCCGAGTCACGGTCAGCTCCTTTTTGGGTCGGGGAATAGGGGTAACCCCGTCAGTCATAGCCACGACATGGATGGCAGCAGCAGCGGGGTCAGGCTGTTGGTTGTGGCTCGTCAGGCTAGTCACGGTCAGCTCCTTTTTGGGTCGGGGAATAGGGGTAACCCCGTCAACAGTCTTAGCCACAACATCACTACCAGTAGCTCGACGTCTATCCATTAGCCTCTTCTTCGCTGCTGCTGAACGCCGGGACGCCTTGGTGCGAGGCATCTGCAGATGGACAGGGGCGAGAAAAAAAAGAAAAAATGCAAGGCACACTTCCTTCCAACTTTACTTTGCAGTCATACTGTCAAATGCATATACATGGATGTGTTTTGTCAGGAGCGGTTCCCACGGTGGTCTTTTCAGACTGTACACCAACATCGTTCTGCCCTGTTTACACTCCTTATCCTATAATACATCTGTCTCGCATGACTTGATTTTTTAAGACAGAGACAGAAAACTCTACAACTTACCTGTTAAGTCACACTGCCAAGCATCCATATTACACACGTCAACAAGTTTTGCCTCAGCACTGACCTAAAGGTTTGTTGCATGTATGCCGATTTGTCCTGTCACTCAAATACAAATTTATTGAAAGACCTACAGATTCCTCATCCCATCAATACAAATATACACATTGGCTGCTTAACATTAGTATCGTGGCCATTTCTCACATTGTGCGATGGCTTCTGTGTCACTACACATCCAATGTCTATGCAACACACAATGGCACAGCTGTTTCGTGGTAAGCAGTTACATAATTACCCATAGAATACTAAGTTTCTAATGCTATAGTAAATCTATGCAGTAAAATAGTGACATGAGCTAGCAATGCAGAGCTGTCCAAGTGCACAAAGCATACCGCCTATCACTTTGTCTTCGAGTGTGTTAGTCCACCAGAAATCTGCAGAGGAAAAAGACAAGCAAGTTTCTTTGCGCCAACATTTCCCAACAGTCATCTTTGTCGAAAACGACATATAAACTTGATATGCCTTTTAAGGTCAAGCAAGCTCATTAAGCTAAGCTAAAACATAATTGGTGATGAAGACATCAGCTTCAAAATATTTACCTTTGATGCGACAGCTCTTCAAAGTCTACAAAGACAACATGCATCAGTTAATGACTGGCGTGCATTTATTGTACAAGCATTTCATTAGTGTATGCAATGAAACTGCCCATACACATACAGAAACATTTTCCACTGTTCCAATTGTAGCAGTGTGGTTGGTATGAAGTTTGTTTCTTATCAAGGATATATTACATTGTTACTTTAAGATCTAGCCACAGCAGTCAAATTGACAAAAGTGCAGAGGACAAACATGGCTGGGACGTCATGTTGCCTCACATAGATTTGTTTCATGCCAGTTAGAGCTGTATGATATTGGGTAAAGAAAAATCACATTGCAATTTTTATTCTTTCTGTGATATATATATTGCAATTTTAAGATTTTTAAAAACCTAATAAGTTCAGTCTATTTTTCATAATCAATCATTCTATTAAGACTGAGGTGTTTTTGCCCAAATATAATGGTGATAACTTGATCAGTATGTAACAGAGCATGAGCATTACACTAATTAACCTTATCACATATGGGAGCTAACATGACAAAATGTGACAAAGTGACAAAATAGAACAGAACATTTTATTGTCCAATTAAACCTTTTCCATAGCTACAGTGAACATAAGGGTCATTCCATGTCAAATCACACTTTCGGGCCTCGTCGTCATGTATTTTAACAAAATTTGGTGATTTGGTCACATAAGAAACTCATGGAACTGAAACTGGGCGTGTCTTGGATCAATATTGAGAGGGAGATTTAAGCGTGCAAAGTTTTAACTTTTCCCGGCGGGGCTATGACTGCTATATTTACCTTAATGTAAGCTGCACAGAAATGGTCCTCATATTGTTTTAAAGCTATTGTCCAGCTCTATAGATTGGACAAATATGCCATCGCCCAAATGAATTACTATGCAATAGCCGATTAAAATATTGAAAACTTAATAACAAGCCTTATGACTTAAACATGGTGTCACATGGCTTCAAATCACTAGTGGGCCTTTTTGATGGCAGCCAAACTGACATGAAATAGTACAGCAAGCACAGATGTAAGTACTTGTTACATAGAGACTATGTATATGGAGATGGCATATTTGTTCAATCTATAGAGCTGTGCAATACCTTTAAAACGATATGACGGCCATTTCTGTGCAGATTACATTAAGATAAAGCCAGTCAAAGTCATACCCCCCCCCCCCGGGAAAAAGTTAACTTTGCTCGTTTGCTCGCCTAATTTCAGTTTCACGAGGTCCAAAACTGATTTGACAAATTGACATGAAATGACCCATAACTTAAACAAAATATAACTTAAAAACACAAACTTAAAAATTATCGCCAGCAAAGGACCATTCTTCCACACACTCAAATTAACTTTTACATATGTTGACTTTGGCAAACTTACTTGCAAAACAAGCAACCAGTATGTCTCACATAAACAATATGGACGTTTAGCATGATAATTCTGGAAACTGCGCACATCTCTAAGTCGGCATACTGCAGATGCACCAAAAGCGACAATACTCTCCTTGGTCTCAAATGCTGAATGAGAAGGCGATGACACTGCCGTTTTCTGAAAACAGTATTCCGACCCATGTCTACATGCAAAGCTTTATGTACTTCAATAAATACGGATATTTTTAAAGGCAGACTAACGTCGATACGTCCGCGCCTCAGCGACTACAGCTTATATAAATCTGACAGCGAACTGAAAGATATCTAAACCAACTTGCCACAGACTATACCATCTAAAACCCACAATACACGAAATCATCAACGATGAAACAAAGACAACTCGATAGACCAGAGGTGTTTTACTCCAGTCCTGGAGGGCCGGAATCCTGCACATTTTTGGGTTTCCCCTCATTTAACACACCTGATTCAAGTCCTTCTGCTAATTACCACACAGCTCTTGTTCCAGTTTGAGATACAGTAATGACAGCCCCTCTAAAAACTACTAAAAATCCTACATCTTACTAACATTTAGGTGACTAGTAGGTGACTAGTTTGTTTAGTATCGGTCGCAAACCAAATAAATTTGTACTAAAAATGGCGACTTAACAACATGCTTCCCAGTGGTAGCCTTAGGCGCCTAAACCACTATTGCCGTTATAACTCTAACACCGAACTGCAAATGACAAAAGCACGTCCCTCTTTCAATAAAACCAGTTTCGACTACTTTTGTGCTATTGTATCATTTGCACTATTTATATATATTACATGTTTTGCAAAAGCAACATAACATTTCCGCCACAAAAAAGCCTCGTCACAGCTGTGCACAATTAGTGCTTCACCAGTCCATTGCCACACTTTCCAGGGGGAGATAAACCAATAACAGCCGCTCTAAAAACTACTAGAAAATTTAAAGTGTTCCGTGTTTCGTTTAGGTCACAAACCAAGAAACAATTCGTACTACAAAATGGCGATTTAACAACACGCTTAATTCCTAGTGGTGGCTGCTTAGGTGCGTCACCGACTATTGCCTTTTAAAACTTGACAAGCTAAAAATCATATTTGACAAAACCATACCAGGAACTAAAACTGTCTAAAAAGAACACACAACAAGCCATAAACAAACAAGTGCGAAGGTGACTCGTCAAACCATTAAACATATGCACGTCTTACCTCTTCGAAGGCCAGCAGTAGAATGCGAAGCGTTGGCCTCACGAGGGCGGAGATCAGGGCGTGGTCACGGCAGCCACATGACAAGCGTGAAAACGGGCCAATCTCTCCGTGCATATCATCTGTCTCAATAAAAAATACATTTAAATGACTATATAAAGATTTATATGAAAAACCTTGGCAGCTCTTTCTAAACACTTTTTTCATGTAAATTTAATGCTAGGCTTTCTTGAGTAAAATGCACACAGACTTCGTTTATCTTTCACAAAAATATATTAGGTAAAGCATACGTATATTCTTCCATATTTATATTTTTTGCCTGCTTTCTAAATGTATATCAATCCTTTAAGAATAGGTAATGTTCACTGCTTTTTTACGTTTGATTTGTCTTTTTTAATAGCTGCATTTAAAATTATTTATTTGCAGAGCAAAACAATCTACAATTACACCAAGTAAATCACAGCAATTCAAATAGACAATTTTATTAAACTGGTCGCAGTGGGGTTATGCATGCTTATTCACAAACAATGCAAATATTCTACACACACACACTTTATATAAACTTGTTCAAATGTGTACATATTAATCTTCCTCAATCTTCCTCAACTAAAAATAGAGGGAAAAAATTAATTTAAAAGTCTCCCCCATAGCAAACACTGGCGTAAAAAAAGAAAATGAAAATGGATAAAATCCTAAAAACACATTCATTAAGGCACAATCCATAAAGGACCATCATGACATAAATGATGACATGAACTTGCGACAGCTTACATGAAGCACTTTATAAATAGCCTCTCGAGAATACATAGAAGCACCACATAAATTTGTGTACTGAATCAAAGCTTTTTCACTTTGTCAGTAACCTCTATTTGGGAAAAGAAAGAAAAAATCACCAAATCATTGTCATCCCCTGCTGTTTCGATCCTCCCGTGTGCCACGCCCCTCTCGCGGAATCCCGAATGTTTAACAAGCAATGACGCTAATGAACAGACTCGGAAGGACATAATTAACGCAGACTTCAAAACATTGGACTAATCAACAACAATTAATACTGAGATTATGCGCAATCCTCCCGTGTGCCTCGCCACCTCGTGCACCGATCTTCTCCATTTGTGTGTCTGTCGTTGCCGTCAGCTGCACCTTTCCCTCAAAGAGACTGGGGGAAAGATTGAAGGCGACGGGAGGACTGCACCGCCGCGGCATCGATCTGTCCCAGACTCATAGATTCATCTAGGCAATGCCGTCCAACACCGTGTACCTCTTCGCTTTTTTCTCGGTGCCTTGGGCGGTCACAGTTTTTGCCGGTGATGTTGCCACCACCTTCAATAGAGTCTGGCTGCAGATCCACTGAGACTCATGTCCACTGAGACGCAGGAAGTGATATCACGTCCACTGACACGCAGGAAGTGGCATCACTAATCCACTGAGACGCAGCCATAGATATCTTCTATTATACATCTTACTTTTAGTTCATTTAAAAATGGTTCGCAGTTATCACTTGTTTGTATGCATATACAGTCGTCCCTCGCCACTTCGCGGCTTCACTCCATCGCGGTTTTTTGTCTATTGATTAAAAAGTTGATCGAGACAATGAAAATGATACATCGCTACGCACCGGAAGCATCTTTGCTCTTCGTAATTAGATGTATAATAATAACAATTATAATGTCTAATATTTATTTTCTATTATTTTTTCTAATATTTTGGGTAATACGAGTGTAATTTTCATGACCTACCTGTCCGATCCTCTTGTGTGCCACGCCCCCTTATTAACCACATATGCAGCCCTGATTGTGACCAGTTGTTTTCAGTCAATTTGATTCTGTTTCTGTCAGTGTCTATAACCCCAGGTCTGTCGTTGACGTTTTGATGTTACATGTTCCTGTCCCGCATGTGGAGTGATTCCAAATAAATCCTTCAATCCTGACTCCTCGTGTCCCCGTTCCTGCTTCCCTGTCCAGCAGTCATAAACTATTGGTGACTAAAGGATGTTATTCCATGTCTAGAGGGCTCTAATAATGTTAAAATCCGTATTTAGAAGGTCGTAAACAGGTTTCCAATGCTCATACTACGAAAATATTCGATTTCTAAAGAATCCTATTTCGCGGATTTCGCCTATTGCGGGTTATTTTTAGAACGTAACTCCCGCGATTAACGAGGGACCACTGTATTACTAAATCATAGATTATTTTAAAAATAGTTTGTGCTTATCACATTTGAATTATACATTTATAAAAGTAGTTTGTACGTATAATTAAGAATTGCATAACTTAAAATTTAATAAAATTGTGTACTTATCAAATTATATCACCTGTAGTCCTGATTGTGACTGTCAATGGTGACCAGATTTTTTCCCCCCTCAGAGTATTATATTGAAGCCTTAAAGACTGCAGAATTATGCTTCTCGCAGAGCTTTACTCCATACTTCTGTTATTCGAAGATAATGTAAGTGTTACATAAATAAATCACTATACATAGATAATTTGGCAAACATTTCTTGTAGTGTATTGATATATAAATTTGAACAAACGTGCAAAAAAAAAAAGTATATGGAACAGAATAAAAAGAATACAAATTTTTCCTTATGTAAACATGGCATGAATTTTAAGACCCATCCTATCAACGCAATTGGAGAGCAAGGTTTCCATGTCCTCCTTATTATTAAAAATAAACATGAATGGATCATTCCTGTTGTCACTTTGACCCTCCAGGACCTCTTGCGAATCCAGCACACGGCACTGCAGAGGTCCCTCATGATGCACGACTCCTATATGACATTGGAAGTGAATATCAGGGATCGAATAAGTTAATCAGGTGCAGCTGGTAATCAACAGGAAACCACCTAAGAAAAATGAGGGACACACACACACACACACACCACTAGCATTCTATTCTATTACACTTTGTAGAGCAGTCTCACCCTCGAGAGAGGCTCCAAGTTTGCTTTCAGCAGGTGTGAAGCTTCCTCAGTCTTCCTCAGTCCATGTCTGAGTAGTACAAGTACACATCATTTACACTACCAAGACATAATGTTTCAATATCTCAATGTATCAATGGTGAATTACCCATATATGCAAAACCTCTCCATTAGCTGAATGCACTACCACTGATGAATTAATGGAATATCACCTTAAAAAACCTCCCTGCTGAGCTTTACCTGGTATTCTATATCTGACAAACCTCCTTCACTGCAAAGAAAGGACACGTGATTCTGCATCTGAATGCATCTCAATGTAAAACACGATGCTTTCCATACATACTTTTCCAGACCACTGTTAGGCACCACCATTTCCTTATCCTTTGCATGTTAGACTGAATATAAAAAGACAAAAACCATGCATTCAGAATGTTAGAAAGGGCACCTTTTTCTCGTATAGATAACTATGCAACATTCTACAGCGTCGCAAAGAATATCTTCTTAATGACGTACTTACAGCAGTAAAGTGGAATGGTTCCCCCAAGGCCATGCAGAGTGCATACTGACAAAAACATCAATTGAAAGTATATCACAAGTGTTACACCCGACAATTCAAGGTGGTCCTTCTTACCATCAACATGAACACACCACAGTCCACAGATCCAATCTGTTTTGGAACATCCTGCAAAATACAATGCATGATACTAAGGACAGTTGTTTCCAATAGAAACATACGATGCATGAAATGGTACAACACAAATGGGTACCAAGGAATGCTAAATGTTAGTAAGATGTAGTTAAATAAACACTGTTCTGAGAACATATCTACTTCATACACCAGAGTTTAGGAAAATCCAGTTATGTTAATATGATTTTACAAACCAGAAATTCCTATAGATTACATACCTTGGAATGAAATTCCATTCTTTGCGTGTGAATCTAAATGCACCTGGGCTCGCAGTAACGTTGTCGGTTTAAACATCGTTACTGGGCACAAAGGGCAATGGAAACTATTGCAACAGTTAGCACATCTTGCTAACTGAGGCACGGCATTCCTTCGACAAATTGACCTGTGCATCTGTTGGTCAAAATGAAAAACAAAGCACCGTGAAAACGATTGTGTATGCATTTATGGGCTTTTGAAGGAGTTAGAGTACTTGAATGCAATTAAGCAACACAGCGATTTGAGTCTGGCTAACTTACATTTACTGTATATATGCATTTCAGTTGCATGAAAACACCATTCAACTGATCAGAGTAATCCACGCATGAAAATAAGTTATTAAGTTAATGTAGCAACAACCTAAGCACGAATTGTGTTTAAATTATAGCAGCCAAACAATAGCGAACAAAAAAACAATTCCAACCGTTCTAAACATAACGAACAAAAACCATTCCACTTCTAAACATAGCAAACAAAGTTACCATCCTTCCTGAATAACTAATAACTGAACATATATAAACAATTAAAACTGAACTTACCGTTCTACTTTCCTTCGCCAATGTCTTGCTAAACAATGGACGCGCTGCTAATGCTCGTGAAAGTATCCACCAAACTTTATGCGTGACGTCATTTCCGGGCGCTCAGTGGACTTCCTGCGTCTCAGTGGACGTGAGCCTCAGTGGATGTCTGCAGCCAGACCCTTCTCACCACCTTCGCCTTCACCAAAGCCACCTACAGGAACGTAAACCAGTTATTGCTTTTTCTAAACTACTCGTCCAGAAAATCACGACATTTTACAAAAGGTGTACATTGCCAATACAAATTCATGATCGAACCTTCCTGCTTGCCGGCAAAGCTGTGACGTCTGCCACGCCCCCTCGATCGCCACCTCGTGCGGAATTCCGATTGTTTGACAAGGAATGACCGGACTCGGAATGACATGATTAACGCAGACTTCAATACATTGGACTAACACAGGAAAACAAAATTTTTTTTTCGCGGATATCTTGGTATCCAATATCTATTCTTACTCAATTTAAACATGCTGATTTCGAATATGTAAACCATTTGTCTCTATCACCCTCCATTCTCAAGATATCCGCAATCTAAAATTTTCTATTCCAGTTATAATACTTCAACACGTATTTTTACACGCAAATTGTCTTCAGCAGTTATTGCAAAATAAAATATTAAACATAAGCATGAACTCAGGTATAGCTAATGAAATTATATATATGACATACATAATATGATAAACAGCTAATTATGCTGTCAGCAGTTTATAGTCGTGTTTGGGCAAATACAAAACTTCGTTCGACAATATCTTAATAATTTGACCTGATAGAGCAAAACCGTTTTCAGATTCGAAATCAGCATCAAAGACTGATTCAGAAAAAGTTAATGACATGTAAGATATACACAGCTTGTTTTCCTGTGTAATCAACAACAATTGATACGATCCTCCCGTGTGCCTCGCCACCTCGTGCGGAATCTAGAATTTACCGTGTGTTTCTCCTTGTTGTTGATTAGTGCACTGTATTGAAGTCTGCGTTAATTATGTTATTCCAAGCCCGGTCATTCACGTCATTGCATGTCAAACAATCGGGATTCCGCACGAGGTGGCGGGGGGGCGTGGCAGACGTCACAGCTTTGCCGGCAAGCAGGAAGGTTCGTTCATGAATAAGTTTGTAATGCAATGGCACGCTGTCGGACGGCACTGCCCAGATCAATCTCTACGTCTGGGAGAGACAGATCGATGCCGTGGCGCTGCAAGTCGTTCTACACAGGGCACACTTGACACCCGCCTTAATCTCCACTCCAGTGACAGAAGCCCTAACGGTAACACCCGATTCCTCCTCCGGTATACCTTCCACCTCCATGACATCCAAGTCGCCGATCATCTCCATTTGTGTGTCTGTCGTTGCCGTCAGCTCCAGCTTTCCTTCAAAGAGACTGGGGGAAAGATTGAAGGCGACGGGAGGACTGCAGCGCCGCGGCATCGATCTGTCCCAAACGCAAAGATTCATCTGGGTAATGCCGTCCAACACCGTGTACCTCTTCGCCTTTTTCTCGGTGCCTGTGACGGTCATAGTTTTTGCCGGTGATGTTGCCACCACCTTCGCCTTCACCAAAGCCACCTACAGGAACGTAAACCAGTCATTGTTTTCCCTAAACTACTCGTCCAGAAATCGCGACATTTTAGAAAAGGTGTACATTTCCAATACAAATTCATGATCGAACCTTCCTGCTTGCTGGCAAAGCTGTGACGTCTGCCACGCCCCCCTCGATCGCCACCTCGTGCGGAATTCCGATTGTTTAACAAGGAATGA
Organism: Paramormyrops kingsleyae; assembly: GCF_048594095.1. Taxonomy (NCBI): domain Eukaryota; kingdom Metazoa; phylum Chordata; class Actinopteri; order Osteoglossiformes; family Mormyridae; genus Paramormyrops; species Paramormyrops kingsleyae. The sequence goes on along the minus strand of NC_132821.1, from coordinate 13,320,749 downwards.
CCGGACTCGGAAAATGACATTATTAACGCAGACTCCAATACATTGGACTAATCAACAACAATTGATACTGACATTGATACTCGCCACCTCGTGCGGAATCTAGTATTTACCGTGTGTTTCTCCTTGTTGTTGATTAGTCCAACATATTGAAGTCTGCGTCAATTGTCATTCCGAGTTAAGCCATACGTCATTGCTTGCTAAACAATCGGGATTCCGTGCGAGGAATGACAATCATTTAGTGAGATTTTTCTTTATTTTTTTGTTAAACGTCCCTGACAAAGTGAAAAGGCCTTGATTCAGTATGCAGACTTATGTGGTGTTTTTATGCATTTTAAATTTACAGACGGGTCGATGCCCACCCTAACACAATGGCCAAGTTAGACATTCTTCCACCCATCACACATGCAACTCATCAGTAATCAATTAGCCGCTACTCTCCACGGAATATAAATGTGGGGGTGGTTTGTGTGGTCTTTCTTCCCCCTACCCCCATCATGGAGAACCCCACCAAAAAATTAAAATTGGACTTTGAGGTGATCAGTGGATATATCCACTTAGTTTCGGCGCTGAGGTTCACAGCCAAAAATAAAGGATTTTTTAGTGCTGTAATACAGACCGGCAAGGAGGAATTCCACGATATTGTGGTTTTCAGTCAAAGGAAAAGACCAGCATTTATTCTGGCTGCTAATAATGGCACTGCAGTCAAACTAACAAATATCAGGAAGACTCTGAGTGAGTATCTCTTTACAGGACGCAATTTTAGAGGACATGTATTACTGAGCATGTATTGATGTGTGTGTGTGTGTGTGTGTGTGTGTGTGTGTCATTTTTCCCTCTAGGCTTCAAAGGCACGTCAGATTTTGATGTCCTGGGCAATCCGTCAACGGAGATATCTGTCACTGATCTGCCGTTTTCTCCGCGGAAGCCTCCAGCAGCTGCAAGGCAGATGCTTATTGATGTGGCGACTTTGCCAGCAGGCAGGAAGGTGCGCTATGAATAAGCTTGTAATGGCAATGTTTTCTAAGATTACGCAATTTCTGGACAAGCAATTTGGTGAATCAATGACTGGTTTTCTTTCCTATAGGTAGGTTTGTTGAAAGCGAAAGTGGTGGCGGCGTCGCCGGCGAAGACCGTTACCGTCCGAGGCACGGAGAAGGTGGTCAGGCGGTACACCGTGCGGGACGGTACTGCCCAGATGTCTCTCGACACCTGGGAGAGACAGGCCGATGTCGTGACGCTGCAGGCGTCCTTTGCCTTCTCAAACCTGACCACTCGAGTCTTCGAGGGGAAGGTCGAGTTGACTACGACGAGGGACACCATCATTGACAGGATCCCCGACTTGGATGTCGGGGAGGTGGAGGACATAGCGGAGGAGTCGCCTGTTTCTGTTGGCGCTGCGGTCTCGGGCGTAGAAATAAAGACCGCTTTTAAATGTCCCCTCTGCAGAAGCCGGCAAGAGGCTTGGGACCAGCGGAGCCGCTTTGCAAGATGCACTGGCTGCAAAATGCTCCAAAAATCGGACTCCTTCACCAAGGAATTGCGGGGCACCTTAAAGGTTAAAGGCGACGACGGCACAGAATTTACCTTGACGGCAGGACACTCAGCTTTATTGCCGTATTTGCAACTACGCCACCTGGCAACAGTAGAAGAGACCATTGAGGAGCAGTTGTTGGGTGAGGAGTATCTCCTATTTTCATTTGATGATGAATGTAACGTTCTATCAATAGATATTCCGCCCAGCGCGGTCCCTGGCTGTAGCAGCTCAGTGTAGTTTTATTTTAATTTATTTATTTATTTTCATTGTATCTGCAAGGCTTTTTGTTTTAAAAATTGTATCTGCAAGGCTTTTTGTTTTAAAAATTGTATCTGCGTCGCTTTTGCTTTAAAACTTGTATCTGCGACGCTTTTTGCTTTAAAACTTGTATCTGCGACGCTTTTTGCTTTAAAACTTGTATCTGCGTCGCTTTTTGCTTAAAATTGTATCTGCGTCGCTTTTTGGTTTAAAAATTGTACCTGCGACGCTTTTTGGTTTAAAACTTGTATCTGCGTCGCTTTTTGGTTTAAAACTTGTATCTGCGTCGCTTTTTGGTTTAAAACTTGTATCTGCGACGCTTTTTGGTTTAAAAATTGTATCTGCGTCGCTTTTTGGTTTAAAACTTGTATCTGTGACGCTTTTTGGTTTAAAAATTGTATCTGCGACGCTTTTTGGTTTAAAAATTGTATCTGCGACGCTTTTTGGTTTAAAACTTGTATCTGCGACGCTTTTTGGTTTAAAACTTGTATCTGCGTCGCTTTTTGGTTTAAAAATTGTATCTGCGTCGCTTTTTGGTTTAAAACTTGTATCTGTGACGCTTTTTGGTTTAAAACTTGTATCTGCGTCGCTTTTTGGTTTAAAACTTATATCTGCGTCGCTTTTTGGTTTAAAAATTGTATCTGCGTCGCTTTTTGGTTTAAAACTTGTATCTGTGACGCTTTTTGGTTTAAAAATTGTATCTGCGACGCTTTTTGGTTTAAAAATTGTATCTGCGACGCTTTTTGGTTTAAAACTTGTATCTGCGTCGCTTTTTGGTTTAAAAATTGTATCTGCGTCGCTTTTTGGTTTAAAACTTGTATCTGTGACGCTTTTTGGTTTAAAACTTGTATCTGCGTCGCTTTTTGGTTTAAAAATTGTATCTGCGTCGCTTTTTGGTTTAAATTAAAACCATGTCAAATTGATTGCGTTTCATTTCAGTCATTTCAGGTTATAGGCAACTGCAATGTGTAATGCATTTCTTTAGTAGTTTGCAGGCGGTTCTTGTGTTCAAAGTTCTGGTAAGCTTAATGTTCTCAGATGTTGGGTTTGCAAAAGGCAATAGTCACTTACTCGTCTTTTGCACGTAGCTTTGGTGAGTAGTTGTGAAATGGGCATATGTTGTAGAAACAGCATATTGGCTTGTGACCGACACATACTACAGACCAAGTTTCATTTGGTGATTTTTAGAGTGGCTTTTTTTTCTCTATTGCAAGGGTTAGTTGAACAGCCGACTGTGGCGTCGTTTTGAAATGTGTATTTAAAAGAAGCTGGGACAGAAAGGGAGATCGGGTTGACTCGCGGGAGGCAGCGCTGGTGTGGGCCTGGAGAGATCGCTCTGTTCGCTTCTGGTCAATGCACCTTGGGGAACATGGTGTACCTGTCACCGATACTAGGTTGGCCGCTGATGACTGCGAGGTAAGTGCGGGGGGTGGGTTTCCAGTGAGTTTGTAGGGAAGACTTGTGCTGTCCATAGGGAGCCACGTACTGTGAACTGTGACTGGGGCGATACCACAACACAACTTGTCCCTTCTCGGCGGGAAAGCTAGTATTGCTTCACTTCAAAGGAGTAATCATCCTTCTTAGTTGTTAGGTGTTAATGTTTGTGGAAGTTTTGGCCAAGGTCTTTAGCAGGGTTTGTGCGTAAGCAGGAGGGGGAGGAGGGGGGCATTCTAATGCAGTGTATTGCTTATTTTAGTCTGTGTGTATTGCCCATTATACATTTTCTGCAGTGTAATTGCATGCTTTGTGTACTCAGATATCCTCTATTTCCCGGCGTTGTGTATTAGGGAGGGTTATCCATCGTAATTTCTACCAACTACTCAGGCCATCTCACTCAAGCCAGTCCTGCTCTGTCTTACATCTGATATCCCGTTAGAGCTACGCTGAATCTCCATCCTGTTATGGCAGTCTAATTCTGTCTGACCTTCTTCCTTGGTCGTGGGTCCTCTGTAGTTATTCCTCTATTACTTGTCCTGCCTGTCCTACTTGTCCGATTGTCCAGTTATTATTTTTCTTCCCTAAAACTGAATGCCCAGCCTAAACAGTAAGTCCTAGGCCGACCAAATTTGGTAGGATGATTGGTATTCCAACCCACTACTCAGGTTGTCCGACTCAGCCAGAGGGGGGCACCGTAGCGCCCCCCAACACGTTTCAGTCTATCTCCTGTCCTGTTTGTCTTACAATCAAAATTCTTTTTTCTGCTGATGCAGACAGCCATGCCCTACCAAAAAGTCAATGGGACCATGAAGCTCCGCCTACTTAGATTTTTTGCTAATTTGCATATTTTGCAAATACTACTTCTCTTAAAGTCCTAGCTTGTCCTACCAAAGCAGACAAATGAGGTGTCAAATGAATCAGAACAGTTTAAGAATTAATCAAAAAATTCAGACATTTGTGTATCCTACGGCCATTAGCCATGCCCAAACAATGTCCAAATTTGGCCCATTTTGGTCTGACAGCTATAACTTGGCCGTGCCTTGGCCTACCTTGACCAAATTTGAAATGCTACCTCCCTACACCATTCTGGGGACACGGTCCGAGGCGGGCCGCATTTCGTCAATAGGGGGCGCTACAACTAAAAACTGGCAATATCACCTGACTGCCTTTGCCAATCTAACTGAAATTTGGCAGATATGTTCTAGGGCCCAGCCTTACATCAGCCACATACAATGGCAGTCATTATTCCTTAAATAGTGGCCGCCATCAGCCAATCAAAATCAAGCAGCCATTTGACAGGCTTATCAATGACCAATCTAGACCAAATTTAGGTGCTATATTTGTCCTCCGACCCGCAGCCCACCATGCAAAGGACACCTCACTCGGCCACATGGGGGCGCTACAGTGCCCTAATTTACATTTCTGCCTATATCTTCAGAACTGTCATGCCTACAGTTGAAATTTTTTGCCATTCTAATCAACTATGTCATGCCAAATCAAACAACATATAGAGCTATTATATGCATCTTCGCATTATTGCACAATTTTTGTATTTTTCTAAAAACAGGCTTTTTCATTATCCTCCTATGATTTTCGGCCAATCTACATAAGTCTGGTTTCATTATAATCAGGAGACAGTCCTTTTAAAGACTTAGAGAAAAAACATAAACTTTCGGTAAGGTATGGCCACCAGGGACACCCTGACTGTGCTGGTGCCTCGCCCATTTCAATCAGACAGCTATATCTCAGGCATGTCTCACCAAATCATCACCAAACTTAAATCTATAATGTAAGACATTACTGCGGAAGAGCCCTCCAAATTTTGTGCCGATCGGTCAAACAGGGGCGCTACAGCAACATAACATGTCTGTGTAAACCTGCAAAATCAGTTCATCTTACATTTATCTAATTGTTGATCCAGTGACATATTACTGGTTAAAATCTTTTGTCCTGCAAGTTCTGTGAGTCATGCCAAATCAAGATGTATGCAATGTCCCATGATAGTCATTTGCATTCCCTTGTCATATTTAAAAACTTAATAAGTAACATATTACCATCACTACTGCAATGTCCAGCCCAAGTAGGTCATTCTGGTAGTAGATCAATCAGGACACTGCCCTTATGTATAATTTATAAAGATAACTTCACCTGCCTGTACAGTATGGCCACCAGCCACACTGAACCTACAGCATTTCCATGCTTATTTCAATCAAACAGCTAATTCTTAGGCATTCTTCATCAAATCCTCATCAAATTTGACCGGCTAATGTAGCAGGGGACCCCAGACAGACCATCCAAGTTTGGTGCTGATCAGTCAATTGGGGGCGCGTCAGCCACTGTCCATATATGTCTAAGACCCACCTTAGCAGATTCACCTGAAATGTCCTTATTCCTCATAAAACCTTCAAAGAATTGTTATCTTTCCCTTCACCTGAGTCCATATTTTTAATTTCCTTAAATTTTTCACCAATTTGCCTTATACAGCATTATCAGACTTCATTTCAAATGAGAAGGTCTGAAAGCATTTAATAGCATTTCTAAAATGGAGCGCTGACTCCACCTGCTGGCCACACCATTTCCATTCCCATTTCATTCAAACAGCTAAATCTCAGGCATGCTTCATCTGATCCTTACAAAATTTGATTCACTTCGGTATCACTGGACTTCAGACAGACCTTCCAAGTTTGGTGGCGATCAGTCAAACGGGAGTGGTTCAGCTATTGTCCTAGTATATCTAATACCTACCTTGGCTAATTCAGCTGAAATATCCTTCATAATACTTTCAAAGACTTGTTAACTTTCTCTTCACCTCAGTCCATATTTTTAAGCTCCTTTAATTTTTCTGCTATTTGACTTATAGAAACTTATCAGATTTCATTTATAAGCCAGGCAGAATATATTGCAGATTTTTCACATTTTTGTATTAAATTGGCCAGTAGGTGGAGATGGTGCTCTATTTATGTTGCACTTTTTTGGATTATTTTTTATGGATTCGCCAGCAGGTGGAGTTTGTCCTCTATTTCATTAATGCCATTTAATTATTTCAGGGCTTCTCATGTCTAAAAGAATACTTTACAAATGGAGTAAGCCACTGTTGTTTTAAATATAGAAGACAGCATGTGTTTATTGAGGTATTATAAAGTAAGCTTAACTTTTATGATCGAGACTTAAAATATTAGGTATGCAGGTGCCTATTTCTACCGACTACTTAGACCATCTGACACAAACCACACATTATTTTGGGCTAAGGCACTTCACCAAAGGGTTCTATATTATATCCTATATTGGTGTACTAAGGCTGCTTCTGCAAATGGCAGTAGTCAAACTGCCACACAAGGGACTGCATGCATACAGCAGGCTAATTTTATACATTATGGCCATTTACAATATAATGTCATTATAGTGTAGTGTGTTTTTCTTTAAATGTTGCTCAGGACATTGTAATACTTTCTGTATGTGTATTTCCTTTACTGCCTGTTTAATTGAAATTTATTGTGACATTTACATGTGTATTTAACATGCTTAAGAATGATGACTTTATTAATGATTATAAAAATTTATTATTATTAATTATAGACATAATGGAAAACATATTATACACATTGTAAAATTTAAATAGACTACAGTTGTCTGAAACAAGCTACTATGCTTGTGTTACTGTCTGAGGCAGCTGATAAAGGATTTCATAGTCACAATACTGGTAGCAGCACAACTAACATACTACTGCATATATGAGGCTAAAATCACATCTAAATGAAGAGCCTACAAAAACGACAAAGCATTACTGTAGTTCTGTTATATTGACCAACGCCCCAGGTCAGCAATATTGCTGTAAATTTGCATGACTAAGTTTACACACCCACCATAAATCAAGCTTAACCTGTAACATCTACACCTACCAAATTAGGTAGGAAGTTGTCAATTTCGGAATACTACTGTCTGACTGTTTAATATGTTGGACATATAACACTTGTAAGTGAATTGGCTAGTAGACAGAGTCAGTGCTACATTTCATGAATGCCATTAAGTACTTTAAGGCCATCTCATGTCTAGATGAACAGTTTGTACAAAGGACAAAGTATGATCATACTGCTATTATATGGGCCATGTCCCAACAGAGCAATGCTGTGCAGAATATGCAAGAAAGTCTAAGCTTACACAGCAGCACAAACAAAGATTAACCTGTATGATCTACACCTACCAGAATAGGTAAGAAGCTGACTATTTCTACCTACTGTACTACTGAGCTACTCAGACCAACCAAATCAGACATCCAAAGCGAGGGAGCTGCTAGGTTTCTACATTCTGTCCTATATCTCCTCAGACATTAGGCCTAGACTGAAAAATCTATATCATGTCCAAGCACTGATTACTACTATCTGACATATTACTACAGTGGTCACCAGTAACAGTCAGTCCTCCAGGTCTTACATTATGTTCTGCAAATTATGCCTGTACTGTTTATTTAGGCAATGAAGCTTCTTTATTATAATTCAGACAGGCAAAGGCACTTCACCAGAGGGTTCAACATTCTATCAAACATCTACTGACCTGTTACACCTACACTAAAAGCATCTCATCAAAAGTTTTACCTAATACTACGACCATTTCACCAAAACCAGTCCTGCTCTGTCTTACATCTACAATCTCATTAGAACTACACTTAATCTACATCCTGTTATAATATTATAGTTACGTCTGAATTTGTACTATGCTGTCCGCCAGTGACAGTCCTCCAGTTTTCCGCCGTTATTTCTCTATTACTTGTCGTACCTCTCCTACCTGTCCTACCTGTCCTACTTGTCCGAGCTTTGGACCCGTTCGTAACTGCCTGCAGTTTCTAGTTATTATTAAGGGTCCAAAGGACGAAGTCCTTATGGACCATTATTGTTTTTCTTAGGATTATTATTATTAAGGGTCCAAAGCATGAAATGCTATGGAACCTTATTGTTTTTCTTACGATTATTATTATTATTATTTTTCTGCCCTAAAACTGAATGCCCAGCCTAAACCGTAAGTCCTAGGCCTACCAAATTTGGTACGATGATTGGAATTCCTACCCACTACTCAGGTTTTCTGACCCGTCCGAATCAGCCAGAGGGGGGCGCCGTAGCGCCCCATAACACGTTTTGGACGATATCTCCTGTCCTGTTTGTCCTACCTTCAAAATTCTTTTTTCTCCTGATACAGACAGCCATGCCCTACCAAAAAGTCAATGGGACCATGAAGCTCCGCCTACTTAGATTTTTTGCTAATTTGCATAATCTGCAAATCATACTTTTTTCTTAAAGTCCTGGCTTGTCCTACCAAATCAGACAAATGAGGTGTCAGACGAATCAGAATTTTCAGCTGATCAAGAATCATCAACAAAATCCAGACATTTTTATATCCTATGGCCATTAGCCACGCCCAAACAATGTCCAAATTTGGCCAATTTTGGTCTGATGGCTATAACTTGGTCGTGCCTTGGCCTACCTTGACCAAATTTGAAATGCTACCTCCCTACACCATTCTGGGGACACGGTCCGAAGCGGGCCGCATTTCGTCAATAGGGGGCGCTACAACTAAAAACTGGCAATATCTCCTGACTGCCTTTGCCAATCTAACTGAAATTTGGCAGATATGTACTAGCGCCCAGCCTGTGGTCAGTCACATACAATGGCAGTCATCATTACTTAAACAGTGACCGCCATCGGCCAATCAAAATCAAGCAGGCATTTGACAGGCTTATAAATGACCAATCTATACCAAATTTTTGTGGTATATTTGTCCTCTGACCCGCAGCCCACCATGCAAAGGACACCTCACTCGGTCAGATGGGGGCGCTACAGTGACAACTTTTGCATTTCTGCCTATTTCTCGAGAAGGGTGAAGTCTACAATCGACATTTATTGCCAGGTCAATTCAGTACGACATGCCAAATCAAACAACATGTAGAACTTGCTTCTGCATCTTTGCGTTTTTGCATAATTCATATTGGTCTGAAAACAAGACATTTCGTTAACCTCCTAGGATTTTCACCAAACCTACACAAATCTGGTATCATTTAAATCAGGAGACAGTCATAATAAATAATTCATAAAAAAATCATAAACTTTGCATGAGGTATAGTCACCAGCCACACACAAACCATACAGGTGCCATGCCCAATTCAATCCGACAGCTATATCTCAGGCCTGCCTCAGCCAATCATCACCAAACTTTAACATATCCTGTAGAATAGTAGTCCAGAAGGGCCCTCCAAATTTGGTGCCGATCGGTCAAACGGGGGCGCTACAACAATATAACATGTCTGTATAAACCTTGAAAAGCAGTTCAACTTACATTTATCTCATTTCTGTTATTGTGACATATTACTGGTTAAAATATTTTGTACTGCCAGTTCTGTGAGTCATGCCATATCAAGACATATGCAATGCCCAATGATAGTCATTTTCATTCCCTTGTGATGTTTAAAAGCTTAAATAACATATTACTGTAACTTCTACAATGTCCAGCCGAAGTAGGTCATTCTGGTAGTACATCAATCAGGACATTGCCCTTATGGATAATTCATAAAAATATCTTGACCTACCTGTATGCTATGGCCACCAGCTACACCAAACCTGCACCATATCCATGCTCATTTCAATCAACCATCTAAATCTCAGCCGTGCTTCAGCCAATCCTCATCAAATTTGACAGCCTAATGTAGTAAGGGACATCAGACAGACCCTCCAATTTTGGTGCCAATTGGTCAAATGGGGGCGCTACAGCCACTGTCCATATATGTCTAAGACCCACCTTAGCAAATTCAGCTGAAATGTCCTTATTTCTCATAAAACCTTGAAAAAATTGTTACCTTTCCCTTCACCTGAGTCCATATTTTTTATTCACTTTCATTTTTCACCGATTTGCCTCATAGAACATTATCAGACTTAATTTACACATAAGAAGGCCTGAAAGTATTAAATGGAATTTCAAAAATGGAGCGCTGCCTCCACCTGCTGGCCACACTATTTCCATACACATTTCAATCAAACAGCTATATCTCTGGCATGCTTCATCAAATCCTTACAAAATTTGACTCGCTTCTGTGTCACTGGACTACAGACAGACCTTCCAAGTTTGGTGGCAATCGGTCAAATTGGGGTGCTACAGCCGCTGTTCTAATATGTCTAAGACCAACCTTGGTTAATGCAGCTGAGATCTGCTTATTGTTTATTTAAAAATTAAAATATTAATCACCTTTCCCTTCATCTAAGTCCATATTTTTAATCTGCTTATATTTTCCTGCCATTTGACTTTTACAAATCTTTCAAACTTTGATCTTTCTTCAGGCTGTGTACACTGCAGCAATTACAATTTTATAATACATTGGCCAGCAGGTGGAGTCAGCGCTCCATTTAAATAATGCCTTCAATACTTTTAGCCTTTCTCCTGTCTAAATGTACAACCTAGAATATGATACAGCATGATATTACTGCTGTTACATGTCACACTCCTGCAACTCAGCACTTTGTTAAGAATATGCAACGCAGCCTATGTTTACACAGGCAGTATAAAAAATCAACTCTGTAATATCTAGACTTACCAGACCAGGTATGAAGGTGCCTAAATCTACCAACTAGTCAGGCCATCTGACCAAAACCATGCATTAAGTCAGGCTAAGGCACTCTACCACAGGGTTCTACATTCTGTCCTACATTTTCTGACCTGTTAGACCGATACTAACTAATCTATATCCTGATTTCTACCTACTACTCAGACCATCTGACCAAAACAATGCATTCAGTCAGGTTCAGGCACTACACCACAGGGTTCTACATTCTGTCCTACATTTCCTGACCTGTTAGACCGACACTAAACAATCTACATCATGATTTCTACCTTCTACTCAAACCATCTGACCGAAACAAGTTCTCTTCTGTCTGACATCTGCTGACCTGTAGTTCTGTCTGACTTGTTGGTATCCTCCTCTACGGTTTGCCCTACATCTCCTGTCGCATTAGAGCTATGCTAAATCTGCATCCTGTTATGGCAGTCTAATTCTGTCTGACTTTTTACTACCCTGGCCGCCGGATCTCTGCCCTTATTCCTCTACTGTCCTACCAGTCCGATTGTCCTACGCTTTGGACCCATTCGTAACTGCTTGCAGTTTCTAGTTATTATTATTATTTTTTTCCTGCCCTAAAACTGAATGTACAGCCTAAACCGTAAGAGCTAGACCAACCAAACTTGGTAAGATGATGTCAATTCCTACCCGCTACTCAGATTCTCTGACCCAGTCCTGTCAGCCAGATGGGGGCGCTCTAGCGCCCCTCAACGCGTTTCAGTCCATATCTCCTGTCCTATTAGTCCTACAATTGAATTTATTTTTTCTGCTGATACAGACAGCTTTGCTCTACCAACTTGCCATTTGGACTATGAAGCTCCACCTACTTAGATTTTTTGCTAATTTGCATAATTTGTGAAACTGGCTTCTGCCTTCAAGTCCTACACTGTTGGACCAAATCAGACAAATGAGGTGTCAAACCGATCAGTCCACTGACCTGATCAAAAGCTGTTCAAGAAAGTCTGACATTTGTCTATTTTATGGCCACTAGCCACGCCCAAATCACACCTAAATTTGGCCTATTTCAGTCTGACTGCTATAACTTCTCCATACCTTTGCCTACCTGAACCAAACTTAGAATCCAACCTCCCTGCTCTATTATGGGGTGACCATACAATGCAGCCCACATTTCGTCAATAGGGGGCGCTACAACTAAAAACTGCTGATATCTCCTGACTGCTTTGACCAATCTAATTGAAATTTGGCAGATATGTACTACGTACAAGCCTGAGATCAGACAAGTATCATGGCAGTCATTAGTTGTAAGATCCAGGCCACCATTAGCCAATCAAAATCAACCAGCCATTTGACTGGCTAAACAATGAGCAATCCAAACCAAATTTGGGTTCTACATTTGTACTCTGACCCTGAACCCACCCTGTAATGGACATGTCAGTCTGCCATATGGGGGCGCTACAGCACATTTCTGCCTATTTCTCCTGAACTGTTAATTATAAAATTGACAATTGTTGTTTACGCTATCCACTAGCTCATGACAAATTTATTGACATAAAGAACTTCATCATATCTCTTGCCATTTTTGCCTATTTTGTAAAAGTCTTAAAACAGTACTTTTTCTTAACCTCCTTGGATTTTCACCAAACCTTCATATTTCTGTGATCATTTTAATCAGGAGACAGTCCTTATAAAGAAATATTAAAAAAATCTGAAACTTTCCATGTGGTATGGCCACCAGCCACACCCACACCATACTGGTGCCACACCCATTTCAATCAGACAGCTATATCTGAGGCGTGCCTCAGCCAATCATCACGAAACTTAAATATATATTGTAGGACATTACTGGGGAAGGGCCCTCCAATTTTCATGCCAATCAGTCAAACAGGGGCACTACAGCAATATAACATGTCTGTATAAACCTGCAAAATCAGTTCAAGTTACATTGTTGTCATTTTTGATAAAGTGACATATTACTCGTTAAAATCTTTTGTCCTGCATGTTCTGTTAGTCATGCTAAATCAAGATAGTCCATAATAGTCATTTGAATTACCTTGTGATATTTAAAAACTTAATAAATAACATATTACTATAACTACTACAATGTCTAGCCAAAGTAGGTCTTTCTGGTAGTAGATCAATCAGGACACTGCCCTTATGTATAATTTATAAAGATAGCTTCACCTGCCTGTACAGTATGGCCACCAGCCACACTGAACCTACCACATTTCCATGCTCATTTCAATCAAACAGCCAAATATGAGGTATACTTCATATGATCTTCACGAAATTTGACCCACTAATGTACCACTGCACCTCAGACAGACCCTCCAAATTTGGTGCCGATCAGTCAAATGGGGGCGCTACAGCTAATGTGCATATATGTGTAAGACCCACCTTAGCAAATTCAGCTGAAATGTCCTTATTTCTCATCAAATATTCAAAGATTTGTTCCCTTTCCCTTCAACTAGGTCCATATTTTTAATTTTTGTTCATTTTTCACCCATTTGCCTCATAGAACATTATCAGACTTCATTTACACATGAGAAGGCCTAAAAGTTTTAAATAGCATTTCTAAAATGGAGTGTTGACTCCACCTGCTGGCCAAATGATTTCCATGCCCATTTCAATCAAACAGTTATATCTCTGGCATGCTTCATCCAATCCTAACAAAATTTGATTCCCTTCTGTATCAGTGGACTACAGACAGACCTTCCAAATTTGGTGCCGATCAGTCAAACGGGGGCGCTACAGCAATATAACATGTCTTTATAAACCTGCAAAATCAGTACAACTTACATTTATCTCATTTCTGTTCCAGTGACATATGACTGGTTGAAATCTTTTGTATTGCAAGTTCTCTTAGTTATGCCAAATCAAGAAATATGCAATGCCTAATGATTGTCATTTGCATTCCCTTGTGACATTTAAAAACTTAATAAATAACATATTGCTATAACTACTACAATGTCCAGCCCAAGAAGGTCATTCTGGTAGTAGATCAATCATGACACGGCCCTTATGGATAATTTATAAAAATAACTTGACCTACCTGTATGCTATGGCCACCAACTACACCAAACCTGCACCATTTCCATGCTCATTTCAATCAAACAGCTAAATCTGAGGCATTCTTCATCCAATCCTCATAAAATTTGACCAGCTAATGTAACCATAGACCACAGACAGACCTTCCAACTTTGGTGCCGATCGGTCAAATGGGGGAGCTACAGCCACTGTCTATATATTTCTAAGACCCACCTTAGCAAATTCAGTTGGAATGTCCTTATTTCTCTTCAAACATTCAAAGAATTGTTTGCTTTCCCTTCAACTAGGTCCATATTTTAATTTCTGTTCATTTTTCACCCATTTGCCTCAGAACATTATCAGAATTAATTTAAACACGAGAAGGCCTAAAAGTATTAAATAGCATTTCTAAAATGGAGCGTTGACTCCACCTGCTGGCCACACCATTTCCATTTCCATTTCATTCAAACAGCTAAATCTCAGGCATGCTTCTCCCAATCTTCACAAAATTTGACTGTCTCCTGCAGGAGTGGACTACAGACAGACCATCTATGTTTGGTGGTGATCGGGCAAATGGGGGCACTACAGCCAATGTTGTATTATGTCTAAGAGCCACCTTAACAGATTCAGCTGAAATGTCCTTATTCCTCATGAAACCTTCAAAGAATTGTTACCTTTCCCTTCACCTTAGTCCATATTTTTAATTTCCTTTCATTTTTCACCAATTTGCCTTATACAACATTATCAGACTTCATTTACAAATGAGAAAGTCAGAAAGCATTTAATATCATTTCTAAAATGGAGCGCTGACTACACCTTCTGGCCACACCATTTCCATTCCCATTTCATTCAAACAGCTAAATCTCAGGCATGCTTCATCTGATCCTTACAAAATTTGATTCACTTCTGTATGACTGGACTACAGACAAATCTTCCAAGTTTGGTGGCGATCAGTCAATCTGGAGCGGTACAGCCACTTTCCTAGTATGTCTAATACCTACCTTGGCTAATTCAGCTGAAATATCCTTCATAATACTTTAAAGGAATTAACTTTCCCTTCACCTCAGTCCATATTATTAAGCTCCTTTCATTTTTCTGCTATTTGACTTATAGAAAATTATCAGATTTTAATTATAAGCCAGGCAGTATATATTGCAGATTTTTTGCTTTTTTGTATTAAATTGGCCAGTAGGTGGAGATGGTGCTCTATTTATGTTGCAGTTTTTTGGATTTTTTTTTATGGATTAGCCAGCAGGTGGAGTTCGTCCTGTATTTCATTAATGGCATTAAATTCTTTCAGGGCTTCTCATGTCTAGAAGAATACTTTACAAATGCAGTAAGCCACTGTTGTTTTTTTTAATATACAAGACGGCATGTGTTCACTGAGGTACTGTAAAGTAAGCTTAACTTGTATGATCTAGACTTAAAATATTAGTTATGCAGGTGCCTATTTCTACCGTCTACTTAGACCATCTGACACAAAAAACAAATTCTTTTGGGCTGAGGCACTTCAGCAAATGGTTATATATTGTATCTTATATTGTTGTACTAAGGCTGCTTCTGCTAATGGCAGTAGTCAAACTGCCACACCAGGGACTGCATACTACCAATTATCAAATGTAGCGCTAACTCCACCTGCTGGCCTCACTATTTCCATACCGTATTCATTAAGTCTGCTAAACCTCATTCATACTTCATCGAATTCTCACAAAATTTGACTCACTTCTGTAGCACTGGACTATGAATAGACCATCTAACTTTGGTGACATTCGGTTAAACGGGGGCGCTTCTGCCACTGTCAAAATATACTCATAGTTAATGCAGCTGAAATTTCTTTATTTTTCATCAAACCTTCAAAGATTATTGACATTTTCATTTCATTTCACTTTTAGAAATGTATCAAAGTTCAGAGATACTTCAGGCTGTGTACAGTGCAACAATTGCAATTTCTTCCAACAGCTAGTCACCACATGTCCCTTCTGTTTCTCATCTACCCTCTTCCCTTTATCGTACCTTAATCAACATATCAAAGTCAATGTTCAAAATGTCAGGTATTATCTTATCATAGAAGCATTTCCTACTTTTTCTGACTATTTAAATGCATTGGCCATCAGTTACAGTCTGTACTTCATTTCAAATTTAGCCACTGTCAAAATATGTCTAAGATCAACCTTGGTTAATGCAGCTGACATCTCCTTATTGTTTATTTAAACATTTAAATATTATTCACCTTTCCCTTCTTCAAAGTCCATATTTTTAATCTGCTTATAAATTCCTGCCGTTTGACTTTTAGAAATCTATCAAACTTCAATGTTACTTCAGCCTGTGTACACTGCAGCAATTGCAATCTTTCTCCAACAGCTAGTCACCACATTTCCCTTCCGTTTCTCATCTACCATTTTCCTTTATCATACCTTGATAAACACTTCCACAATAATGTTTAAATGTTAGCTATCATCTCATAGTAGCATTTCTTATTTACTGACTATTTAAATGCATTGGCCATCAGTTACAGTCTATATTTCATTTACAATTTAGCCACTGTCATAATATGTCTAACAACAACCTTGGTTAATGCAGCTGACATCTCCTTATTGTTTATTTAAACATTTAAATATTAATCACCTTTCCCTTCATCTAAGTCCATATTTTTAATCTGCTTATAAATTCCTGCCATTTGACTTTTAGAAATCTATCAAACTTCAATGTTACTTCAGCCTGTGTACACTGCAGCAATTGCAATATTTCTCCAACAGCTTGTCACCACATTTCCCTTCTGTTTCTCATCTACCTTTTTCCCTTTATCGTACCTTGATAAACATTTCCAAAGGTAATGTTTAAATGTTAGATATCATCTCATAGTAGCATTTCATATTTTCTACCAATTTAAATGCATTGCTCATCAATTACAGTCTGTACTTCATTTACAAATAATTAGTGAACTTCTAATTTTATGCCATTCACTTCTTTCCTCTTCATTGCTTCTTTCCATTAGCTTTGGACCCGATTGTCACTGCTTGCAGTTATCTTTATTATTAAGGGTCCAAAGCATGAAATGCTTATGGAACCTTATTGTTTTTCTTAGGATTATTATTAAGGGTCCAAAGGACGAAGTCCTTATGGACCATTATTGTTTTTCTTAGGATTTTTCTCTTTTATTATTAAGGGTCCAAAGGACGAAGTCCTTATGGACCATTATTGTTTTTCTTAGGATTATTATTATTATTATTATTATTATTATTATTTTTCTGCCCTAAAACTGAATGCCCAGCCTAAACCGTAAGTCCAAGGCCTACCAAATTTGGTAGGATGATTGGAATTCCTACCCACTACTCAGCATGTCCGACGCGTCCGACTCAGCCAGAGGGGGGCGCCGTAGCGCCCCCCAACACGTTTTGGACGATATCTCCTGTCCAGTTTGTCCTACCTTCGAAATTCTTTTTTCTCCTGATACAGACAGCCATGCCCTACCAAAAAGTCAATGGGACCATGAAGCTCCGCCTACTTAGATTTTTTGCTAATTTGCATAATTTGCAAATCCTACTTTTTCCTTCAAGTCCTGGCTTGTCCTACCAAATCAGACAAATGAGGTGTCAGACGAATCAGAATTCTCAGCTGATCAAGAATCATTAAGAAAATTCAGACATTTTTATATCCTACGGCCATTAGCCACGCCCAAACAATGTCCAAATTTGGCCCGTTTTGGTCTGACGGCTATAACTTGGCCGTGCCTTGGCCTACCTTGACCAAATTTGAAATGCTACCTCCATACACCATTCTGGGGACACGGTCCGAGGCGGGCCGCATTTCGCCCATAGGGGGCGCTACAACTAAAAACTGGCAATATCTCCTGACTGCCTTGGCCAATCTGACTGAAATTTGGTAGATATGTGCTTGGACCCAGCCTGAGGTCAGCCACATACAATGGCAGTCATTAGTCCTTAGATCGTGGCCGCCATCGGCCAATCAAGATCAAGCAGCCATTTGACAGTCTTATCAATGACCAATCTAGACCAAATTTTGGTGGTATATTTGTCCTCCGACCCCCAGCCCAACATGCAAAGGACACCTCACTCGGCCACATGGGGGCGCTACAGTGACAACTTTTGCGTTTCTGCCTATTTCTCGAGAACGGTGAAGCCTACAATCGACATTTATTGCCAGGTCAATTCAGTACGACATGCCAAATCAAACAACATGTAGAACTTGCTTATGCATCTTTGCGTTTTTGCATAATTGTTATTGTTCTGAAAACAAGACATTTCATTAACCTCCTAGGATTTTCACCAAACCTACCCAAATCTGATATCATTTAAATCAGGAGACAGTCATAATAAATAATTCATAAAAAAATCATAAACTTTCCATGAGGTATAGTCACCAGCCACACACAAACCATACAGGTGCCATGCCCAATTCAATCAGACAGCTATATCTCAGGCCTGCCTCAGCCAATCATCACCAAACTTTAATATATCCTGTATAATAGTAGTCCGGAAGGGCCCTCCAAATTTGGTGCCGATCAATCAAACGGGGGCACTACAACAATATAACATGTCTGTATAAACCTTGAAAATCAGTTCAACTTACATTTATCTCATTTCTGTTCTAGTGACATATTACTGGTTAAAATATTTTGTACTGCCAGTTCTGTGAGTCATGCCAAATCAAGACACATGCAATGCCGAATGATAGTAATTTTCATTCCCTTGTGATGTTTAAAAACTTAATAAATAACATATTACTGTAACTTCAACAATGTCCAGCCCAAGTAGGTCATTCTGGTAGTACATCAATCAGGACATTGCCCTTATGGATAATTCATAAAAATATCTTGACGTGTATGCTATGGCCACCAGCTACAACAAACCTGCACCATATCCATGCTGATTTCAATCAACCATCTAAATCTCAGCCGTGCTTCAGCCAATCCTCATAAAATTTGACGGCCTAATGTAGTAAGGGACCTCAGACAGACCCTCCAATTTTGGTGCCAATCGGTCAAACGGGGGCGCTACAGCCACTGTCCATATATGTCTAAGACCCACCTTAGCAAATTGAGCTGAAATGTCCTTATTTCTCATAAAACCTTGAAATAATTGGTACCTTTCCCTTCACCTCAGTCCATATTTTTTTATTAACTTTCATTTTTCACCGATTTAACTAATACATCATTATCAGACTTAATTTACACATAATAAGGCCTGAAAGTATTCAATACAATTTCTAAAATGGAGCGCTGACTCCACCTGCTGGCCACACTATTTCCATGCCCATTTCATTCAAATAGCTATATCTCTGGCATGCTTCATCCAATCCTCACAAAATTTGACGCACATCTGTGTTACTAGACTTCAGAAAGACCTTCCAAGTTTGGTGGCAATCGGTCAAACGGGGGCACTACAGCCACTGTCATAATATGTCTAAGACCACCCTTGGTTAATGCAGCTGAAATCTGCTTATTGTTTATTTAAAAATTAAAATATTAATCACCTTTCCCTTCATCTAAGTCCATATATTTAATCTGCTTATATTTTCCTGCCATTTGACTTTTACAAATCTTTCAAACTTCAATCTTTCTTCAGGCTGTGTACACTGCAGCAATTACAATTTTATAATAAATTGGCCAGCAGGTGGAGTCAGCGCTCCATTTCAATAATGCCTTCAATACTTTTAGCCTTTCTCCTGTCTAAATGTATAACCTAGAATATGATACAGCATGATATTCCTGCTGGTACATGTCACACTATGCAACTCAGCACTTTGTTAAGAATATGCAACACAGCCTATGTTTACACAGGCAGTATAAAAAAGCAACTCTGTAATATCTAGACTTACCAGACCAGGTATGAAGGTCCCTAAATCTACCAACTAGTCAGGCCATCTGACCAAAACCATGCATTCAGTCAGGCTAAGGCACTACACCACAGGGTTCTACATTCTGTCCTACATTTGCTGACCTGTTAGTCCGATACTAACTAATCTATATCATGATTTCTACCTACTACTCAGACCATCTGACCAAAACAATGCATTCAGTCAGGTTCAGGCACTACACCACAGGGTTCTACATTATGTCCTACATTTCCTGACCTGTTAGACCGACACTAAACAATCTGCATCCTGATTTCTACCTTCTACTAAAACCATCTGACCTAAACAAGTTCTGTTCTGTCTGACATCTGCTGACCTGTAGTTCTGTCTGACTTGTTAGTACCCTCCTCTACGGTTTGCCCTACATCTCCTGTCGCATTAGAGCTACGCTAAATCTTCATCCTGTTATGGCAGTCTAATTTTGTCTGACTTTCTACTACCCTGGCCGCTGGTTCTCTGCCGTTATTCCTCTACTGTCCTACCAGTCCGATCGTCCTACGCTTTGGACCCTTTCGTAACTGCTTGCAGTTTCTAGTTATTATTATTATTTTTCTGCCGTAAAACTGAATGCCCAGCCTAAACCGTAAGTCCTAGGCCGACCAAATTTGGTAGGATGATTGCAATTCCTACCCACTACTCAGCGTGTCCGACCCGTCCGACTCAGCCAAAGGGGGGCGCCGTAGCGCCCCCCAACGCGTTTTGGACGATATCTCCTGTCCTGTTTGTCCTACGTTCGAAATTCTTTTTTCTACTGATGCAGACAGCCATGCCCTACCAAAAAGTCAATGGGACCATGAAGCTCCGCCTACTTAGATTTTTTGCTAATTTGCATAATTTGCAAATCATACTTTTTCCTTACAGTCAAAGCTTGTCCTACCAAATCAGACAAATGAGGTGTCAGACGAATCAGAATTCTCAGCTGATCAAGAATCATTAACAAAATTCAGACATTTTTATATCCTACGGCCATTAGCCATGCCCAAACAATATCCAAATTTGGCCCGTTTTGGTCTAACGGCTATAACTTGGCCGTGCCTTGGCCTACCTTGACCAAATTTGAAATGCTACCTCCCTACACCATTCTGGGGACACGGTCCAAGGCGGGCTGCATTTCGTCCATAGGGGGCGCTACAACTAAAAACTGGCAATATCTCCTGACTGCCTTGGCCAATCAAACTGAAATTTGGCAGATATGTACTAGGGCCCAGCCTGAGGTCAGTCACATACAATGGCAGTCATTATTGCTTAAAGAGTGGCCGCCATCAGCCAATCAAAATCGAGCAGCCATTTGACAGGCTTATCAATGACCAATCAAGACCAACTTTTGGTGGTATATTTGGCCTACGACCCGCAGCCCACTATACAAAGGACACCTCACTGAGCCACATGGGGGCGCTACAGTGCCCTAATTTACATTTCTGCCTATATCTGCAGAACTGTCATGCCTACAGTTGAAATTTATTGCCAGTCTAATCCACTATGTCATGACAAATCAAACAACATATAGAGCTTTTCTCTTCATCTTTGCGTTTTTGCACAATTTATATTTTTATAAAAACAGGCTTTTTCATTCATCTCCTAGGATTTTCGGCCAATCTACATAAGTCTGTTGTCATTATAATCAGGAGACAGTCCTTTTAAAGATTTACAGAAAAAACATAAACTTTCGGTAAGGTATGGCCACCAGGGACACCCTGACTGTACTGGTGCCTCGCCCATTTCAATCAGACAGCTATATCTCAGGCATGTCTCACCAAATCATCACCAAACTTAAATCCATAATGTAAGACATTACTGCAGAAGGGCCCTCCAAATTTTGTGCCGATCGGTCAAACAGGGGCGCTACAGCAACATAACATGTCTGTGTAAACCTGCAAAATCAGTTCATCTTACATTTATCTAATTGTTGATCCAGTGACATTTCACTGGTTAAAATCATTTGTCCAGCAATTTCAGTGATTCATGCCAAATCAAGATATATGCAATGTCGCATGATAGTCATTTGCATTCCCTTGTCATATTTAAAAACTTAATAAATAACATATTACTATCACTACTGCAATGTCCAGCCGAAGTAGGTCATTCTGGTAGTAGATCAATCAGGACACTGCCCTTATGTATAATTTATAAAGATAACTTCACCTGCCTGTACAGTATGGCCACCAGCCACACTGAACCTACAGCATTTCCATGCTCATTTCAATCAAACAGCTAAATCTGAGGCATTCTTCATCCAATCCTCATCAAATTTGACCGGCTAATGTAGTAAGGGACCTCAGACAGACCCTCCAATTTTGGTGCCAATCGGTCAAACGGGGGCGCTACAGCCACTGTCCATATATGTCTAAGACCCACCTTAGCAAATTCAGCTGAAATGTCCTTATTTCTCATAAAACCTTGAAAGAATTCTTACCTTTCCCTTCACCTTAGTCCATATTTTTTATTCACTTTCATTTTTCACCCATTTGCCTCATAGAACATTATCAGACTTAATTTACACATAAGAAGGCCTGAAAGTATTCAATATAATTTCTAAAATGGAGCGCTGACTCCACCTGCTGGCCACACTATTTCCATGCCCATTTCATTCAAATGGCTATATCTCTGGCATGCTTCATCCAATCCTCACAAAATTTGACGCACATCTGTGTTACTAGACTTCAGAAAGACCTTCCAAGTTTGAAGGCAATAGGTCAAACGGGGGCCCTACAGCCACTGTCTTAATCTGTCTAAGACTAACCTTTGTTAATGCAGCTGAAATCTGCTTATTGTTTATTTAAAAATTAAAATATTAATCACCTTTCCCTTCATCTAAGTCCATATTTTTAATCTGCTTATATTTTCCTGCCATTTGACTTTTACAAATCTTTCAAACTTCAATCTTTCTTCAGGCTGTGTACACTGCAGCAATTACAATTTTATAATAAATTGGCCAGCAGGTGGAGTCAGCGCTCCATTTCAATAATGCCTTCAATACTTTTAGCCTTTCTCCTGTCTAAATGTATAACCTAGAATACGATACAGCATGATATTACTGCTGTTACATGTGACACTACGCAACTCAGCACTTTGTTAAGAATATGCAACACAGCCTATGTTTACACAGGCAGTATAAAAAAGCAACTCTGTAATATCTAGACTTACCAGACCAGGTATGAAGGTCCCTAAATCTACCAACTAGTCAGGCCATCTGACCCAAACCATGCATTCAGTCAGGCTAAGGCACTCCACCACAGGGTTCTACATTCTGTCCTACATTTGCTGACCTGTTAGACCGATACTAACTAATCTATATCCTGATTTCTACCTACTACCGAGACCATCTGACCAAAACAATGCATTCAGTCAGGCTAAGGCACTCCACCACAGGGTTCTACATTATGTCCTACATTTGCTGATCTGTTAGACCGATACTAACTAATCTATATCCTGATTTCTACCTACTACCGAGACCATCTGACCAAAACAATGCATTCAGTCAGGTTCAGGCACTACACCACAGGGTTCTACATTCTGTCCTACATTTGCTGACCTGTTAGACCGATACTAACTAATCTATATCCTGATTTCTACCTACTACTCAGACCATCTGACCAAAACAATGCATTCAGTCAGGTTCAGGCACTACACCACAGGGTTCTACATTCTGTCCTACATTTCTTGACCTGTTAGACCAACACTCAACAATCTCCATCCTGATTTCTACCTTCTACTCAAACCATCTGACCCAAACAAGTTCTGTTCTGTCTGACATCTGCTGACCTGTATTTCTGTCTGACTTGTTAGTACCCTCCTCTACGGTTTGCTCTACATCTCCTGTCACATTAGAGCTACGTTAAATCTCCATCCTGTTATGGCAGTCTAATTCTGTATGACTTTCTACTTTCCTGGTCACCAGTCCCCTGCCGTTGTTGCTCTATTACTTGTCCTACCTGTCCTACCTGTCCTACTTGTCATACCCTTTGGACCCTTCAGTAACTGCCTGCAGTTTCTAGTTAAGGGTCCAAAGCACGTAGTGCTATGGAACCTTATTGTTTTTGTTAGGATTATTATTTTTATTTTTATTTTTTTTTTTTATTATTTTTCTTCCCTAAAACTGAATGCCCAGCCTATACCGTAAGTCCTAGGCCGACCAAATTTGGTAGGATGATTGGTATTCCTACCCACTACTCAGGTTGTCCGACCCGTCCGACTCAGCCAGAGGGGGGCGCCGTAGCGCCCCCCAACACGTTTTGGACGATATCTCCTGTCCTGTTTGTCCTACCATCGAAATTCTTTTTTCTCCTGATGCAGACAGCCATGCCCTACCAAAAAGTCAATGGGACCATGAAGCTCCGCCTACTTAGATTTTTTGCTAATTTGCATAATTTGCAAATCCTACTTTTTCCTTAAAGTCCTGGCTTGTCCTTCCAAATCAGACAAATGAGGTGTCAGATGAATTATAATTATCCGCTGATCAAGAATCATCCACAAAATTCAGACATTTTTATATCCTACGGCCATTAGCCACGCCCAAACAATGTCCAAATTTGACCCGTTTTGGACTGATGGCTATAACTTGGCCGTGCCTTGGCCTACCTAGAACAAATTTGAAATCCTACCTCCCGACACCATTCTGGGGACACGGTCCATGGCGGGCTGCATTTCGTCAATAGGGGGCGCTACAACTAAAAACTGCCAATATCTCCTGACTGCCTTGGCCAATCCAACTGAAATTTGGCAGACATATACTAGGACCTAGCCTGAGGACAGTCACATACAATGCCAGTCATCAATCATAAAAGCTTGGCTGCCATTAGCCAATCAACATCAAGCAGCCATTTGACAGGCTTAACAATGACCAATCAAACCAAAATTTGGCTGCTACATTCATCTTCTGATCCTCTGCAAACCCTGTAAAGGACAACTCACTAGGCCAGATGGGGGCGCTACAGTGGCCCCATTTGCATTTCTGCCTATTTCTACAGAACTATCAAGCCTACAGTTGAAATTGATTGCCAGTCTAATTGAATATGTCAATGCAAATCTAAACACATATGGAACTTGGTTATATATCATTGCATTTTTGCATAATTTATATTTGTCTGAAAACAGGCTTTTTCATTGCCCTCCTATGATTTTTGCCGCACCTACTTAAATCTGCTGTCATTCAAATCAGGAGACAGTCCTTTTAATGATTTAGAGAAAAAATCTTAAGCTTTCAGTAGGGTACGGCCAAAAGCCAAACCATGACCATACTGGTGCCACGTACATTTCAATCAGACAGCTATATCTCAGGCATGCTTCAGCCAATCATTACCAAATTTGTGGTCCTATTGTACGGCTGTATCCCAGAGAGACCCTCCGAATTTTGTGTCAATCGGTCAAACGGGAGTGCTGCGGCCACTGTTTATATATGTCTAAGACCAACCTAGGCTAATTCAGCTAAACTGAGTTACCAGATCAGTTAGGAAGGTGTCTACCGATCTCACCCATCTTACCATCAGCAGCGGGTGGCTCAGTGGGCTAAACTTGTGTGCTTGTAATCAGAGGGTCGCCGGTTTGAACCCAGCTTCGGTGGGTACTTGAGCTAGGCAGCCCGATGTGCACAGCATGCTCTCCGTAAAGCAAGCTGTGGAGATGGAAAGGCGTTTTCCACATGAAGGTCAATGAAGCTTCTATTTTTGTTATTAACCCAGCCATTAAGACAGGCTTATGCACTACTCCGGAGGGTTCGATTATAATTATTTTTCTTCCCTAAAACTGAATGCCCAGCCTAAACCGTAAGTCCTAGGCCGACCAAATTTGGCAATAAGATTCCTATTGCTACCCACTACTTAGCCTCTCCGACCCATCCCAGTCAGTCAGAGGGGGGCGCCGTTGCGCCCCACAACATGTTTTGGTCGATATCTCCTGACCTACTTGTTCTACACTTAAATTTTATTGTCAGTCAAATTCACAATGTCATGCCAAATCCAGGAACATATATAGTCATATCTCATTAGACCTACGCTGAATCTCCATCATGTTATGGCTGACTAATTCTTTCTGACTTTCTACTACCATGGCCGCCGGATCTCTGCCCTTATTCCTCTACTGTCCTACCAGTCCGATCATCCTACGCTTTGGACCCTTTCGTAACTGCTTGCAGTTTCTAGTTAAGGGTCCAAAGGACGAAGTCCTTATGGACCATTATTGTTTTTCTTAGGATTATTAAGGGTCCAAAGGACGAAGTCCTTATGGACCATTATTGTTTTTCTTACGATTTTTCTCTTTTATTATTATTAAGGGTCCAAAGGACGAAGTCCTTATGGACCATTATTGTTTTTCTTATGATTTTTCTCTTTTATTAAGGGTCCAAAGCATGAAATGCTTATGGAACCTTATTGTTTTTCTTAGGATTATTATTATTATTAAGGGTCCAAAGCACGTAGTGCTATGGAACCTTATTGTTTTTGTTAAGATTATTATTATTATTATTAAGGGTCCAAAGCACGTAGTGCTATGGAACCTTATTGTTTTTGTTAGGATTATTATTATTATTTTTATTATTATTTTTCTTCCCTAAAACTGAATGCCCAGCCTAAACCGTAAGTCCTAGGCTGACCAAATTTGGTAGGATGATTGGAATTCCTACCCACTACTCAGGTTGTCTGGCCCGTCCGACTCAGCCAATGGGGGGCGCCGTAGCGCCTCCCAACATGTTTCGGTCGATATCTCCTGTCCTGTTTGTCCTACAACCGAAATTCTTTTTTCTGCTGATACAGACGGCCATGCCCTACCAAAAAGTCAGTGGGACCATGAAGCTCCGCCTACTTAGATTTTTTGCTAATTTGCATATTTTGCAAATACTACTTATCTCTTAAAGTCTTAGCTTGTCCTACCAAATCAGACATATGAGGTGTCAAACGAATCAGAACTCTGAGCTGATCAAGAATCATCCACAAATTTCAGACTTTTCTATGTCCTACGGCCATTAGCCACGCCCAAACAATGTCCAAATTTGACCAGTTGTGGTCTGACTGCTATAACTTGGCCGTGCCTTGGCCTACCTTGACCAAATTTGAAATCCTACCTCCCTACACCATTCTGGGGACACGATCCAAGGCGGGCCGCATTTCATCCATAGGGGGCGCTACAACTAAAAACTGCCAATGTCTTCTGACTGCCTCGGCCAATCCAACTGAAATTTGGAAGGTATGTACTAGGACGCAGCCTGAGGTCAGTCACGTACAATGGCAGTCATGAGTCCTGAAACAGTGGCCGCCATCGGCCAATCAAAATCAAGCAGCAATTTGACTGGCTTAATGATGACCAATCTAAATCAAATTTAGCTGGTACATTTGTCCTCTGACCCTCAGCCTACCGTGTAAACAGTGGCTACGGCCACTGTTTATATATTACTAAGACCAACCTAGGCCAATTCAGCTCAAATGAGTTACCAGATCAGGTAGGAAGGTGTCTACCGATCTCACCTGCTTTAACCACAGCAACGGGTGGCTCAGTGGGCTAAACTTGTATGCTTGTAATCAGAGGGTCGCAGGTTCGAAACCAGCTTCGGTGGGTACTCGAGCTAGGCAGCCCGATGTGCACAGCATACCCTCCGTGAAGTGAGCTGGGGAGACGTGAAGGCGTTTTCCCCACGATGATGAATGAAGCTTATATTATTGTTAATTTAGACGTGCTCAGGCACTACTTCAGACGGTTAAACAATAATTATTTTTCTTCCTTAAAACTGAATGCCCAGCCTAAACCGTAAGTCCTAGACTGACCAAATTTGGCAACAAGATTCTTATTCCTACCCACTACTCAGTCCCACTGACCCGTCACAGTCAGTCAGATGGGGGCGCTACAGCACCCCGATTTGCATTTCTGCCTATATCTCCAGAACTGTCAAGCCTACAGTTGAAATGTATTGCCTGTCCAATTCACTATGTCATGACGAATCCAACTTCATATAGAACTTGGTTCTCCATCTTTGCCTTTTTGCATGATTTATAGTTGTTTGAAAACAGGTTATTTTGTTAACCTCCTATGATTTTCACCCAACATACATAAATCTGTTGTCATTCAAATCAGGAGACAGTCCTTTTAATGATTTACAGAAAAAACTTAAACTTTCGGTAATTTACAGCCACCAGCCACACCATGACTGTACTGGTGTCTCGCCCATTTCAATCAGACAGATATATCTCAGGGCTGCTTCAGCGCATCATTACCAAATTTGGCTCACTGATGCAGGACTGTACCCCAGAGATACACTACAAATTCCATGTCGATCGGTCAATCGGGAGCCCTACGCCACTGTCCATATACATCTAAGACCCACCTAGGCTCATTGAGGTAAAATGAGTTTCCAGATCAGGTGGGAAGGTGTCCAGCGATCTCTCCCGTTTTACCAACAGCAGCGGGTGGCTCAGTGGGCTAAACTTGTATGCTTGTAATCAGAGGGTCGCAGGTTCGAACCCAGCTTCGGTGGGTACTCCAGCTAGGCAGCCCGATGTGCACAGCATACCCTATGTGAAGTGAGCTGGGGAGACGTGAAGGCGTTTTCCCCACGCTGGTCAATGAAACTTATATTATTGTTAATTAAGACCTGCTCAGGCACTACTCCAGAGGGTTGAACAATAATTATTTTTCTTCCCTAAAACTGAATGCCCAGCCTAAACCGTAAGTCCTAGACTGACCAAATTTGGCAGCAAGATTCCTATTCCTACCCACTACTCAGTCCCACTGACCCATCCCAGTCAGTCAGATGGGGGCGCTACAGCACCCCAATTTGCATTTATGCCTATATCTACAGAACTGTCAAGCCTACAGTTGAAATTTATTGTGATTACAATTCACTATGTCATGACTAATCTTACAACATATATAATTTGGTTCTACCTCTTTCTGTTTTTACATAAATTATATTTGTCTGAAAACAGCTTTTCTTGTTAACCTCCTTTGATTTTCAGCAAACCTACATACATCTGTTGTCCTTCAAATCAGAATATAGTCCTTTTAAAGATTTAGAGAAAAAAATTAAACTTTTGGTAAGGTATGGCCACCAGCCATACCCTGACTCTACTGGTGCCACGTCCATTTCAATCAGACAGCTAAATCTCATGCACGCTTCAGCCAATCATTTCCAAATATCTATCTCTGATGAAAGGCTGTACCACAGAGAGACCCTCCAAATTTCATGTCAATAGGTCAAACGGGAGCGCTATTGCCACTGTCCATATATGTTTAAAACCAACCTAGTCTAATTGAGCTATAATTAGTTACCAGATCAAGTAGGAAGGTGTCTACCGATCTCACACATCTTACCAACAGCAATGGGTGGCTCAGTGTGCTAATCCTGTGTGCCTGTAATCAGAGGGTTGTCGGTTCGAACCCAGCTTCAGTGGGTATTTGAGCTAGGTAGCCCGATGCGCACAGCGTACTATCCGACGTCGACTGACATGTCACACCTGCACTAAAAGCATCTCCATCACAATTTCTGCCTATTACTTAGACCATCTCACCGAAACCAGTCCTACATGTCCTATCCCAACCTCCTATCCTCTACTTGTCCTACCTGTCCTATCATCCTACGCTTTGGACCCTTTCGTAACTGCCTGCAGTTTCTAGTTATTAAGGGTCCAAAGCATGAAATGCTTATGGACCATTATTGTTTTTCTTAGGATTTTTCTCTTTTATTATTATTATTATTATTATTATTTTTCGCGCCCTAAAACTGAATGCACAGCCTAAACCGTAAGTGCTAGACCAACCAAAATTGGTAATATGATGTCAATTCCTACCCGCTACTCAGATTCTCTGACCCAGGCCTGTCAGCCAGATGGGGGCGCTCTAGCGCCCCCCAACGCGTTTCAATCCATAGCTCCTGTCCTATTAGTCCTATAATTGAAATTATTTTTTCTGCTGATACAGACAGCTTTGCTCTACCAACTTGCTATTTGGACTATGAAGCTCCGCCTACTTAGATTTTTTGCTAATTTGCATAATTTGTGAAACTGACTTCTGCCTTCAAGTCCTACAATATTGGACCAAATCAGACAAATGAGGTGTCAAACCGATCAGTCCACTTAGCTGATCAAAATAGATTCAAGAAAGTCTGATATTTGTGTATTTTATGGCCACTAGCCATGCCCAAATCCCACCTAAATTTGGCCTATTTCAGTCTGAATGCTATAACTTCTCCATACCTTAGCCTACCTGAACCAAACTGACAATCCAACCTCCCTGCTCTATTATGGGGTCAACATACAATGCGGCCCACATTTCGTCAATAGGGGGCGCTACAACTAATAACTGCCAATATCTCCTGACTGCCTTAAGCAATCTAATTGAAATTTGGCAGATATGTACTATGTACAAGCCTGAGGTCAGAGAAGTAAAATGGCAGTCATTAGTTGTAAAATCCTGGCCACCATTAGCCAATCAAAATCAAGCAGCCATTTGACCAGCTAAACAATGAGCAATCCAAACCAAATTTGGGTTATACATTTGTATTCTGACCCTGAGCCCACCCTGTAAAGGACATGTCAGTCTGCCATATGGGGGCGCTACAGCACATTTCTGCCTATTTCTCCTGAACTGTTAATTATAAAATTGACAATTGTTGCTTAAGCTATCCACTAGCTCATGACAAATTTAATGGTATAAAGAACTTCATCATATCTCTTGCCATTTTTGCCTATTTTGTAAAAGTCTTAAAACAGTACTTTTTTCTTATCCTCCTAGGATTTTCACCAAACCTACACAAATCTGGTATCATTTAAATTAGGAGACAGTCCCTATATAAAATTATTAAAAAAATCATAAACTTTCCATGAGGTATGGCCACCAGCCACACCCAAACCATAGTGGTGCCACACCCATTTCAATCAGACAGCTATATCTCAGGCCTGCCTCAACCAATCATCATCAAACTTAAATATATAATGTAGGATATTACTGGAGAAGGGCCCTCCAAATTTGGTGCCGATCAGTCAAACGGGGGTGCTACAGCAATATAACATCACTGTATAAACTGCAAAATCAGCTCAACTTACATTTATCTCATTTTTGATCCAGTGACATATTACTGGTTAAAATCTTTTGCCCTGCAAGTTCTGTGAGTCATGTCAAATCAAGAAATATGCAATGTCCCATGATAGTCATTTGCATTCCCTTGTCATATTTAAAAACTTAATTAATAACATATTACTGTAACTACTGCAATGTCCAGCCTAAGTAGGTCAATCTGGTAGTAGAAAAATCAGGACACTGCCCATATGTATAATTTATAAAGATAACTTCACTTGCCTGTACAGTATAGCCACCAGCCACACTGAACCTACAGCATTTCCATGATCATTTCAATCAAACAGCTAAATCTGAGGCAGACTTTGTCTGATCATCACCAAATTTGACCCACTAATGTAGCACTGGACCTCAAACAGACCTTCCAAATTTGGTGCTGATCGGTCAAATGGGGGCGTGACAGCCACTGTCCATATATGTGTAAGACCCACCTTAGCAAATTCAGCTGAAATGTCCTTATTCCTCATGAAACCTTCAAATAATTGTTACCTTTCCCTTCAGCTGAGTCCATATTTTTAATTTCCTTTCATTTTTCACCAATTTGCCTTATACAACATTATCAGACTTCATTTACAAATGAGAAGGTCAGAAAGCATTTAATATCATTTCTAAAATGGAGCGCTGACTCCACCTGCTGGCCACACCATTTCCATTCCCATTTCATTCAAACAGCTAAATCTCAGGCATGCTTCATCCGATCCTTACAAAATTTGATTCACTTCTGTATCAGTGGACTACAGACAGACCTTCCAAGTTTGGTGGCGATCAGTCAAATGGGAGCCATACAACCACTGTCCTATTATGTCTAATAACTACCTTGGCTAATTCAGCTGAAATATCCTTCATAATACATTCAAGGAATTAACTTTCCCTTCACCTCAGTCGATATTTTTAAGCTCCTTTCATTTTTCTGCTATTTGACTTATAGAAAATTATCAGATTTTATTTATAAGCCAGGCAGTATATATTGCAGATTTTTGGCTTTTTTGTATTAAATTGGCCAGTAGGTGGAGATGGTGCTCTATTTATATTGCAGTTTTTTGGATTTTTTTTTATGGATTAGCCAGCAGGTGTAGTTCGTCCTGTATTTCATTAATGGCATTAAATTATTTCAGGGCTTCTTATGTCTAGAAGAATACTTTACAAATGTAGTAAGCCACTGTTGTTTTTTTTAATATACAAGACAGCATGTGTTCACTGAGGTACTATAAAGTAAGCTTAACTTGTATGATCTAGACTTAAAATATTAGGTATGCAGGTGCCTATTTCTACCGTCTACTTAGACCATCTGACACAAAAAACAAATTCTTTTGGGCTGAGGCACTTCAGCAAATGGTTATATATTGTATCTTATATTGTTGTACTAAGGCTGCTTCTGCTAATGGCAGTAGTCAAACTGCCACACCAGGGACTGCATGCTACCAATTATCAAATGTATCGCTAACTCCACCTGCTGGCCTCACTATTTCCATACCGAATTCATTAAGTCTGCTAAACCTAATTCATACTTCATCGAATTCTCACAAAATTTGACTCACTTCTGTAGCACTGGACTATGAATAGACCATCTAACTTTGGTGACATTCGGTTAAACGGGGGCGCTTCTGCCACTGTCAAAATATACTAATAGTTAATGCAGCTGAAATTTCTTTATTTTTCTTCAAACCTTCAAAGATTATTGACATTTTCATTTCATTTCACTTTTAGAAATGTATCAAAGTTCAGAGATACTTCAGGCTGTGTACAGTGCAACAATTGCAATTTCTTCCAACAGCTAGTCACCACATGTCCCTTCTGTGTCTCATCTACCATATTCCCTTTATCGTACCTTAATCAACATCAAAGTTAATGTTCAAAATGTCAGGTATTATCATAGACGCATTTCCTACTTTCTGACTATTTAAATGCATTGGCCATCAGTTACAGTCTGTACTTCATTTACAATTTAGCCACTGTCATAATATTTCTAAGACCAACCTTGGTTAATGCAACTGAAATTAGCTTATTTCTCATCAAATATTTAAAAATTAATCACCATTCCCTTCACCTCAGTCAATATTAATAAATTGGTTTCATTATCCTGCCATTTGACTTTTAGAAATGTATCAAACTTCAGTGATGTACACTGCAGCAATTTCAATTTTTTTCCAACAGCTAGTCACCACATGTCTGTTATTTCTTATCTACCATTTTCTTACTTTCTGACTATTTCAATGCATTGGCCATCAGTTACACTATGTACTTCATTTACAATTTAGCCACTGTCCTAATATGTTTAAGACCAACCTTGGTTAATGCAGCTGACATCTCCTTATTGTTTATTTAGACATTTAAATATTAATCACCTTTCCCTTCATCTAAGTCCATATTTTTAATCTGCTTATATGTTACTGCCATTTGACTTTTAGAAATCTATCAAACTTCAATGTTACTTCATCCTGTGTACACTGCAGCAATTGCAATATTTCTCAAACAGCTAGTCACCACATTTCCCTTTGGTTTCTCATCTACCCTTTTCCCTTCATCGTACCTTGATAAACATTTCCATGGTAATGTTCAAATGTTAGGTATCCTCTCATAGAAGCATTTCCTATTTTCTGCCAATTTAAATTCATTGCTCATCAATTACAGTCTGTACTTCATTTGCAATAATTAGTGAACTTCTAATTTTATACCATTCACTTCATTCCTCTTCATTGCTTCTTTCCATTAGCTTTGGACCCGATTGTCACTGCTTGCAGTTATCTTTATTATTATTATTATTATTTTTTTTTTTTTTTTTCCTGCCGTAAAACTGAATGCACAGCCTAAACCGTAAGAACTAGACCAACCACACTTGGTAAGATGATGTGAATTCCTACCCGCTACTCAGATTCTCCGACCCAGGCCTGTCAGCCAGATGGGGGCGCTCTAGCGCCCCCCAACGCGTTTCAGTCCATAGCTCCTGTCCTATTAGTCCTATAATTGAAATTATTTTTTCTGCTGATACAGACAGCTTTGCTCTACCAACTTGCCATTTGGACTATGAAGCTCCGCCTACTTAGATTTTTTGCTAATTTGCATAATTTGTGAAACTGACTTCTGCCTTCAAGTCCTACAATATTGGACCAAATCAGACAAATGAGGTGTCAAACCGATCAGTCCACTTAGATGATCAAAATAGATTCAAGAAAGTCTGAAATTTGTCTATTTTATGGCCACTAGCCATGCCCAAATCCCACCTAAATTTGGCCTATTTCAGTCTGAATGCTATAACTTCTCCATAACTTAGCCTACCTGAACCAAACTTACAATCCAACCTCCCTGCTCTATTATGGGGTCAACATACAATGCAGCCCACATTTCGTCAATAGGGGGCGCTACAACTAATAACTGCCAATATCTCCTGACTGCCTTAACCAATCTAATTGAAATTTGGAAGATATGTACTATGTACAAGCCTGAGGTCAGAGAAGTAAAATGGCAGTCATTAGTTGTAAAATCCTGGCCACCATTAGCCAATCAAAATCAAGCAGCCATTTGACCAGCTAAACAATGAGCAATCCAAACCAAATTTGGGTTATACATTTCTATTATGACCCTGAGCCCACCCTGTAAAGGACATGTCAGTCTGCCATATGGGGGCGCTACAGCACATTTCTGCCTATTTCTCCTGAACTGTTAATTATAAAATTGACAATTGTTGCTTAAGCTATCCACTAGCTCATGACAAATTTAATGGTATAAAGAACTTCATCATATCTCTTGCCATTTTTGCCTATTTTGTAAAAGTCTTAAAACAGTACTTTTTCTTATCCTCCTAGGATTTTCACCAAACCTACACAAATCTGGTATCATTTAAATCAGGAGACAGTCCCTATATAAAATTATTAAAAAAATCATAAACTTTCCATGAGGTATGGCCACCAGCCACACCCAAACCATAGTGGTGCCACACCCATTTCAATCAGACAGCTATATCTCAGGCCTGCCTCAACCAATCATCATCAAAATTAAATATATAATGTAAGATATTACTGGAGAAGGGCCCTCCAAATTTGGTGCCGATCAGTCAAACGGGGGTGCTACAGCCATATAACATCACTGTATAAACTGCAAAATCAGCTCAACATACATTTATCTCATTTTTGATCGAGTGACATATTACTGGTTAAAATCTTTTGCCCTGCAAGTTCTGTGAGTCATGTCAAATCAAGAAATATGCAATGTCCCATGATAGTCATTTGCAATCCCTTGTCATATTTAAAAACTTAATTAATAACATATTACTGTAACTACTGCAATGTCCAGCCTAAGTAGGTCAATCTGGTAGTAGAAAAATCAGGACACTGCCCATATGTATAATTTATAAAGATAACTTCACTTGCCTGTACAGTATAGCCACCAGCCACACTGAACCTACAGCATTTCCATGATCATTTCAATCAAACAGCTAAATCAGAGGCATACTTCATCTGATCATCACCAAATTTGACCCACTAATGTAGCACTGCACCTCAGACAGACCCTGCAAATTTGATGCCGATCGGTCAAATGGGGGCGTGACAGCCACTGTCCATATATGTGTAAGACCCACCTTAGCAGATTCAGCTGAAATGTCCTTATTCCTCATGAAATCTTCAAATAGTTGTTACCTTTCCCTTCAGCTGAGTCCATATTTTTAATTTCCTTTAATTTTTCACCAATTTGCCTTATACAACATTATCAGACTTCATTTACAAATGAGAAGGTCAGAAAGCATTTAATATCTTTTCTAAAATGGAGCGCTGACTCCACCTGCTGGCCACAACATTTCCATTCCCATTTCATTCAAACAGCTAAATCTCAGGCATGCTTCATCCGATCCTTCCAAAATTTGATTCACTTCTGTAAGTCTGGACTACAGACAGATCTTCCAAGTTTGGTGGCGATCAGTCAATCTGGAGCAGTACAGCCACTGTCCTAGTATGTCTAATACCTACCTTGGCTAATTCAGCTGAAATATCCTTCATAATACTTTAAAGGAATTAACTTTCCCTTCACCTCAGTCCATATTATTAAGCTCCTTTCATTTTTCTGCTATTTGACTTATAGAAAATTATCAGATTTTAATTATAAGCCAGGCAGTATATATTGCAGATTTTTTGCTTTTTTGTATTAAATTGGCCAGTAGGTGGAGATGGTGCTCTATTTATATTGCAGTTTTTTGGATTTTTTTTTATACATTAGCCAGCAGGTGGAGTTCATCCTGTATTTCATTAATGGCATTAAATTCTTTCAGGGCTTCTCATGTCTAGAAGAATACTTTACAAATGCAGTAAGCCACTGTTGTTTTGAATATACAAGACAGCATGTGTTCACTGAGGTAGTATAAAGTAAGCTTAACTTGTATGATCTAGACTTAAAATATTAGGTATGCAGGTGCCTATTTCTACCGACTACTTAGACCATCTGACACAAACCATACATTGTCTTGGGCTGAGGCACTTCACCAAAGGGTTCTTTATTATATCATATATTGTTGTACTAAGGCTGCTTCTGCTAATGGCAGTAGTCAAACTGCCACACCAGGGACTGCATGCTACCATTTATCAAATGTAGTGCTAACTGCACCTGCTGGCCACACTATTTCCATACCGAATTCATTTAGTCTGCTAAATCTCATTCATACTTCATCTAATTCTCATAAAATTTGACTCACTTCTATAGCACTGGACAACGAATAGACCATCCAACTTTGGTGACATTCGGTTAAACGGGGGCGCTACTGCCACTGTCGAAATAGGTCTAAAACTCAGTTAATGCAGCTGAAATTTCTTTATTTTTCATCAAACCTTCAAAGATTAATCACATATTCATTAACTTTCATTTTCCTGCCATTTCACTTTTAGAAATGTATCAAAGTTCAGTAATACTTCATGCTGTGTACACTGCAGCAATTGCAATTTCTTTGAACAGCTAGTCACCACATTTCCCTTCTGTTTCTCATCTACCCTTTTCCCTTTATCGTACCGTAATCAACATTTCTACGATAATGTTAAAATGTCATCTTATCATAGTAGCATTTCCTACATTATGACTGTTTAAATGCATTGACCATCAGTTATAATCTGTACTTCATTTTAAATTTAGCCACTGTCATAATATGTCTAACATCAACCTTGGATAATGCAGCTGACATCTCCTTATTGTTTATTTAAACATTTAAATATTAATCAACTTTTCCTTCATCTAAGTCTATATTTTTAATTTGCTTATATATTACTGCCATTTAACTTTTAGAAATCTATCAAACTTCAGTGATGTACACTGCAGCAATTGCCATTTCTTTGAACAGCTAGTCACCACATTTCCCTTCTGTTTCTCATCTACCCTTTTCCCTTTATTGTACCTTTTTGAACATTTCTACGGTAATGTTTAAATGTTACGTATCATCATCTCATAGTATCATTTCCTATTCTCTGACTATTTAAATGCATTGGCCATCAGTTACAGTCTGTACTTCATTTACAATTTAGCTACTGTCATAATATGTCTAAGATCAACCTTAGTTAATGCAGCTGAAATTAATTTATTTCTCATCAAATATTTAAATATTAATCAACTTTCACTTCATCTCAGTCCATATTGTAAAATTGCTTTCATTTTCCTACCATTTGACTTTTAGAAATCTATCAAACTTCAGTGATGTACACTGCAGTAATTTCAATTTTTCCCAAAAGCTAGTCACCACATGTCCGTTCTTTCTCATCTACCATGTTCCTTATTTCTGACTATTTAAATGCATTGGCCATCAGGTACAGTCTTTACTTCATTTCCAATTTAGCCACTGTCCTAATGTCTAAGACCAACCTTAATTAATGCAGCTGACATCTCTTTAATGTTTATTTAAACATTTAAATATTAATCACCTTTCCCTTCTTTTAATCTGCTTTTATTTTCCTGCCATTTGACTTTCAGAAATCTATCAAACTTCAATGTTTATTCAAGATGTGTATGCTGCAGCAATTGCAATTGTTTCGAACAGCTACTCACCACATTTCCCTTCTGTTTCTCATCTATCCTTTTCCCTTTATCCAACATTGATGAACATTTCTACAGTAATGTTTAAATGTTAGTTATCATCATTTCATTGTTGCATGTCGTATTTTCTGACTATTTAAATGCATTGGCCATCAGTTACAGTCTGTACTTCATTTACAAAAATTATTGAACTTCTAATTTTATGCCATTCACTTCATTCCTCTTCATTGCTTCTTTCCATTAGCTTTGGACCCGATTGTCACTGCTTGCAGTTATCTTTATTATTATTTTTCTGCCCTAAAACTGAATGCCCAGCCTAAACCGTAAGTCCTAGGCCTACCAAATTTGGTACGATGATTGGAATTCCTACCCACTACTCAGCGTGTCCGACGCGTCCGACTCAGCCACAGGGGGGCGCCGTAGCGCCCCCCAACACGTTTTGGACGATATCTCCTGTCCTGTTTGTCCTACCATCGAAATTTTTTTTTCTCCTGATGCAGACAGCCATGCCCTACCAAAAAGTCAATGGGACCATGAAGCTCCGCCTACTTAAATTTTTTGATAATTTGCATAATTTGCAAATCATACTTTTTCCTTAAAGTCCTGGCTTGTCCTACCAAATCAGACAAATGAGGTGTCAGACGAATCAGAATTCTCTGCTGATCAAGAATTATTAACAAAATTCAGACATTTTTATATCCTACGGCCATTAGCCACGCCCAAACAATGTCCAAATTTGGCCCGTTTTGGTCTGACGGCTATAACTTGGCCGTGCCTTGGCCAACCTTGACCAAATTTGAAATGCTTCCTCCCTACACCATTCTGGGGACACGGTCCGAAGCGGGCCGCATTTCGTCAATAGGGGGCGCTACAACTAAAAACTGGCAATATCTCCTGACTGCCTTTGCCAATCTAACTGAAATTTGGCATATATGTACTAGGACCCAGCCTGTGGTCAGTCACATACAATGGCAGTCATCATTCCTTAAACAGTGACCGCCATCGGCCAATCAAAATCAAGCAGGCATTTGACAGGCTTCTCAATGACTAATCTATACCAAATTTTGGTGGTATATTTGTCCTCTGACCCGCAGCCCACCATGCAAAGGACACCTCACTCGGCCAGATGGGGGCGCTACAGTGACAACTTTTGCGTTTCTGCCTATTTCTCGAGAACAGTGAAGCCTACAATCGACATTTATTGCCCGGTCAATTCAGTACGACATGCCAAATCAAACAACATGTAGAACTTGCTTCTGCATCTTTGCGTTTTTGCATAATTCATATTGGTCTGAAAACAAGACATTTCGTTAACCTCCTAGGATTTTCACCAAACCTACACAAATCTGGTATCATTTAAATCAGGAGACAGTCATAATAAATAATTGATAAAAAAATCATAAACTTTCCATGAGGTATAGTCACCAGCCACACACAAACCATACAGGTGCCATGCCCAATTCAATCAGACAGCTATATCTCAGGCCTGCCTCAGCCAATCATCACCAAACTTTAATATATCCTGTAGAATAGTAGTCTGGAAGGGTCCTCCAAATTTGGTGCGGATCGGTCAAACGGGGGCGCTACAACAATATAACATGTCTGCATAAACCTTGAAAATCAGTTCAACTTACATTTATCTCATTTCTGTTCTAGTGACATATTACTGGTTAAAATATTTTGTACTGCCAGTTCTGTGAGTCATGCCAAATCAAGACATATGCAATGCCCAATGATAGTAATTTTCATTCCCTTGTGATGTTTAAAAACATAATATATAACATATTACTGTAACTTCTAGAATGTCCAGCCCAAGTACGTCATTCTGGTAGTATATCCATAAGGGCAATGTCCTGATTGATGATTTATAAAAATAACTTGACCTACCTGTATGCTATGGCCACCAACTACACCAAACCTGCACCATTTCCATGCTCATTTCAATCAAACAGCTAAATCTGAGGCATTCTTCATCCAATCCTCATAAAATTTGACCAGCTAATGTAACCATAGACCACAGACAGACCTTCCAACTTTGGTGCCGATCGGTCAAATGGGGGAGCTACAGCCACTGTCTATATATTTCTAAGACCCACCTTAGCAAATTCAGTTGCAATGTCCTTATTTCTCTTCAAACATTCAAAGAATTGTTTGCTTTCCCTTCAACTAGGTCCATATTTTAATTTCTGTTCATTTTTCACCCATTTGCCTCAGAACATTATCAGAATTCATTTAAACATGAGAAGGCCTAAAAGTATTAAATAGCATTTCTAAAATGGAGCGTTGACTCCACCTGCTGGCCACACCATTTCCATTTCCATTTCATTCAAACAGCTAAATCTCAGGCATGCTTCTCCCAATCTTCACAAAATTTGACTGTCTCCTGCAGGAGTGGACTACAGACAGACCATCTATGTTTGGTGGTGATCGGGCAAATGGGGGCACTACAGCCAATGTTGTATTATGTCTAAGAGCCACCTTAACAGATTCAGCTGAAATGTCCTTATTCCTCATGAAACCTTCAAAGAATTGTTTCCTTTCCCTTCACCTTAGTCCATATTTTTAATTTCCTTTCATTTTTCACCAATTTGCCTTATACAACATTATCAGACTTCATTTACAAATGAGAAAGTCAGAAAGCATTTAATATCATTTCTAAAATGGAGCGCTGACTACACCTTCTGGCCACACCATTTCCATTCCCATTTCATTCAAACAGCTAAATCTCAGGCATGCTTCATCCGATCCTTACAAAATTTGATTCACTTCTGTATGACTGGACTACAGACAAATCTTCCAAGTTTGGTGGCGATCAGTCAAACGGGGGCGCTACAGCAATATAACATCACTGTATAAACTGCAAAATCAGCTAAACTTACATTGTTCTTATTTCTGTTTCAGTCACATATTACTGATAAAAATCATTTGTCCTGCAAGTTCTGTGTGTCATTCCAAATCAAGATATATGCAATGCCTAATGATCGTCATTTCCATTCCCTTGTGATATTTAAAAACTTAAAAAATTACATATTGCTATAACTACTAAAATATCAAGCCGAAGTACGTCATTCTGGTAGTAGATCAATCAGGACATGGCCTTTATGGATAATTTATATAAATAGCTTGACCTACCTGTATGCTTTGGCCACCAACTACACCAAACCTGCACCATTTCCATGCTCATTTCAATCAAACAGCTAAATCTGAGGCAGACTTTGTCTGATCATCACCAAATTTGACCCACTAATGTAGCACTGGACCTCAAACAGACTTTCCAAATTTGGTGCTGATCGGTCAAATGGGGGCGTGACAGCCACTGTCCATATATGTGTAAGACCCACCTTAGCAGATTCAGCTGAAATGTCCTTATTCCTCATGAAACCTTCAAATAATTGTTACCTTTCCCTTCAGCTGAGTCCATATTTTTAATTTCCTTTCATTTTTCACCAATTTGCCTTATACAACATTATCAGACTTCATTTACAAATGAGAAGGTCAGAAAGCATTTAATATCATTTCTAAAATGGAGCGCTGACTCCACCTGCTGGCCACACCATTTCCATTCCCATTTCATTCAAACAGCTAAATCTCAGGCATGCTTCATCCGATCCTTACAAAATTTGATTCACTTCTGTATCAGTGGACTACAGACAGACCTTCCAAGTTTGGTGGCGATCAGTCAAATGGGAGCCATACAACCACTGTCCTAGTATGTCTAATAACTACCTTGGCTAATTCAGCTGAAATATCCTTCATAATACTTTCAAGGAATTAACTTTCCCTTCACCTCAGTCCATATTTTTAAGCTCCTTTCATTTTTCTGCTATTTGACTTATAGAAGATTATCAGATTTTATTTATAAGCCAGGCAGTATATATTGCAGATTTTTTGATTTTTTGTATTAAATTGGCCAGTAGGTGGAGATGGTGCTCTATTTATATTGCAGTTTTTTGGATTTTTTTTTATAGATTAGTCAGCAGGTGGAGTTCGTCCTGTATTTCATTAATGGCATTAAATTCTTTCAGGGCTTCTCATGTCTAGAAGAATACTTTACAAATGCAGTAAGCCACTGTTGTTTTTTTTAATATACAAGACAGCATGTGTTCACTGAGGTACTGTAAAGTAAGCTTAACTTGTATGATCTAGACTTAAAATATTAGTTATGCAGGTGCCTATTTCTACCGTCTACTTAGACCATCTGACACAAAAAACAAATTCTTTTGGGCTGAGGCACTTCAGCAAATGGTTATATATTGTATCTTATATTGTTGTACTAAGGCTGCTTCTGCTAATGGCAGTAGTGAAACTGCCACACCAGGGACTGCATACTACCAATTTTCAAATGTAGCGCTAACTCCACCTGCTGGCCTCACTATTTCCATACCGTATTCATTAAGTCTGCTAAACCTCATTCATACTTCATCGAATTCTCACAAAATTTGACTCACTTCTGTAGCACTGGACTATGAATAGACCATCTAACTTTGGTGACATTCGGTTAAACGGGGGCGCTTCTGCCACTGTCAAAATATACTCATAGTTAATGCAGCTGAAATTTCTTTATTTTTCATCAAACCTTCAAAGATTATTGACATTTTCATTTCATTTCACTTTTAGAAATGTATCAAAGTTTAGAGATACTTCAGGCTGTGTACAGTGCAACAATTGCAATTTCTTCCAACAGCTAGTCACCACATGTCCCTTCTGTTTCTCATCTACCCTCTTCCCTTTATCGTACCTTAATCAACATATCAAAGTCAATGTTCAAAATGTCAGGTCTTATCTTATCATAGAAGCATTTCCTACTTTTTCTGACTATTTAAATGCATTGGCCATCAGTTACAGTCTATATTTCATTTACAATTTAGCCACTGTCATAATATGTCTAACAACAACCTTGGTTAATGCAGCTGACATCTCCTTAT
The DNA here is from genome assembly GCF_048594095.1 of Paramormyrops kingsleyae. NCBI lineage: Eukaryota > Metazoa > Chordata > Actinopteri > Osteoglossiformes > Mormyridae > Paramormyrops > Paramormyrops kingsleyae. Next base: position 13,278,085 of record NC_132821.1, on the reverse strand, counting down.
TGTTTATTTAAACATTTAAATATTAATCACCTTTCCCTTCATCTAAGTCCATATTTTTAATCTGCTTATAAATTCCTGCCATTTGACTTTTAGAAATCTATCAAACTTCAATGTTACTTCAGCCTGTGTACACTGCAGCAATTGCAATATTTCTCCAACAGCTTGTCACCACATTTCCCTTCTGTTTCTCATCTACCTTTTTCCCTTTATCGTACCTTGATAAACATTTCCAAAGGTAATGTTTAAATGTTAGATATCATCTCATAGTAGCATTTCATATTTTCTACCAATTTAAATGCATTGCTCATCAATTACAGTCTGTACTTCATTTACAAATAATTAGTGAACTTCTAATTTTATGCCATTCACTTCTTTCCTCTTCATTGCTTCTTTCCATTAGCTTTGGACCTGATTGTCACTGCTTGCAGTTATCTTTATTAAGGGTCCAAAGGACGAAGTCCTTATGGACCATTATTGTTTTTCTTAGGATTTTTCTCTTTTATTATTATTAAGGGTCCAAAGCATGAAATGCTTATGGACCATTATTGTTTTTCTTAGGATTATTAAGGGTCCAAAGGACGAAGTCCTTATGGACCATTATTGTTTTTCTTAGGATTTTTCTCTTTTATTATTATTATTATTATTATTATTATTATTAAGGGTCCAAAGCATGAAATGCTATGGAACCTTATTGTTTTTCTTAGGATTATTATTATTATTATTTTTCTGCCCTAAAACTGAATGCCCAGCCTAAACCGTAAGTCCTAGGCCTACCAAATTTGGTTCGATGATTGGAATTCCTACCCACTACTCAGGTTTTCTGACCCGTCCGAATCAGCCAGAGGGGGGCGCCGTAGCGCCCCATAACACGTTTTGGACGATATCTCCTGTCCTGTTTGTCCTACCTTCAAAATTCTTTTTTCTCCTGATACAGACAGCCATGCCCTACCAAAAAGTCAATGGGACCATGAAGCTCCGCCTACTTAGATTTTTTGCTAATTTGCATAATCTGCAAATCATACTTTTTTCTTAAAGTCCTGGCTTGTCCTACCAAATCAGACAAATGAGGTGTCAGACGAATCAGAATTTTCACCTGATCAAGAATCAACAAAATCCAGACATTTTTATATCCTATGGCCATTAGCCACACCCAAACAATGTCCAAATTTGGCCAATTTTGGTCTGATGGCTATAACTTGGCCGTGCCTTGGCCTACCTTGACCAAATTTGAAATGCTTCCTCCCTACACCATTCTGGGGACACGGTCCGAAGCGGGCCGCATTTCGTCAATAGGGGGCGCTACAACTAAAAACTGGCAATATCTCCTGACTGCCTTTGCCAATCTAACTGAAATTTGGCAGATATGTACTAGCACCCAGCCTGTGGTCAGTCACATACAATGACAGTCATCATTCCTTAAATAGTGGCCGCCATCGGCCAATCAAAATCAAGCAGGCATTTGACAGGCTTATAAATGACCAATCTATACCAAATTTTTGTGGTATATTTGTCCTCTGACCCGCAGCCCACCATGCAAAGGACACCTCACTCGGCCAGATGCGGGCGCTACAGTGACAACTTTTGCATTTCTGCCTATTTCTCGAGAAGGGTGAAGTCTACAATCGACATTTATTGCCAGGTCAATTCAGTACGACATGCCAAATCAAACAACATGTAGAACTTGCTTCTGCATCTTTGCGTTTTTGCATAATTCATATTGGTCTGAAAACAAGACATTTCGTTAACCTCCTAGGATTTTCACCAAACCTACACAAATCTGGTATCATTTAAATCAGGAGACAGTCATAATAAATAATTCATAAAAAAAATCATAAACTTTGCATGAGGTATAGTCACCAGCCACACACAAACCATACAGGTGCCATGCCCAATTCAATCCGACAGCTATATCTCAGGCATGCTACAGCCAATCATTACCAAATTTCTCTCACTAATGTAGTGCTATACCACCGAGCGACCCTCCAAATTTTGTGTCGATCAGTCAAACGGGAGCGCTACGGCCACTGTTTATATCTTACTAAGACCAACCTAGGCCAATTCAGCTATACTGAGTTACCAGATCAGTTATGAAAGTGCCTACTGATCTCACTGATCTTACCATCAGAAGCGGGTGGCTCAGTGGGCTAAACCTGTGTGCTTGTAATCAGAGGGTCACCGGTTCGAACCCAGCTTCAGTTGGTACTTGAGCTAGGCAGCCCGATGTGCACAGCATGTTCTCTGTAAAGCAAGCTGGGGAGACATATAGGCATTTTCCCCATGATGGTCAATGAAGCTTCTATTTTTGTTATTAACCCAGCCATTCAGACGGGCTTAGGCACTCCTCCGGCGGGTTCGATTATAATTATTTTTCTTCCCTAAAACTGAATGCCCAGCCTAAACCGTAAGTCCTAGGCCGTCCAAATTTGGCAGTAAGATTCCTATTGCTATCCACTACTGAGCCTCTCTGACCTATCCCAGTCAGTCAGAGGGGGGCACCGTTGCACCCCACAACACGTTTTGGTCGATATCTCCTGTCCTACTTGTCCTACACTTAAATTTTATTGGCAGTCAAATTTACTATCTTGTACCAAATCCAGGAACATATATAGTCATATCGCATTAGACCTATGCCAAAATTTCCATCATTTTATGGCTGACTAATTCTGTCTGACTTTCTACTACCATGGCCGCCAGATCTCTGCCCTTATTCCTCTACTGTCCTACCAGTCCGATTGTCCTACGCTTTGGACCCTTTAGTAACTGCTTGCAGTTTCTAGTTATTATGGGCCTATTCATGTAATGAAAGGCCCATATTGTTCTTCACCTAGTAAACTACATTTTGCCAATTTGCGCTGAGCCCGTGAAAGGCACGGAGCTCACTTTGGTGCCAAATCGTAGGGCTTACTTAGCTGCACGGATTGACATATCGATTGTCTCCGTACTTCTTACGGATTGCGTGCAATTGCCTCTCAAAGTCGAAAAATAAAAACTTTATTTATTATGGGCCTATTCATGTAATGAAAGGCCCATATTGTTCTTCACCTAGTAAACTACATTTTGCCAATTTGCGCTGAGCCCATGAAAGGCACGGAGCTCACTTTGGTGCCAAATCGTAGAGCTTGGTTAGCTGGACGGATTGACATATTGATTGTCTCCGTAATCCTTACGGATTGCGTGCAATTCCCTCTCAAAGTCGAAAAAAAACTTTATTATGGGCCTATTCATGTAATGAAAGGCCCATATTGTTCTTCACCTAGTAAACTACATTTTGCCAATTTGCGCTGAGCCCGTGAAAGGCACGGAGCTCACTTTGGTGCCAAATCGTAGGGCTTACTTAGCAGCACGGATTGACATATCGTTTGTCTCCGTACTGCTTACGGATTGCGTGTAATTCCCTCTCAAAGTCGAAAAAAAAACTTTATTATTATTTATTTATTTATTATTCTTCCGTAGATTTTCGGCAATTAATGCGGGTCGTACCGTAACATGCAGCCAGGCAAGCTATATGTCAAAAGTGAGTCCTTGGTTGTGTGAGGTGTGCTATTACTTTTCTGCGCAGAATATGTTACCATGGCGACGTTATTCACGTTAAAACACACTAAAAATCCCATAGGAATGCATTAAATGCTAACTTTTACCTAGCATTAGCCATGTGAATAGTAGTAAGGCGCATCTTTTTTCATGGGAGTGAATGGCCCATTGGCTTCAATGCATTTCAGTCAAAGTTGTCCCACTCGGCCAGCGTTCATACCACAGCAACAAGACTCGGTATTCAACCTCAGGCCTCATCACCCAACACCCCAAGACCACCATCTTGACCCGCACTCGTCTTTCATCCCTCGTTCTCTCCCATTGACTTCAATGCATTTCAGTCAATGTTTTCCTACTCGGCCAGTGTTCATACCACAGCAACAAGACTCGGTATTATACCGTAGGCCTCATCACTGAACACCGCAAGTCCAACATCTTGACCCGCACTCGTCTTTCATCCCTCGTTCTCTCCCATTGACTTCAATACATTTCAGTCAAAGTTTTCCCACTCGGCCAGCGTTCATACCACAGCAATAAGACTCGGTATTCAACCACAGGCATCATCACACAACACCTTAAGACCACCATCCTGACCCGCACTCGTCTTTCATCCCTCGTTCTCTCCCATTGACTTCAATGCATTTCAATCAAAGTTTTGCCAATTAGCCAGTGTTAATGCCACAGCAACAAGACTTGGTATTCAACCTCAGGCCTCATCACACAACACCTTAAGACCACCATCCTGACCCGCACTCGTCTTTCATCCCTCGTTCTCTCCCATTGACTTCAATGCATTTCAGTCAAAGTTTTCCCGCTCAGCCAGCGTTCATACCACAGCAACAAGACTCGTTATTATACCGTAGGCCTCATCGCTCAACACCGCAAGTCCAACATCTTGACCCGCACTCGTCTTTCATCCCTCGTTCCCTCCCATTGACTTCAATGCATTTCAGTCAAAGTTTTCCCATTCGTCCAGCGTTCATACCACTGCACCAAGACTTCATATTCACCCTTAGGCCTCATCACCCAACGCCCCAAGTCCACCATCTTGACCCGCACTCGTCTTTCATCCCTCGTTCTCTCCCATTGACTTCAATGCATTTCAGTCAAAATTTTCCCACTCAGCCAGCATTCATACCACAAGAATAACACTCGGTATTCAACCTCAGGCCTATTCACCAAACACCCCAAGTCAACCAGCTTGACCCGCACTCATCTTTCATTCCTCGTTCTTTCCCATTGACTTCAATGCATTTCAGTCAAAGTTGTGCTATTCAGCCACTGTTCATGCCACATCATCAACATTTAGTATTCAACCTCAGGCCTCATCACCAAACACCTAGCAGCACCGTAGCAACCACCTAGTGATGCCTAGCAACACCATAGCAACCATCTAGAATTGCATAGCAACTGCATAGCAACCACATAGCAACACCTAGCTACCAGCTACTGACACCATAGGAACACCATCCCACAACCTAGCAACCACCTTGCAGCACCTAGCAACCACCTAGCAACACCATAGCAACCACCAAACAATGCATAGTAACACCATAGCAACCATTTAGCTATGCCTAGCAACCAGCTACTGAGACCATAGCAACGCCTTCTGATGCCATAGCAACCACCTTGCAGCACCTATCAATCATCTAGCAACACCATAGCAACCACCAAAAAATGCATAGCAATACCATAGCAACCATTTAGCTATGCCTAGCAACCACCTAGCAACCAGGTACTGAGACCATAGAAACGCCTTCAGACATCATTACAACCATCTTGCAGCACCTAGCAACCACCATGCAACAATGTAGCAACCACCTCTATTTGCTTAGCGACACCATAGCATCCACGTAGCATCGCCTAGCAACTAGGTAGCAACCAGCTACTGAGACCTTAGCAACACTTTCTGCCACCATAGCAACCATCTAGCAGCACCCTAGCAACCACCTAAAATTGCATAGCAACACCATAGCAACCACCTAAGAACCACCTAGCAACCAGCTACCCACACCCTACATACACCTTCTGACACCATAGCAACCACCACGCAACACCCTTGCAACCACCTATAATTGCATAGCAACACCTTACCAACCACCTAGCAGCCAGCTACCGAAACCCTACCAACGCCTTCCGACACAATAGCAACCACCTAGTAATGCCTAGCAGCACCCTAGTAACCACCTAGCAACACTTTTCGACACCCTAGCTACTGCCTAGCAATGCTTAGCAACCACCTATCAACCTATCCACTAGCTATCTACGCCTATCCATCCTCTGACACACACACATCCCCCACTAACAAACACCCACCTACATACCCACAAACACCAACATAGACACATCCCAAGTAGCACTCAGACACACGCTCCCCCAACCCACAAACTCCCACTCACCCACACACCGCCCCAACCCAACACATTCTGCACTAATACATACTGTACCCGTCCATCAGTTACACTTCTCTTTCAGCCTCCCACCACACGCACAGAACTGAGAAAATCCAGCTTATATAATATATTGCGAAATATATTGAATTTAGACTCCTTGCCTTCCCTGATTGTGTTTAAAAATCTCTTAAACTCTGAGCTTAAACAACAGTGTCATTGTTCAATATAACTTGTATGTATAGCTTTAGTATTTCTATGTTTCTCAGTTTGTGTTCATATTAATCATCTCTGTATGTATGTTCATACATGAAACTTTTATCTTGCTTTTCTTATTTTCTGCCATCTTAGCTAGAACTTCCTGGAAGACGAGATATTGTATCTCAATGGAACCTTCCTAGTTAAACAAAGGATAGATAAATAAAAAATATAATTAGAAGACAGTAATGGTAACAGAAGCACACAGATTTCAACATACGGGACATGCATTTCTATGGTGAATGAATATTTTAAGATTTAACACTTATTACTAGGTTACACACAATAAACCCATTTTATTTAATTAAGTTATCTCTGACAAAGGCGTATGACACTACTGTTAATATATATATATAACCATAAAGATTAAAAACTATAAATGATAGCGTTGTCGTTCGGATTTATGACAGGCGTACAAAAGCCGGAAGTTGATTGACAAGTGTTATGCCGAAAAAGGCATCCCTGCCGTAGAATGCATGCCTGTCTCTAAATGACCGATTGGTTGCTGTTCTGACACGAGTTGAGCTACTTTGTCAAAACCCTTAAAAGCTCAATTCGTCAGAACACCAGTATGCATTATAAGGCAGGGATGCGTTTTTCGGCAGGGATGCGTTTTTCGGCATAATACCTGTATACACGAAGCCTGAAGACGTGCGTGCCTAAATGCTTTATAGTTAGAAATAATTTGGTTGCATTGTTCAATCATTTGCACAATAGTAAAAAAAAAAATCGTCACAAACCCATGTTAAAAACCTGATAAAATCGTGATTTAAATATAAACCCATTGTGATATAATATTTTCCTCCATATCGCCCACCCCTAATGCGCGCCCACATTGAGTCATATGTGACCCGTTTAGACTAGGTCCAGACTTCGAGAATCGCTTGCATGCATACAAGGTGGTTGTTATGCCGTTGCTATGTGCCACTACTCACATATGATTGGATGTTGGATGAAAAGAATTGTCCAATACGAATGATTTATTCATACCATATATAACTTCCCAGATCTTTCTGGAAGTTGCAGGTGGTTTTGGCGGTTGGTTGAGACAAAAGCTACTGGATTTCATATTGCATTGCTACGAGTTTCCTGACTATCTAAACGTCACACGTCGAGCTGGTAAGCATCTGCTTTTTTATTTAGCCTTTTCAACTGTAGTTTGCGGCTGCACGGTGGCGCAGTGTTTATCGGAGAAGGATCTCGGTTCGATCCTTCGGTTGGCCTTTCTGTGTGGACCTTGCGTGCTTTCCCCGTGTTCGCGTGGGGTTCCGCTTTCCCCCTAAAGCATGTCCCTTATACAGCTTTTAGCTGTAGTTTTGTTCGGCTATAACGGACATGCAGCTCCGCCTACAAGGCGCCTGGCGTGCCGGTGATTATTAATAGTCATGCATCTGGTCAGGTAAAGTTAGATTACTACACGTAAAATATAATAATCTATACCACAAGGTTGTCTGCTGGGGTGTGGCAGTAGTAAATGGTGTCCTGTAGTTCTGTTCTGGCCGTACAGCAACCCTAGATATAACGAATTTTAGATATAACGGACTGCTTTGCCAAGTCCCTTGAAGTCTGTTATAACTGGATTTTACTGTACTCGCGACTGATTTCTCCTCATGAAAAAAATAATATTGTATGTACACATCAAATTATTATATATCTGAGTAGCCCAGAAAGTCCTGAAAACAAAACCATAAATCATATTTTGCTAACTTATGTCCATACAATATAATAAGCCTAAATCTAATGGAATACAAAAATAGCTCAAAGTACCTTAGGTTTGATAAGGTTAATTCACATAGTATGTGAAATGCAGTGTGTGATTTTGGACACAGACATGTTATTTCGTTTTATTACACGGCTCTCTGGAATGCTTGATTCTGATTGGTCAGTTGAGACATTTGCAGGTTCGTTCTTTTCAAATAATAACCGCTCCAAAGTAATAACGCATAGCCGGTACTACTTGTATGTTTAAAATCCCTCCGGGCCAACAAAGATTACCGTTTAAAAATGTTAATTTAAAACAAATATGCCAATAACATGTTTCAAATTCATATTCATGTCCAGTTTTTTTCCTTATGTGGCAATTAAGTAGCCGTGTAATAAGCGGGATAATGTACAGGCAGCCGGTAGTTATCGCGAAATAAGCCCCTTCAGTGTGATACACTGATCACACTGTCGTGGCTTATTTCTGCGATAACTACCGGCTGCCTGTACATTATCCCTTACGTGTATGAGTGGGTGTTGTGCAAATGAACTGAAATTAAATGAGGTGCGAAATGTGCAATAAAAGGACTTACTACATCAGTACATTGAACGTGTATTCTATATATGAAGTACTTTGTATTGAATGTCATTTTCTTACAAGAAACTTGTATTGCTAAATGTGTAAATGTCTTTTAAAAAATCCTTATTGATTTGCATTTCTGTATTGAAGTTTATTGAATGTTCCTGCAGTTTTGTACAATTGCATTGCTTAATGAATGAATGAAATACTCTAAGCATTCTTACATTTGACAGGTAACTAAGTCAGTATTTAATAGCTCTGTGTGCTGTGAGGGTATTGTCATGCTGTGGTTGGCATCACTGTATAACTGACAGAGTTTGTGACTGCTTTGCTGGCCTTTCAGTGTCATTCCATAATTAATAATAATCGAGTATGTTCGCAGAGTATGTTGTGATATATATTTCATATAAAAAGTCTACACACTGCTCTACAAACTTATAATACTTTGGTTCCATAATTATGCACATCCTTAAACTACTACTGTGTCAACACCTTTTAATTTAATTACATGAATTCTTTAAATTATATTTCTCATTTGCCTAAGTGTTACTTTCAAGACGTGTCAGTTTCAATAGTGCAGTGGTTATTAGAGTTCAGGCTTCAGAGAGGCTGCCACAGCAACACAAAAATAAATTCTACGCTGCATCGTGGCTTGCTATACATATGGTTTGACCTTTCGCCTTGTGTTGAGATGGTTTCCTAAATAAACTCACATGTCGAGAAGAGAAATTCAGGGCACTATGGATAAAACTAGCAGTTCACAATAATGGCTTTTGTGTTTGATCAACTATGTCGAACAGGCTATGTGAAACTACAATGTAGGCTATTTCATTGCACTCGGGTTTCTTGCTAAAACAGTTTTTCCTCTTAAGTAATGTTCTACAGTACAAATAATACCAATCTATTCTGCTTCTCTTTACAGTTCCTCATTCTGTGAGAGCTGCTGTGCTTTGGCATCACCACAGATCATCAAGTACATTGCAGTCAGCACATTACCACAAAAAAGAGAAAAAAAAACCTTAACACACATCCATTAATAACTGTCATTTTAAATACCCACACACATCCACACCTCCCGTGCCCACACACACACACACACACACACTACCTACAAAAAACATATACATATTTCTAGAAGTTGTTCCATAACTGCATTTTTTACATTTTTCTGCTTGTCTGCTCTCCATCCACTTTGGGTGGAGATAACCTTGTTCTTGCCAGTTTTCGTGTATTTCACAGGTTTACACCAGAGAGGATGCCGCGTAAAGGGAGTCGTTCAGAGGCTGCCAAGAAGAGATGGAGGAAGCTGGACCTGGCAGATCCTCCGATTTGCCCATATGACGTCACCAAGGAGGTATCTAACCTACAAATCAGAAAAGTCTTCTTCTGTTCTCATGACAGTGGCTGCTAGTAATTTTACTTTGTTACAGTGTCATGATGCCATTGTACTTATCAAAACCTTTGATGAAAACCTGTTGTAGGTGTCACGTTCCACGGCCTTCCAAGAGGAACCCCAGCAGATGGCATCATACCTCTCTTCACGTATGTAGTGCTTGTGTGTTCATTTCGTTGACTGCTCCTAGAATTGAAAGTTTTATCTTGGTTTCTGTGTGTCTCTAAATAGGCCGTGGGACTGGCTTTCGTCATCGGGTGAGGCGGTGGCCACTATCTCGTGTGACTGGACGGAGCCACAAGTTGGTTATTCCAGCCGAGGACCCGGAGAAGAAGGTAATTCTGTTTTGTTCTTTACATACATTTTGCTCTTCACGATTGACTGATCATTTTCAATCATGTATTGTGCTTTTCCTTTTGCAGTTGGCTCTGTTGGTTGGTGACTCCCATTTGCGAGCGATCGTAGATGGGTTTGTCACCATGCCACAGGGCCGACTCTCCTTCGGGTTGATGTCGACTCCAGGGGCGAGCGCGGCTGAGTTGAGGCGTGAGGTGCTGCATGCAGTTCTTCCTCGGACACCCGAGGTAGTCTGCGTGTTAGCACCCAGCAACAACTTGACCGCCAGCAGGACCATCACCGAGGCTGGAGCTGACTTCAGGAGGCTGCTCACCACTCTCTGCAACCGCTGGCCTAATGTAACTCTTTATTTTTTCAATGCATTCGTTCATTGAAATCTTGCGAATTAAATATTGTTTAAATGATTGTTATTCTTTTTAAATAAATACAGGTGGTTGTTCTGGATTTCCCTACACGTCTCACCGTGGATGAAGCAGTGCAACGTCTCCTGCGCCAGGAGTACCATCGTGTGGCCGCTCAGGAGGGTATGTACAAAACACTGCTCTTTTTCAGAAGACTATTTAACAAAAATACAAAATTGCTTTAAAAGTTTAAAAAGACAGCTATTACCATTATTTGGGGAGCTGTTTTGTTACTGTCAATGAAATATCAATGTTACACCCACATCCCAAACCACCTTGCGGATGAGGGCTAACAAGCCGCACCTGCGTGGGATCCCTTAAACAGGATTGTCTCCCCACACACGGGGCGAGGTATTGTTTTTGTGTCCCGCTCGGCACATGCCGAGCGGCTCTCTCTGTTCTCTTCCCACAGCTCGAGTTCTGTTCCTACAAGCCACGCCTGTCGGTGCCACTTGTTGACCTCTGCGTCCCTTTGTCCTGTTTCCGTTCCTGCCCTCCAGTCCTCACGGACCCCTCGCCTTTGCCAAAGCCTTATTTGCAGCCAAAACCACTGCGCCCCCAGCCCTACCTAAGTTCACCTGTTTGATTCCTCAGTTTACCTGTGTTAATAGACCCCCTCACTCGGGGAAAAGTGACTCTTTTGCCACACGAGTGTTTCTGTCATAACGATCAACATGTTTTTGCAGTCTAAAATTTCCTTGGTTGAGCAATGACATTTGTCCTTCAGCACACAGTAAATCGTAATTAATTTCATCTCAAATTAAATTAATATTTTCTTCTCTTGCTACACATTTCTACTTTATCTGTGCAGTATTACAAAATTCTAGGCTGGCTAGAAATAAGATTCATGGTTGAACTGCTTTTTCTTCTAGGTATTCGGTACCTATCCGTTGCTGAACACTTCCCGCTGAGTCGCCTGGAGCTGTGGTGCAAAGATGGCGTACGTAAAACATGTTGCTGTAAAAATGCTAATGAAGATTTACTGTCAATGTCTACATTTGTTTACGTGTGACTATGTCTGGCAGGTGCACCTAAGTGACAATGTAGGGATGGAGATCCTTACATGGTTGCTCTGGGATGCTGCCTCTTTGCAACTACAGGCAGCTACTCCAGATGCACCGGCCTCTCCGAGGACTTCACCACCAGTGGAGAGACCAGTGCCCCCCAATTTGGTTGTGGTAATGATGGTCCATTACATGCATTGCAGCTTATATGCAACCACATTGCGGTCTATGGAGCCTAAACAAACTCTTTGAATTGCAGGCGGCTCCTTCTAAGGCACCAGCTACCCTGAAGACTTCACCACCAGTGGTCAGACGAGTCTCCCCCAAGTTGGTTGTGGTTGGCGAGGTGACTGTGCCACGTGCTTCCAACCCGTTTGACTGGACGCTTGTTCAGCAGGTAATGGATGCATGCTGTAACTTGGTGGCCTATTTTTTACGGGATGTTTGATCAGTACTTCTCCAACAAAACTTTGTTTTTTAATCACAATAGAAGAGGCAGCGCATGCAGGGTGAACACACTCAGGAGAGTAGGAGGATGGCTGGCCAGCAGGTGTGTTTTCTCTTAACACTACATATGACAAATAAATTGTGCATGCTTATGTCATATATATATATATATATATATATATATATATATATATATATATATATATATATATATATAAAAAATATATTTCTCATCTCTGTGAAATTTTACTTGACAGGGAAACTTGTTGGAGTGTTCCATCCCCCTAAATCCGGTGTGGTTCAGCCCTGCAGTTCAGGAGAAGATGGACCGCTTTGTTCCAGCATCTGGCGCTTTGGAATCCACAGGTGGTACGAAGAGCAGGAAGGTAATTTGGATTAAATTTATTTATGTTTGTGTAACAGTCACAAGATATTTTCAGGTTGCTTACACAACAGCATTTAAACAATGCTAATCCTGCCGGTTTTTAGTGCAAAAAACACTAACAAATGGTAGAAGAAAATGTTTATTTTTCTTTGTGATTTAACATCTACCATGGAACATCAGCGGAGACGTGCTGCTTCCAAGAAGAGATGGGAAGAGGAGAAGGTGTGTCATAGTTTTTAAAATGTCAAATGTTTTGTAAGTACAAACATTGCTAATGCATTAATGGTAATGCTGTCTTAAGAACTTAATCATAGGGGCAACACACAGCTCACTTCTCTAAATGTTCCTCTTGGCGGCAACAATCTTTGTTATGCTTTGTCATTTCTTAGAAGTCTACGGTGGACCATCGGCGGAGACCTGCTGCATCCAAGACGACACTGGAGGAGGAGCAGGTGTGTCATAGTTTTTAAAATGTCAAATGTTTCGTAAGTACAAACATTGCTAATGCATTAATGGTAATGCTGTCTTAAGAACTTAATCATAGGGGCAACACACAGCTCACTTCTCTGAATGTTCCTCTTGGCGGCAACAATCTTTGTTATGCTTTGTCATTTCTTAGAAGTCTACGGTGGACCATCGGCGGAGACCTGCTGCATCCAAGACGACACTGGAGGAGGAGCAGGTGTGCCATAGTTTTTAAAATGTCAAATGTTTCGTAAGTACAAACATTGCTAATGCATTAATGGTAATGCTGTCTTAAGAACTTAATCATAGGGGCAACACACAGCTCACTTCTCTGAATGTTCCTCTTGGCGGCAACAATCTTTGTTATGCTTTGTCATTTCTTAGACGTCTACGGTGGACCATCGGCGGAGACCTGCTGCATCCAAGACGACACTGGAGGAGGAGCAGGTGTGCCATAGTTTTTAAAATGTCAAATGTTTCGTAAGTACAAACATTGCTAATGCATTAATGGTAATGCTGTCTTAAGAACTTAATCACAGGGGCAACACACAGCTCACTTCTCTGAATGTTCCTCTTGGCGGCAACAATCTTTGTTATGCTTTGTCATTTCTTAGACGTCTACGGTGGACCATCGGCGGAGACCTGCTGCATCCAAGAAGACACTGGAGAAGGAGCAGGTGTGTCATAGTTTGACTAGTTAAAAACTACGATTAGGGATGATTATTTCAAATTGTTTTCTGCGTTTCAAGTGCAATGATACTGGTAGTTTTTCCTTGTTTAAATTTAATGCAAATGCTGCACTGCAAATGCAGTTGTTGTATTTTCCAGATAATCATAGTAGCACCGTATAGTACATTAACTTTAGAGTTGTCTACTTTTTCTCAGAGGGAAGCACAGTCAAAGAGCCTAGGTTTCAGCATTGTGGTTTGACTCTTTGAATCACATTCAAAGTGGTTGAAATGTGAAACATTAAATGTGATTATACACATGTGCATGTACACAACATGACAATTCCACAGAGTCAAAGGAACAAAAGTACATATATTTACTCTGTCCTTTCCATACAGTTCACTAATTACTTTAATTTTAGGAGGACGTGACAGCGAGGGAGTTGACCAGGCCAACACCTTGCAAGCCAGGACGAGTGCCGTTGAAGGGCGTTGGTGCTGAGTCACCTGCTGTGCCACCAGAGAATGGCACACTGGATCACATCAGCCAGGTAGTTTTCATACACTGTACACACATATTAAAATGTCAAATGTTTCAAAACTACACAAATTATTAATGGTTATTGGATTTACGGTAATGCTCTGTTAAAAAGATAATCCTAGGGGCAACAGACAGCATGTTCAACTTATAGTTGCCTTTTCTTTTTCTGAGGATAGCGCAGTGAATATGCCTATGTTTAAGAATTTTGGTTTCAATATTTAAATCACATCCCAGCAACTCAAATTTGAAATGTCAAATGTGACTCATGTACATGTGTATCACAGAGAGAATCAATAGCACAAATGTACATATTTACTATGTCCTTCCTTTACTAACCATTTCCATTTTAGTTAGGAGTGGTGCTAATGAAGGACACTGGTGCTGATTCATCCACCATCCTACTGGACAGCATGCTGGACCTCAGCAGCCAGGTAATTTGCATGCTTCCTGTACACTAGGGTTGCGGTCAATTCAGGAATGAGCTCAACAATTTCAATTTACATAAGAAAATTAAATTGGAAGTAGAATTTAACAACAGGAAAGTGTATTACAATTAAATTGGACTGTCAGGAAGTGCAATTCAATTCAGTAAACACCAATTTCTATTTCTTGCTGTTTGAGCATGTGTTTGTGATTACATGTAGTAACATACATTGGAATTTTAATCACAGTGCCTTACAAATACAAAGGAATACATGAAAAATAGTTAATGAAACGTAAGTAAATGAGACATAGAACTGTACATTAATTGCAAAAAGTGAATTGGAATTCACCATACATTTTCATTTCAGTCCATGAATGGCCCCAACCCTAGTACACATAGTGAAATGTCAACTGCGGTTAAGTACAAAAGATGTTAATGGTTATTTAAATGGTTTTGATTGATTATGACGTGTATAACTTTAAAATTGTCAGTAGCAAAAGAAATAAATGTAGGACTATAAAAATTATACTTTTCTTTGTCATTACAGCATTCAGCTATGAACAGCAGCGTCAGTGGTCTCACCCAGTCAGTGAGAGCGACACATTCCCAGGCAGACAAGAGATACAGTACTTTTTCCCGTGGTCACCAGTGCACATGCATGGCTCTTACTTTTTTGGCTTACCACAATGAGGGAGTACAGCTTGAAACAATGTCACTTGACACAGTGCTTCAAAAAGGAAATGCACTTTACATTGGTATTAAACAGCAGCTCTTATTGGATGGCACATTCGTCGATGACCACCTCACAGTTGAAGAAATGCCGAAACAGGTACTGACAGACAGATGTATGTATAATGTACACGCAGAAAATGTAAGAGTGGGTCACCTGCTACATCAAGGAGGACTGGGTTTGCCCCTTGCCACCCAACTGGAGTGTTTGTCAGAAAACGTTAACCATGCTTTACTTATTGTGAGTCCAGAATGCATTGCAGTTTTTCGGGACAGATCAGGTACATATGGACTGTTTGATTCACATTCCAGATGTTCAGCAGGTCTGCCCCATCATGATGGAACTGCAATTATGATGAGTTTTGGCAAACTGACGGACATGGTTGAGCACCTATACAAGCTCTTTGAGAATCGCGGTCCCAATACCACCTATGAGTTTGTCCCAGTTACTTTTCTCAGTGATGACGCTGATGATGCCCCTCCTACACACATGGGCATTGTAAATATTTCTTCAAGATTAACAGAATCAAACCAGTGTGTCAAAAACCAAAAGCGCTGTTTTGATGAGCGAGAGCCAAATGATATGCTCAATCAAGTGCCCAATGTATTGCAAGTAAGTGAAACACCAATCTCAGATGTGTCAAAAATGACAAAAGCAAGGCGACGCAAAGGAAGTCGGAGGACCAAAAACAACACCAGAAGTACAACAACAAGAAGTACATCAGAAAAAGAAAAATATTCTACCTGTCATGCATTTAAGTTGAAAAAACTACAGGCCATGAAACAAGCGTATGTTAAAAAGCAAACATGGAAGAAAGAATACATCAGCAACAGATACAAAACTGATCCTCACTTTCGGAGCAGACAAATGAAATATGTAACACAAAGATACGGTACGGATCCTGACTTCAGAAGTAAACAAAAAACATTTATGAAGAAGTACGTGACACAGAGATACGGTACGGATCCTGACTTCAGAAGTAAACAAAAAACATTTATGAAGAAGTACGTGACACAGAGATACGGTACGGATCCTGACTTCAGAAGTAAACAAAAAACATTTATGAAGAAGTACGTGACACAGAGATACGGTACGGATCCTGACTTCAGAAGTAAACAAATGAAGTACGTGACACAGAGATACGGTACGGATCCTGACTTCAGAAGTAAACAAATGAAGTACATGACACAGAGATACGGTACGGATCCTGACTTCAGAAGTAAACAAAAAACATTCATGAAGAAGTATATGAAAAACAAATCTTACAATGAAACACGTTTTAGGCTCCACTATATTAAACAATATGCTGCCAAAAAGAAACTCAGTCAGTCCAAGACTGCATTTGTTACTAATCAAATGCTGCAGTGCGCTTTCAGAATAAGGAGGAAATATAGAACACTGGCAGGCTCCCGCCAGGAAACCCCACAACCCCTGATCAGTAATGAAATGCAAGCTGCAATAGTTAAATTCCAAGAGAAGATTCAATGTGGACCCACACATGTCTGCACGGTGTGTCATAGAGCTCTTTTCCCCAGTCAAGTTAAGCATTGTAACAGAGGCACATACTCCAAAAATCTTCAGCTGGTGGCTGAATGTCTAACAGGTACATATGTTCACATTTGTGTTCCTGCTTGTTCAGCTCCATGTTCGGTACGGAGAGAGAGGATGCAGGAATGGATCTGCTACACATGTGACAGCCACCTAAGACGAGGAAGGATGCCACCGATTGCCGCTGCAAATAATTTGCACCTAGCACCCATTCCCTCAGAGCTGTTTGAATTAAATGTGCTCGAAAGGCAATTGA
The DNA here is from genome assembly GCF_048594095.1 of Paramormyrops kingsleyae. Lineage (NCBI taxonomy): Eukaryota > Metazoa > Chordata > Actinopteri > Osteoglossiformes > Mormyridae > Paramormyrops > Paramormyrops kingsleyae. The sequence continues at coordinate 13,261,006 of NC_132821.1, read as the reverse complement.
TTGCAAAGATTATTCCTTTTGCCAAGATTGTTGCATTACCCAAAGGACAGCAAAGAGCAGTGCATGGAGCCGTTGTGTGTGTACCTTCTGAGATGGAAACGACTGTAAATACTCTTCCAAGGGCTAACAATGAAGCTGAGCTTTTAAAAGTGAAGCTTAAGAGGAATATTAAATACAAAGGTCACCAACACTTTTACACAGTAGACATGAAAAATGTGCTAGCAGGACTAGCTAAACTTAAAGAGGCCCATCCAGATTACACAGATGTTGAGATATGTGAGAATGCCACGTTTGACATTGTTGAAGATGATCAGCTAGGTAACGAGCCAGACAAGGATGATGAGACAGATGCAGCTGTGGAACAGCAGCCCAGCCACGTGGGGGAAGAACATCAGGCACTTCGCTCTGGTCTGATACTAGATACCTGCATGCAGCCTCCTGACATAGCACAGGAAGTTCTGTCATATGGGGCTGGAGTGTTCAGCATAGCTCCGGCCCAAAGAAACAAACCCGTGGGCTTCTTTAGTGTTCCAAGGCTTGAAGCCAAGGCCTTTCCTGTGCAGTTCCCGACTGGCAATAATACGTTTGATCAAGACAGGAAAGTTCGGTTGTCCCTGAGTATGTATTTCAATGTAAGGCTTTTCTCTGTAGATACCAGATTTGCCAAAGACCAGAGTTACCTTTTCTTCTGCCAGTTTGTAACAGAAACGCACATGGCCACCAGCAGCATGTCAATTCAGACGCGCAAAGGCCAAACAAAGACCAGAGATGGACGCAACATTTCCAACAAAATGTTGCAAGACAAGGAAGAGGTTGAAAGACTGATACAACATAGAGAGGCCACTCGATTCATGCGTCCCCTAAGAGGCACTCCAGCTTACTGGGAGAAATGCCTTCGTGACCTTCATGCAATGGTGAGGCAGCTAGGCAGACCCACGTTTTTTGTAACCTTTTCTGCTGCCGAAATGAGATGGCCGGAAGTCGTTAAGGTCATCAAAGCTCAACAGGGAGAAGAGGTAGAATTTTCTGAGCTCGACTGGAACGCCAAATGCGACATTCTCCGGAGCAACCCAGTCACAGTCATGCGCATGTTTGAGAAAAGAGTGGACGCGCTTATAACTAACCTCATCCTGTCTCCTGCCCAGCCCATCGGCCCAGTGGAAGATTACTTTTATCGAGTGGAATTTCAAGCAAGAGGAAGTCCACATATTCATATGTTGGTATGGGTGAAAGATGCACCTGACGCTGCAAAAGATGGAGATGATGAAGTTGTCAAGTTCATCGATCGCTACATATCCTGCCAGCTACCAGATAAAAACAGAGACCCCGAGCTTCACAAAATTGTGACTGAGGTTCAGATGCACAGCAAGAAGCATTCCAAATCATGCAAGAAAGGACATGTAGAATGCAGATTTGGATTCCCCAAACTACCCATGGAGAGCACTAGAATCACCACCCCAGCTGAAATTGACTCTAGTGATGAGGATACAGAGAAGGGGAATAAAAGTGAAGATAAAGCCTGTGGGAAAAAACCTAAAACATCAAAGTGGAAAATTCTGTCAAAAAGACAAAGGCAGGCTAAGCAGAAGCTGAAACCAGTGAGAGATTTACTCATGGATGAAAAAGTATCGTTCAAAGATTTATCTGAGCTGCTCACAGTTTGTAAGATGACCAAGGAAGAATACAGCTCTTATGTTGACGCTCTCACTTCTGGAATGGTTGTTATGATGAAGCGTGATCCCAAAGACTGCTGGGTGAATGGATTCAACGCTGATCTGCTCCGAGTATGGAACGCTAACATGGACATTCAGTACGTGCTTGATGAGTACAGCTGCATCGAGTACATGATGTCTTATTTAACCAAGCCTGAGCATGAAATGACAGAGATCCTTAACTCCGTCATTGAAGTCGTCAAGAAATCAAACATCGACCAAAAAGATGAGATGAAAATCATCTTGCAGGCTTATTCAAAGCACAGAGAGGTCAGTGCTCAAGAGTCCGTAGCCCGCACATGCAGCTTACCGCTAAAAAAGTGCTCACGCAGTGTTATTTTCATCCAGACGGATGAGGATGGTGTGAAAATGAGCCTTCCGATGAGCAAATTAATGAACATGCGCCTGGATGAAGAAAATGTTTGGATGTCGGGTTTGACAGAAAAATACATCAACAGACCTACAACATTGGAATTTGAATATATGTGTCTGGCTGAATTTGTGTCAGCGTACAGGGTCCTCTACGGACACCAAGTTGAAGGACCAAATGCTGTTCCCCTCTTAAACAATGCGGGGTACATCCAGAAGAGGACTGTGGGCAAACCAGCTATTGTAAGATTTGCCCGTTTCTCTCAAACTAAACAACCAGAAAAGTTTTACAGACGGATCTTGAAATTATACTTCCCGCACAGAACAGACGACGACCTTAAAAACGCAGACTATCCAACATACAGAGAATTCTATTATGATGGACTCTCAAAACAAATGAAACAGTATGTTGACTTCAACAAGAAGCGGTATGAAGGACATGGAAAAAAAATAGATAAGGTAATGGAAGAACTCCAGAAGAAAGGGCCAGTTGTAAATGCGTGGAACACTTATGCGGCCGAGGTTGAAGTAGACCGTCTGGAATGTCTCGCTGAACGAGAACCGATTCAGCAAAATGAAGAAGACACAGACCCAGTTCCAGATTACCAGATCCATCAAGACCACAGAGAAGCTATGCCCATAATCGAAGCCCCAAAATTGAGCCCCGATCTTATAAAAGCAATGTACAGAAGTCTCAATGAGACCCAGGCATCTGTGTTCTATGCAGTTCGTGACTGGTGCCTGCGACGTGTCTGGGGTCGTAATCCGGATCCCTTCTTCTATTTTGTTACTGGAGGAGCTGGCTGTGGGAAATCACACGTCATCAAGTGTGTTTATCAGGAAGCGACCAAGATCCTGCGCCAACTTCCCAGGTTTCGTGATGTTGGTGACATGTCCCAGCCCACGGTGCTCCTCACAGCCTTCACTGGTACTGCAGCTTACAACATTTCAGGAAAGACTTTGCACTCCATCCTGAGGCTGCCTAAGAATTTAAAGCCACCATACACAGGGCTTGGAAACACATTGGATGAAGTGAGAGCAGTACTTGGGAATGCAGAAATCTTAATTATTGATGAAATATCCATGGTCTCCAAAGAACTATTTGCTTATGTTCATTGGAGATTTCAACAAATAAAAGGAAACTCAAAGCCATTTGGAGGATTGTCTGTCCTGGCTGTAGGAGATTTCTACCAGCTGCCACCACTTGGCAGGGCAAAACCTCTTTGTGTCTATGAGGAAGGTGTTCTTGATGTCTGGAAAGACAATTTCCAACTGGTCAACCTAACAGAGATCATGCGACAGAAAGATGATAAAGCTTTTGCAGAACTCCTGAACAGAATTAGAATCAAAAGGAAGGCTGATTTGCTCAGTGTCAACGACAAAGCCCTGCTGACACAGGCCGTCATTGAACCTAAAGATTCTCCAACAGATGTCCTGCATATTTTTGCCACAAACAAACAGGTAGAACAGCACAATACCATGGTTGTTGCCTCCCTAAACTCAGAGGTTGTTGATGTTTGGGCACAGGATATCAAAAAGGATACCAAAACAGGAAAAAGTTTGATCCTGCCCCATTGCATCAATGGCAAAAAACAAGACTTGCCTGACAGGATTCAAGCTGCTCTTGGCGTTCGAGTCATGCTCATAAGGAACCTGGACGTTGAAGATGGCTTGGTCAATGGAACCTTCGGAACGATCGCAGACATTATAACAAACAGCAAAGATGGTAAGACAACTGTAAAGCTCATTGGACTTAAATTAGATAATCCCACAGCAGGAAGTAAGATGAAAGCTCAAGGAAAGCCAGAAAACTTAGTATACATTGACAGATTTGAGGAACGTACAAGTCTAAAGGGAGTGGTTCGGATGCAGTTTCCCATGAAGTTGGCCTTTGGATGTACGGCCCACAAAGTGCAAGGGATGACTATGAAGTCTGCCGCCGTTTGTCTGAAGCGGATCTTTGAGCCAGGGATGGCGTACGTTGCCCTCAGTCGTACAACCTCCCTAGAAGGACTGAAAATCATCGATTTTGATGAAAATAAGATCTATGCTGATGAAAACATCAGGGCAGCCATAGAGACCATGACTCAAGCCTCATTCCTTAACACAAGACCACTGTTGCACTTTGCCAAGTCAGAACATCCAGATACAAAAATAACAATTGTCCACCACAACGTTGAAGGTCTTCTCTGTCATGTCGAGGACATGAAACGTCATCACGAACTTCAGCTCGCAGATGTTTTATGCCTTACAGAGACTCATTTGTTTGGATCCTCTGTTTCCCCAAAATGCCAGTTAGAAGGATACAAATTGTTCTCACGCAACAGAGAAGTATCCTACAGCAACAGAGTGGACATGGCTACCAAAGATGGGGGTGGAGTCGCAACCTACTGCCGGAGTATTCTCCAATCCAAAGAACGGCGATACTTTCAAAGCGTGACTGATCTTGAGTTCACGGTTGTCAGAATTGAGACACCGATCAGTGTTGTCTGTGCCACGGTTTACAGGCCACCAAGTTATGACCTTGGCACATTTCTAAAAAACATGCAAAGCCTCTTGGATGGCCTACATGCAATGAATATTCAGCCCATTGTTGTATGTGGGGACTTCAACGAGGACCTGCTTTCTACAGGAAAAAAATCCATCAAGGACTTGTTCGAAACGAGAGGCTTTACCCAACTCATCTCACAACCAACCACAGAAAAGCAGACACTGATTGATCACATTTACATATCACGACCAGAATCTTGTCTTCAATCAGGTGTACTACAGACTTATTACAGTTACCACAGTCCTGTATTTTGCATTTTGATGTCATCATGAGCACAGCGCTATTCCTATTGTGACGGTCCAGCCTGTTTTACTATGTCTTGTTTTCATTCTGGAAGTAAAGGATTGGCTGGTGTTAAAGTTTTAGTTTAGTGACCACTGGAGCTTTGTCAGTCCCTGCTGTAGGTAGTGATAGCATTTAGTTCTGTTTTTATTTTAGTTTGTTTTTTTAGTTTGTTGTGTTTGGTGCATCGGACGCGGGTAGACCGCATTTTGCGGTTGAGCTGCATGTGGGTGCACTGAAGACTAGGTTAGAATGTAGATAGTTAGGCAGTAACAAAGCGGGGAAGCTCCAGTTTTCACTTGTCCAGTTGTATTTTGCGTTGAGTTATAACGCTACAACAGCGGGATTTTTTGGTGTAGTTGATCACTCAGCTACTTTGTTTACATTAGGAAATTGATGTGCTTAAGGACTTTTTTGCTTCTCATTCAGTGGAATTGTTCTATCAGTTAAATATGGACCAGTTGTTTGAGGTGGTAGAGCACTACGGTTTTGGAGTGGATATTCCTATATAAGTTGCAACAGAGGAGCATATCAAAGCAGCAGAAGAAAAAGAAAAGCACAAAGCTAAGTCCTTCTACCATTTTCTCATTGTCCTGATAAATCATTTTTGATATAGACATTTATTCATGGTTTACTTCCTGTAAATACTAACTTTTTTATGTTTTATTCCGATCCAGGCTGCAACACATGCATGTACAGCACCAATGCAAGGCAACACAGGAAAAAAAGAACAAAGCTAAGTCCTTTTCCTACTTCTCACATTTTCCCTTTGTCTTGATGATCCACTCATTTTCAATGTTAGAAGTTAATGTATATCTTTTCTGTCCTATCCAACTTCCAACAGACGACCACATCAAAGCAGCAGAAGACAAAGAAAAGCACAAAGCTAAGTCCTTCTATCATTTTCTCATTCTCCTGAAGTCATTTTTCATATAGACATTGTTAGTGATGGTTTACTTCCTGTAAATACTAACTTTTTTATGTTTTATTCCGATCCAGGCTGCAACACATGCAATTACAGCACCAATGCAAGGCACGTCCCTCAAAAAGAACAAAGCTAAGTCCTTTTCCTACTTTTCACATTTTCCCTTTGTCTTGATGATCCACTAATTTTCAATTTTAGAAGTTAATAATGTATGTCTTTTCTGTCCAGAATTCCAATGGATCGAAGAGATTTCCTCCTGTAGCAAATCCCTACAAAGCATACTGGATGCAGCCAATAAGATCATCGGTGCTCCACTGCCTTCCCTCAAGGACACATTCCAAACCAGCCTCAACCGTAGAGCCATCAGCATTGCCAACAACTCTTCTCAACCGTTACAATACCTCTTCAGCCTCTTCCCCTCAGGGAAAACATGCCAGACCCTCTACGCCCGCTCCACAAGACTGTCCAACAGCTTCATCCACCAAGCTGTCAGGATGCTGAACTCTTTCCACTACCACCACCCCTTGCCCCCTGCCCCTGGACAATAACTAGTCACTACCTACCAAGTAACTACCTGCCTTTTTGCATTCCAAAGCTGCTCTACAATTCACTTCCTCACTTTACATCACTGTTACTGGTTTTTTATGCTGTTTCTGCACTACTGACTGTAAATTGTACTGTATACTGTATAGAGGTTTACTTATTTTAGTTTTATCATATCTTACATCTTGTTTATACTTTTTTTATACTGTATGACAAAGACGAGACAGGAACAGGATTTTGATTCCCTTGTGTGTTATAAACATAGGAAATTCACAATAAAGCCTATTTGATTTGGTTTTGATTTTATTTGAAAAGCAGCAACTAAAAGCACCATTTGAAGGGGCTGTAAATATGTAAAATGTAAAACTAACCTGATCAGTGTTAACCTTAGTTTTGTCTTAAGTTTTGCAATCCTCTGATATCCCTTGAGTCAAGCTGACCAAAAACATATATTTGGGGTTTTAAAAACAACAAAAAATGTTACTTCATAACATATATTATATTTATCTCACTGTCAAAGAATATAGATAACATATATATGGTTAATGTTTGCAATCAATCTCTACTTGATCATATTTAACAATGGAAGTGTGATTTATTATTATTCATTGGGTTAAAATTTATGTTAAAAATCTACTGTACTCAAGACTTCAGTGTTGTAAATCATGCTTATCTTAGAAAAGATGAAGACAATGTTTGCATTTAAAATAATACATGGTAAAGAAAACTTGTTATTGTTATTGTTGTTATTATAATCAAATGAAATAAATATGATCAATTGAGACATGGTCAATACAGCAGGGGTGGTGATGACTGTCTAGAAAACATATCAACAGATTTTAGCACTATGTGTACCACCTATATACGTTTTGCAGTATGTTTCTATGATTATCACAAGAACTAAGACAAGGCCATTGAGTTCCAGTTGGGAAAAATGTACCATATTTCTTCTTGTGAAAATCTTAAATGGATCAACCTCACCCAAACACCATACCAAGACTAAAACCATAGAGTGTCATCTGCTAAAGCCACAGCTTTTTCCGATATTACTGTGTGTACAATAAAATGTCAGAATAATACTTGGAAATGATTGTGAAATGTTCACCACTACAAAAAAAAACTTTCACACCAATTTAAACACTTTATAAGGAACACCAGCACAGACCAGCCACTTTATTAGTAGCACAGGCTCTTCCTCGGTCAGCAGAATAGGCCCATCTCAAAATTTCTTCAGGAATTTTCGTTTCTAGTTATTATGGGCCTATTCATGTAATGAAAGGCCCATATTACTCTTCACCTAGTAAACTACATTTTGCCAACTTGCGCTGAGCCCGTGAAAGGCACGGAGCTCACTTTGGTGCCAAATCATAGGGCCTGCTTAGCTGGACGGATTGACATATCTTTTGTCTCTGTACTCCTTACGGATTGCGTGCAATCGCCTCTCAAACACGAAAAAAAAACTTTATTATTATTATTCTTCCGTGATTTTCGGCAATTAATGCGGGTCGTACCGTAGCATGCAGCCAGGTAATCTATATATCAAAAGTGAGTCCTTCATGGTGTGAGGTGTGCTATTACTTTTCTGCGCAGAATATGTTACCATGGTGACGTTATTCATGTTAAAACACACTAAAAATCCCATAGGAATGCATTGAATGCTAACTTTTACCTAGCATTAGCCTATACCTAACTAACCATGTGAATAGTAGTAAGGATCGTCTTATTTCATGGCAGTGAATGGCCCATTGACTTCAATGCATTTCAGTCAAAGTTGTCCCACTCGGCCAGCGTTCATACCACAGCAACAAGACTCGGTATTCAACCTTAGGCCTCATCACCCAACACCCCAAGTCCAACATCTTGACCCGCACTCGTCTTTCATCCCTCGTTCTCTCCCATTGACTTCAATGCATTTCAGTCAATGTTTTCCCACTCGGCCAGTATTCATTCCACAGCAACAAGACTCGGTATTCAACCTTAGGCCTCATCACCCAACACCCCAAGTCCAACATCTTGCCCCGCACTCGTCTTTCATCCCTCGTTCTCTCCTATTGACTTCAATGCATTTCTGTCAAAGTTTTCCTCCTCGGCCAGCGTTCATACCACAGCAATAACACTCGGTATTCAACTTCAGGCCTCATCACCCAACATCCCAAGTCCAACATCTTGCCCCGCACTCGTCTTTCATCCCTCGTTCTCTCCCATTGACTTCAATGCATTTCAGTCAAAGTTTTCCCACTGGGCCAGCGTTCATACCACGGCAACAAGACTCGGTATTTAACCTTAGGCCTCATCACCCCACACCCCAAGTCCAACATCTTGACCCGCACTCGTCTTTCATCCCTCGTTCTCTCCCATTGACTTCAATGCATTTCAGTCAAACTTGTGCTATTCAGCCACTGTTCATGCCACATCATCAACACTTAATATTAAACCTTAGGCCTCATCACCAAACGCCTACCAGCACCGTAGCAACCACCTAGCGATGCCTAGCAACACCATAGCAACCACCTATAATTACATAGCAACTGCATAGCAACCACATAGCAATGCCTAGCTACCAGCTACTGACACCATAGGAACGCCATCGCACAACCTAGCAACCACCTTGCAGCACCTAGCAACCACCTAGCAACACCATAGCAACCACCTACAATTGCATAGCAACACCATAGCAACCACCTAGCTATGCCTAGCAACCACCTAGCAACCAGCTACTGAGACCATAGCAACGCCATCTGACATCATAGCAACCCACTTGCAGCACCTAGCAACCACCTAGCAACACCTTAGCAACTACCTACAATTTCATAGCAACACCTTAGCAACCATCTAGCTATGCCTAGCAACCAGCTACTGAGCCCATAGCAACACCTTCTGACAACATAGCAACCACCTAGCAACACCTTAGCAACCACCTAGAATTGCATAGCAACACCATAGCAACCACCTAGCTATGCCTAGCAACCACCTAGCAACCAGCTACTGAGACCATAGCAACGCCATCTGACATCATAGCAACCCACTTGCAGCACCTAGCAACCACCTAGCAACACCTTAGCAACTACCTACAATTTCATAGCAACACCTTAGCAACCATCTAGCTATGCCTAGCAACCAGCTACTGAGCCCATAGCAACACCTTCTGACAACATAGCAACCACCTAGCAACACCTTAGCAACCACCTAGAATTGCATAGCAACACCATAGCAACCATCTAGCTATGCCTAGCAACCAGCTACTGAGACCATAGCAACGACTTCTGACATCATAGCAACCCATTTGCAGCACCTAGCAACCACCTAGCAACACCTTAGCAACCACCTAGAATTGCATAGCAACACCATAGCAACCATCTAGCTATGCCTAGCAACCAGCTACTGAGACCTTAGCAACGCCTTCTGAAATCATAGCAACCACCTTGCAGCACCTAGCAACCACCTAGCAACACCTTAGCAACCACCTATAATTGCATAGCAACACCATAGCAACCATCTAGCTATGCCTAGCAACCAGCTACTGAGACCATAGCAACGCCTTCTGACATCATAGCAACCCACTTGCAGCACCTAGCAACCACCTAGCAACACCTTAGCAACCACCTAGAATTGCATAGCAACGCCATAGCAACCATCTAGCTATGCCTAGCAACCAGCAACTGAGACCATAGCAACGCCATCTGACATCATAGCAACCCACTTGCAGCACCTAGCAACCACCTAGCCACACCTTAGCAACCACCTATAATTGCATAGCAACACCATAGCAACCATCTAGCTATGCCTAGCAACCAGCTGCTGAGACCATAGCAAGGCCTTCTGATGCCATTGCAAACACCTTGCAGCACCTAGCAACCACCATGCAACACCTTAGCAACCACCTATAATTGCATAGCAACACCATAGCAACCATCTAGCTATGCCTAGCAACCAGCTACTGAGACCATAGCAACGCCTTCTGACATCATAGCAACCCACTTGCAGCACCTAGCAACCAGCTACCAACACCCTTGCAATGCCTAATAACAACATTGCAACCAGTTAGCAATGCCTAGCGGCACTTCGGTAACCACCTAGCAGCACCGTAGCAACTAACTTGCAAATCTTAGCAATCACCTAGCAGTACACAGACCACCCATTTTATTAGTAGCACAGGCTCTGCCACGGTCAGCGGAATAGGCCCATCTCAAAATTTCTTCAGGAATTTTCGTTTCTAGTTATGGGCCTATTCATGTAATGAAAGGCCCATATTACTCTTCACCTAGTAAACTACATTTTGCCAACTTGCGCTGAGCCCGTGAAAGGCACGGAGCTCACTTTGGTGCCAAATCGTAGGGCCTGCTTAGCTGGACGGATTGACATATCTTTTGTCTCTGTACTCCTTACGGATTGCGTGCAATCGCCTCTCAAACACGAAAAAAAAACTTTATTATTATTATTCTTCCGTGATTTTCGGCAATTAATGCGGGTCGTACCGTAGCATGCAGCCAGGTAATCTATATATCAAAAGTGAGTCCTTCATGGTGTGAGGTGTGCTATTACTTTTCTGCGCAGAATATGTTACCATGGTGACGTTATTCATGTTAAAACACACTAAAAATCCCATAGGAATGCATTGAATGCTAACTTTTACCTAGCATTAGCCTATACCTAACTAACCATGTGAATAGTAGTAAGGATCGTCTTATTTCATGGCAGTGAATGGCCCATTGACTTCAATGCATTTCAGTCAAAGTTGTCCCACTCGGCCAGCGTTCATACCACAGCAACAAGACTCGGTATTCAACCTTAGGCCTCATCACCCAACACCCCAAGTCCAACATCTTGACCCGCACTCGTCTTTCATCCCTCGTTCTCTCCCATTGACTTCAATGCATTTCAGTCAATGTTTTCCCACTCGGCCAGTATTCATTCCACAGCAACAAGACTCGGTATTCAACCTTAGGCCTCATCACCCAACACCCCAAGTCCAACATCTTGCCCCGCACTCGTCTTTCATCCCTCGTTCTCTCCTATTGACTTCAATGCATTTCTGTCAAAGTTTTCCTCCTCGGCCAGCGTTCATACCACAGCAATAACACTCGGTATTCAACTTCAGGCCTCATCACCCAACATCCCAAGTCCAACATCTTGCCCCGCACTCGTCTTTCATCCCTCGTTCTCTCCCATTGACTTCAATGCATTTCAGTCAAAGTTTTCCCACTGGGCCAGCGTTCATACCACGGCAACAAGACTCGGTATTTAACCTTAGGCCTCATCACCCCACACCCCAAGTCCAACATCTTGACCCGCACTCGTCTTTCATCCCTCGTTCTCTCCCATTGACTTCAATGCATTTCAGTCAAACTTGTGCTATTCAGCCACTGTTCATGCCACATCATCAACACTTAATATTAAACCTTAGGCCTCATCACCAAACGCCTACCAGCACCGTAGCAACCACCTAGCGATGCCTAGCAACACCATAGCAACCACCTATAATTACATAGCAACTGCATAGCAACCACATAGCAATGCCTAGCTACCAGCTACTGACACCATAGGAACGCCATCGCACAACCTAGCAACCACCTTGCAGCACCTAGCAACCACCTAGCAACACCATAGCAACCACCTACAATTGCATAGCAACACCATAGCAACCACCTAGCTATGCCTAGCAACCACCTAGCAACCAGCTACTGAGACAATAGCAACGCCATCTGACATCATAGCAACCCACTTGCAGCACCTAGCAACCACCTAGCAACACCTTAGCAACTACCTACAATTTCATAGCAACACCTTAGCAACCATCTAGCTATGCCTAGCAACCAGCTACTGAGCCCATAGCAACACCTTCTGACAACATAGCAACCACCTAGCAACACCTTAGCAACCACCTAGAATTGCATAGCAACACCATAGCAACCACCTAGCTATGCCTAGCAACCACCTAGCAACCAGCTACTGAGACCATAGCAACGCCATCTGACATCATAGCAACCCACTTGCAGCACCTAGCAACCACCTAGCAACACCTTAGCAACTACCTACAATTTCATAGCAACACCTTAGCAACCATCTAGCTATGCCTAGCAACCAGCTACTGAGCCCATAGCAACACCTTCTGACAACATAGCAACCACCTAGCAACACCTTAGCAACCACCTAGAATTGCATAGCAACACCATAGCAACCATCTAGCTATGCCTAGCAACCAGCTACTGAGACCATAGCAACGACTTCTGACATCATAGCAACCCATTTGCAGCACCTAGCAACCACCTAGCAACACCTTAGCAACCACCTAGAATTGCATAGCAACACCATAGCAACCATCTAGCTATGCCTAGCAACCAGCTACTGAGACCTTAGCAACGCCTTCTGAAATCATAGCAACCACCTTGCAGCACCTAGCAACCACCTAGCAACACCTTAGCAACCACCTATAATTGCATAGCAACACCATAGCAACCATCTAGCTATGCCTAGCAACCAGCTACTGAGACCATAGCAACGCCTTCTGACATCATAGCAACCCACTTGCAGCACCTAGCAACCACCTAGCAACACCTTAGCAACCACCTAGAATTGCATAGCAACGCCATAGCAACCATCTAGCTATGCCTAGCAACCAGCAACTGAGACCATAGCAACGCCATCTGACATCATAGCAACCCACTTGCAGCACCTAGCAACCACCTAGCCACACCTTAGCAACCACCTATAATTGCATAGCAACACCATAGCAACCATCTAGCTATGCCTAGCAACCAGCTGCTGAGACCATAGCAAGGCCTTCTGATGCCATTGCAAACACCTTGCAGCACCTAGCAACCACCATGCAACACCTTAGCAACCACCTATAATTGCATAGCAACACCATAGCAACCATCTAGCTATGCCTAGCAACCAGCTACTGAGACCATAGCAACGCCTTCTGACATCATAGCAACCCACTTGCAGCACCTAGCAACCAGCTACCAACACCCTTGCAATGCCTAATAACAACATTGCAACCAGTTAGCAATGCCTAGCGGCACTTCGGTAACCACCTAGCAGCACCGTAGCAACTAACTTGCAAATCTTAGCAATCACCTAGCAGTACACAGACCACCCATTTTATTAGTAGCACAGGCTCTGCCACGGTCAGCGGAATAGGCCCATCTCAAAATTTCTTCAGGAATTTTCGTTTCTAGTTATGGGCCTATTCATGTAATGAAAGGCCCATATTGTTCTTCACCTAGTAAACTACATTTTGCCAATTTGCGCTGAGCCCGTGAAAGGCACGGAGCTCACTTTGGTGCCAAATCGTAGGGCTTACTTAGCTGCACGGATTGACATATCGTTTGTCTCCGTACTGCTTACGGATTGCGTGCAATTGCCTCTCAAAGTCAAAAAAAAAACTTTATTATTATTTATTATGGGCCTATTCATGTAATGAAAGGCCCATATTGTTCTTCACCTAGTAAACTACATTTTGCCAATTTGCGCTGAGCCCGTGAAAGGCACGGAGCTCACTTTGGTGCCAAATCGTAGGGCTTACTTAGCTGCACGGATTGACATATCGTTTGTCTCCGTACTGCTTACGGATTGCGTGCAATTGCCTCTCAAAGTCGAAAAAAAAACTTTATTATTATTATTATTTATTATTATTCTTCCGTGATTTTCGGCAATTAATGCGGGTCGTACCGTAGCGTGCAGCCAGGCAATCTATATATCAAAAGTGAGTCCTTGGTTGTGTGAGGTGTGCTATTACTTTTCTGCGCAGAATATGTTACCATGGCGACGTTATTCACGTTCAAACACACTTAAAATCCCATAGGAATGCATTAAATGCTAACTTTTACCTAGCATTAGCCATGTGAATAGTAGTAAGGCGCATCTTTTTTCATGGGAGTGAATGGCCCATTGGCTTCAATGCATTTCAGTCAAAGTTGTCCCACTCGGCCAGCGTTCATACCAGAGCAACAAGACTTGGTATTCAACCTCAGGCCTCATCACCCAACACCCCAAGTCCAACATCTTGACCCGCACTCGTCTTTCATCCCTCGTTCTCTCCCATTGACTTCAATGCATTTCAGTCAAAGTTTTCCCACTGGGCCAGCGTACATACTACAGCAAAAAGACTCGGTATTCAACCTCAGGCCTCATCACCCAACGCCCCAAGTCCACCATCTTGACCCGCACTCGTCTTTCATCCCTCGTTCTCTCCCATTGACTTCAATAGATTTTAGTCAAAGTTTTCCTACTCGGCCAGGGTTTATGCCACAACAATAAGACTCGGTATTAAACCTCAGGCACCATCACCCAACACCTTAAGACCCTCATCCTGACCCGCACTCATCTTTCATCCCTCGTTCTCTCCCATTGACTTCAATGCATTTCAGTCAAAGTTGTCCCACTTGGCCAGCGTTCATACCACAGCAACAAGACTCGGTATTCAACCTCAGGCCTCATCACCCAACACCCCAAGTCCAACATCTTGACCAGCACTCGTCTTTCATCCCTCGTTCTCTCCCATTGACTTCAATGCATTTCAGTCAAAGTTGTCCCACTTGGCCAGCGTTCATACCACAGCAACAAGACTCGGTATTCAACCTCAGGCCTCATCACCCAACACCCCAAGTCCAACATCTTGACCCGCACTCGTCTTTCATCCCTCGTTCTCTCCCATTGACTTCAATGCATTTCAGTCAAAGTTTTCCCATTCGTCCAGCGTTCATACCACAGCAACAAGACTTCATATTCACCCTTAGGCCTCATCACCCAACGCCCCAAGTCCACCATCTTGACCCGCACTCGTCGTTCATCCCTCGTTCTCTCCCATTGACTTCAATGCATTTCTGTCAAAGTTTCATTATTTGGCCAATACTTCTGCCACAGCAACAAGACTAAATAATTAAATCAATAAGTAAAAGAACCAGCTCTTCCTCGGTCAGCAGAATAGGCCCATCTCAAAATTTCTTCAGGAATTTTCGTTTCTAGTTTATTATTATTATTATTCTTCCGTGATTTTCGGCAATTAATGCGGGTCGTACCGTAGCGTGCAGCCAGGCAATCTATATATCAAAAGTGAGTCCTTCATGGTGTGAGGTGTGCTATTACTTTTCTGCGCAGAATATGTTACCATGGCGACGTTATTCACGTTAAAACACACTTAAAATCCCATAGGAATGCACTGAATGCTAACTTTTACCTAGCATTAGCCATGTGAATAGTAGTAAGGCGCATCTTTTTTCATGGGAGTGAATGGCCCATTGACTTCAATGCATTTCAGTCAAAGTTGTCCCACTCGGCCAGCGTTCATACCAGAGCAACAAGACTCGGTATTCAACCTTAGGCCTCATCAACCAACACCGCAAGTCCAACATCTTGACCCGCACTCGTCTTTCATCCCTCGTTCCCTCCCATTGACTTCAATGCATTTCAGTCAAAGTTTTCCCATTCGTCCAGCGTTCATACCACTGCAACAAGACTTCATATTCACCCTTAGGCCTCATCACCCAACGCCCCAAGTCCACCATCTTGACCCGCACTCGTCTTTCATCCCTCGTTCTCTCCCATTGACTTCAATGCATTTCAGTCAAAGTTTTCCTACTCGGCCAGCGTTCATACCACAGCAACAAGACTCGATATTGAACCTTAGACCTCATCAGGCAACACCCCAAGTCCAACATCTTGACCCGCACTCGTCTTTCATCCCTCGTTCTCTCCCATTGACTTCAATGCATTTCAGTCAAAGTTTTCCCACTGGGCCAACGTTTATGCCACAGCAACAAGACTCGGTATTAAACCTTAGGCCTCATCATCCAACACCACAAGTCCAACATGTTGACCCGCACTCGTCTTTCATCCCTCGTTCTCTCCCATTGACTTCAATGCATTTCTGTCAAAGTTTCCCTATTTGTCCACTGCTCCTGTCACTGCTACAAGACTAAATAATTAAATCAATAAGTAAAGGCACCTGCTCTTCCTCGGTCAGCAGAATAGGCCCATCTCAAAATTTCTTCAGGAATTTTCGTTTCTAGTTATTATTATTATTCTTCCGTAGATTTTCGGCAATTAATGCGGGTCGTACCGTAACATGCAGCCAGGCAATCTATATATCAAAAGTGAGTCCTTGGTTGTGTGAGGTGTGCTATTACTTTTCTGCGCAGAATATGTTACCATGGCGACGTTATTCACGTTAAAACACACTAAAAATCCCATAGGAATGCATTAAATGCTAACTTTTACCTAGCATTAGCCATGTGAATAGTAGTAAGGCGCATCTTTTTTCATGGGAGTGAATGGCCCATTGGCTTCAATGCATTTCAGTCAAAGTTGTCCCACTCGGCCAGCGTTCATACCACAGCAACAAGACTCGGTATTCAACCTTAGGCCTCATCACCCAACACCCCAAGTCCACCATCTTGACCCGCACTCGTCTTTCATCCCTCGTTCTCTCCCATTGACTTCAATACATTTTAGTCAAAGATTTCCTACTCGGCCAGTGTTCATACCACAGCAACAAGACTAGGAATTCAACCTTAGTCCTCATCACCAAACACCTTTAGACCACCATCTTCACCCGCACTCGTCTTTCATCCCTCGTTCTCTCCCATTGACTTCAATGCATTTCAGTCAAAGTTTTCCCACTGGGCCAACGTTTATGCCACAGCAACAAGATTCGGTATTCAACCTTAGGCCTCATCACCCAACACCACAAGTCCAACATCTTGACCCACACTCGTCTTTCATCCCTCGTTCTTTCCCATTGACTTCAATGCATTTCAGTCAAAGTTGTCCCTCTCGGCCAGCGTTCATACCACAGCAACAAGACTCGGTATTCAACCTTAGGCCTCATCACCCAACACCCCAAGTCCATCATCTTGACCCGCACTCGTCTTTCATCCCTCGTTCTCTCCCATTGACTTCAATGCATTTCAGTCAAAGTCGTCCCACTCGGCCAGCGTTCATACCACAGCAACAAGACTTGGTATTCAACCTCAGGCCTCATCACCAAACACCTAGCAACTGCCTAGCAACACCTTAGCAACCACCTAGAATTGCATAGCAACACCATAGCAACCATCTAGCTAAGCCTAGCAACCAGCTACTGAGACATTAGCAACGCCTTCTGACATCATAGCAACCCACTTGCAGCACCTAGCAACCACCTAGCAACACCTTAGCAACCACCTAGAATTGCATAGCAACACCATAGCAACCACCTAGCTATGCCTAGCAACCAGCTACTGAGACCTTAGCAACGCCTTCTGACATCTTAGCAACCCACTTGCAGCACCTAGCAACCACCTAGCAACACCATAGCAACCACCTAGAATTGCATAGCAACACCATAGCAACCATCTAGCTATGCCTAGCAACCAGCTACTGAGACCATAGCAATGCCTTCTGACGCCATAGCAAACACCTTGCAGCACCTAGCAACCACCATGCAACACCAAAGCAACCACCTAGCAACACCATAGCAACCATGTAGCAACGCCTAGCAACCAGCTACCAACACCCTTGCAATGCCTAATAACAACATTGCAACCACCTAGCAATGCCTAGCGGCACTACAGCAACCACCTAGCAGCACCATAGCACCAAACTAGCAACATCATAGCAATCACCTAGCAGTGCACAGACCAGCCACTTTATTAGTAGCACAGGCTCTTCCTCGGTCAGCAGAATAGGCCCATCTCAAAATTTCTTCAGGAATTTTCGTTTCTAGTTATTATTATTATTCTTCCGTGATTTTCGGCAATTAATGCGGGTCGTACCGTAGCGTGCAGCCAGGCAATCTATATATCAAAAGTGAGTCCTTGGTTGTGTGAGGTGTGCTATTACTTTTCTGCGCAGAATATGTTACCATGGCGACGTTATTCACGTTAAAACACACTTAAAATCCCATAGGAATGCATTGAATGCTAACTTTTACCTAGCATTAGCCTGACTAACCATGTGAATAGTAGTAAGGCGCATCTTTTTTCATGGGAGTGAATGGCCCATTGACTTCAATGCATTTCAGTCAAAGTTGTCCCACTCGGCCAGCGTTCATACCACAGCAACAAGACTCGGTATTCAACCTCAGGCCTCATCACCCAACACCCCAAGTCCAACATCTTGACCAGCACTCGTCTTTCATCCCTCGTTCTCTCCCATTGACTTCAATGCATTTCAGTCAAAGTTGTCCCACTCGGCCAGCGTTCATGCCACAGCAACAAGACTCGGTATTCAACCTCAGGCCTCATCACCCAACACCCCAAGTCCAACATCTTGACCCGCACTCGTCTTTCATCCCTCGTTCTCTCCCATTGACTTCAATGCATTTCAGTCAAAGTTGTTCCACTCGGCCAGCGTTCATACCAGAGCAACAAGACTTGGTATTCAACCTTAGGCCTCATCACCCAACACCCCAAGTCCAACATCTTGACCCGCACTCGTCTTTCATCCCTCGTTCTCTCCCATTGACTTCAATGCATTTCAGTCAAAGTTTTCCCACTGGGCCAGCGTTCATACCACAGCAACAAGACTCGGTATTCAACCTTAGGCCTCATCACCCAACACCTCAAGTCCAACATCTTGCCCCGCACTCGTCTTTCATCCCTCGTTCTCTTACATTGACTTCAATGCATTTCAGTCAAAGTTCTCCTACTCGGCCAGTGTTCACGCCACAGCAATAACACTCGGTATTCAACCTCAGGCCTCATCACCCAACACCCCAAGTCCACCATCTTGACCCGCACTCGTCTTTCATCCCTCTTTCTCTCCCATTGACTTCAATGCATTTCAGTCAAAGTTGTCCCACTCGGCCAGCGTTCATACCACAGCAACAAGACTTGGTATTCAACCTCAGGCCTCATCACCAAACACCTAGCAACTGCCTAGCAACCACCTAGCAACACCTTAGCAACTACCTAGAATTGCATAGCAACACCATAGCAACCATCTAGCTATGCCTAGCAACCAGCTACTGAGACCATAGCAACGCCTTCTGACTTCATAGCAACCCACTTGCAGCACCTAGCAACCACCTAGCAACTCCTTAGCAACCACCTATAATTGCATAGCAACACCATAGCAACCATCTAGCTATGCCTACCAACCAGCTACTGAGGCCATAGCAACGCCTTCTGACATCATAGCAACCCACTTGCAGCACCTAGCAACCACCTAGCAACACCTTAGCAACCACCTAGAATTGCATAGCAACACCATAGCAACCATCTAGCTATGCCTAGCAACCAGCTACTGAGACCATAGCAACGCCTTCTGACATCATAGCAACCCGCTTGCAGCACCTAGCAACCACCTAGCAACACCTTAGCAACCACCTAGAATTGCATAGCAACACCATAGCAACCATCTAGCTATGCCTAGCAACCAGCTACTGAGACCATAGCAACGCCTTCTGACATCATAGCAACCAGCTTGCAGCACCTAGCAACCACCTAGCAACACCTTAGCAACCACCTAGAATTGCATAGCAACAGCATAGCAACCATCTAGCTATGCCTAGCAACCAGCAACTGAGACCATAGCAACACCATCTGACATCATAGCAACCCACTTGCAGCACCTAGCAACCACCTAGCAACACCTTAGCAACCACCTAGAATTGCATAGCAACACCATAGCAACCATCTAGCTATGCCTAGCAACCAGCTACTGAGACCTTAGCAACGCCTTCTGACATCATAGCAACCCACTTGCAGCACCTAGCAACCACCTAGCAACACCATAGCAACCACCAAAAAATGCATAGCAACACCATAGCAACCATTTAGCTATGCCTAGCAACCAGATACTGAGACCATAGCAACACCTTCTGAGGCCATAGCAACCACCTTTCAGCAGCTAGTAACCACCTAGCAACACCATAGCAACCACCAAAAAATGCATAGCAACACCATAGCAACCACATAGCAATGCCTAGCAACCAGCTACCAACACACTTGCAATGCCTAATAACAACATTGCAACCACCTAGCAATGCCTAGCGGCACTTCAGTAACCACGTAGCAGCACCGTAGCAACTAACTTGCAAATCTTAGCAATCACCTAGCAGTACACAGACCAGCCATTTTATTAGTAGCACAGGCTCTTCACGGTCAGCGGAATAGGCCCATCTCAAAATTTCTTCAGGAATTTTCGTTTCTAGTTATGGGCCTATTCATGTAATGAAAGGCCCATATTACTCTTCACCTAGTAAATTACATTTTGCCAATTTGCGCTGAGCCCGTGAAAGGCACGGAGCTCACTTTGGTGCCAAATCGTAGGGCTTGATTAGCTGGACGAATTGACATATTGTTTGTCTCCAGGCTCCTTACGGATTGCGTGCAATTCCCTCTCAAAGTGGAAAAAAAAACTTTATTATGGGCCTATTCATGTAATGAAAGGCCCATATTGTTCTTCACCTAGTAAACTACATTTTGCCAATTTGCGCTGAGCCCGTGAAAGGCACGGAGCTCACTTTGGTGCCAAATCGTAGGGCTTACTTAGCTGCACGGATTGACATATCGATTGTCTCCGTACTTCTTACGGATTGCGTGCAATTGCCTCTCAAAGTCGAAAAATAAAAACTTTATTTATTATGGGCCTATTCATGTAATGAAAGGCCCATATTACTCTTCACCTAGTAAATTACATTTTGCCAATTTGCGCTGAGCCCATGAAAGGCACGGAGCTCACTTTGGTGCCAAATCGTAGGGCTTGCTTAGCTGGACGGATTGACATATCGTTTGTCTCCGTACTCCTTATAGATTGCGTGCAATCGCCTCTCAAAGTCGAAAAAAAACTTTATTTATTATTATTATTCTTCCGTGATTTTCGGCAATTAATGCGGGTCGTACCGTAGCGTGCAGCCAGGCAATCTATATATCAAAAGTGAGTCCTTGGTTGTGTGAGGTGTGCTA
The DNA here is from genome assembly GCF_048594095.1 of Paramormyrops kingsleyae. Taxonomy (NCBI): domain Eukaryota; kingdom Metazoa; phylum Chordata; class Actinopteri; order Osteoglossiformes; family Mormyridae; genus Paramormyrops; species Paramormyrops kingsleyae. The sequence continues at coordinate 13,239,733 of NC_132821.1, read as the reverse complement.
TTACTTTTCTGCGCAGAATATGTTACCATAGCGACGTTATTCACGTTTAAACACATTAAAAATCCCATAGGAATGCATTAAATGCTAACTTTTACCTAGCATTAGCCTGACTAACCATGTGAATAGTAGTAAGGCGCATCTTTTTTCATGGGAGTGAATGGCCCATTGACTTCAATGCATTTCAGTCAAAGTTGTCCCACTCGGCCAGCGTTCATACCACAGCAACAAGACTCGGTATACAACCTTAGGCCTCATCACCCAACACCGCAAGTCCAACATCTTGACCCGCACTCGTCTTTCATCCCTCGTTCCCTCCCATTGATTTCAATGCATTTCAGTCAAAGTTTTCCCACTCGGCCAGCGTTCATACCACAGCAACAAGACTAGGTATTCAACCTCAGGCCTCATCACCCAACACCACAAGACCACCATCTTGACCCGCACTCGTCTTTCATCCCTCGTTCTCTCCCATTGACTTCAATGCATTTCAGTCAAAATTGTCCCACTCCGCCAGTGTTCATACCACAGCAACAACACTCGGTATTCAACCTTAGGCCTCATCACCCAACACCGCAAGTCCAACATCTTGACCCGCACTCGTCTTTCATCCCTCGTTCTCTCCCATTGACTTCAATGCATTTCAGTCAAAGTTTTCCCACTCGGCCAGCGTTCATACCACAGCAACAAGACTAGGTATTCAACCTCAGGCCTCATCACCCAACACCCCAAGTCCACCATCTTGACCCGCACTCGTCTTTCATCCCTCGTTCTCTCCCATTGACTTCAATGCATTTCTGTCAAAGTTTCATTATTTGGCCAATACTTCTGCCACAGCAACAAGACTAAATAATTAAATCAATAAGTAAAAGCACCAGCTCTTCCTCGGTCAGCAGAATAGGCCCATCTCAAAATTTCTTCAGGAATTTTCGTTTCTAGTTTATTATGGGCCTATTCATGTAATGAAAGGCCCATATTACTCTTCACCTAGTAAATTACATTTTGCCAATTTGCGCTGAGCCCATGAAAGGCACGGAGCTCACTTTGGTGCCAAATCGTAGGGCTTGCTTAGCTGGACGGATTGACATATCGTTTGTCTCCGTACTCCTTATAGATTGCGTGCAATCGCCTCTCAAAGTCGAAAAAAAACTTTATTATGGGCCTATTCATGTAATGAAAGGCCCATATTACTCTTCACCTAGTAAATTACATTTTGCCAATTTGCGCTGAGCCCGTGAAAGGCACGAAGCTCACTTTGGTGCCAAATCGTAGGGCTTACGTAGCTGCACGGATTGACATATCGTTTGTCTCCGTACTGCTTACGGATTGCGTGCAATTGCCTCTCAAAGTCGAAAAAAAACTTTATTATTTATTATTATGGGCCTATTCATGTAATGAAAGGCCCATATTGTTCTTCACCTAGTAAACTACATTTTGCCAATTTGCGCTGAGCCCGTGAAAGGCACGGAGCTCACTTTGGTGCCAAATCGTAGGACTTACTTAGCTGCACGGATTGACATATCGATTGTCTCCGTACTTCTTACGGATTGCGTGCAATTGCCTCTCAAACACGAAAAAAAAACTTTTTATTATTATTCTTCCGTGATTTTCGGCAATTAATGCGGGTCGTACCGTAGCATGCAGCCAGGTAATCTATATATCAAAAGTGAGTCCTTCATGGTGTGAGGTGTGCTATTACTTTTCTGCGCAGAATATGTTACCATGGTGACGTTATTCACGTTAAAACACACTAAAAATCCCATAGGAATGCATTGAATGCTAACTTTTACCTAGCATTAGCCTATACCTAACTAACCATGTGAATAGTAGTAAGGATCGTCTTTTTTCATGGCAGTGAATGGCCCATTGACTTCAATGCATTTCAGTCAAAGTTGTCCCACTCGGCCAGCGTTCATACCACAGCAACAAGACTCGGTATTCAACCTTAGGCCTCATCACTCAACACCGCAAGTCCAACATCTTGTCCCGCACTCGTCTTTCATCCCTCGTTCTCTCCCATTGACTTCAATGCATTTCAGTCAAAGTTGTCCCACTCGGCCAGCGTTCATACCACAGCAACAAGACTCGGTATTCAACCTCAGGCCTCATCACCCAACACCCCAAGTCCACCATCTTGACCCGCACTCGTCTTTCATCCCTCGTTCTCTCCCATTGACTTCAATGCATTTCACTCAAAGATTTCCCACTGGGCCAGCATTCATACCACAGCAACAAGACTCGATATTCAACCTCAGGCCTCATCACCCAACACCCCAAGTCCACCATCTTGACCCGCACTCGTCTTTCATCCCTCGTTCTCTCCCATTGACTTCAATGCATTTCACTCAAAGATTTCCCACTGGGCCAGCATTCATACCACAGCAACAAGACTCGATATTCAACCTCAGGCCTCATCACCCAACACCCCAAGTCCACCATCTTGACCCGCACTCGTCTTTCATCCCTCGTTCTCTCCCATTGACTTCAATGCATTTCAGTCAAAGTTGTCCCACTCGGCCAGCGTTCATACCACAGCAACAAGACTCGGTATTCAACCTCAGGCCTCATCACCCAACACCCCAAGTCCACCATCTTGACCCGCACTCGTCTTTCATCCCTCGTTCTCTCCCATTGACTTCAATGCATTTCACTCAAAGTTTTCCCACTAGGCCAGCGTTCATACCACAGCAACAAGACTCGGTATTCAACCTCAGGCCTCATCACCCAACATCCCAAGTCCACCATGTTGACCCGCACTCGTCTTTCATCCCTCGTTCTCTCCCATTGACTTCAATGTATTTCAATCAAAGTTTTGCCACTTGGCCAGTGTTAATGCCACAGCAACAAGACTTGGTATTACACCTCAGGCCTCATCACCAAACACCTAGCAACTGCCTAGCAACCACCTAGCAACACCTTAGCAACTACCTACAATTTCATAGCAACACCTTAGCAACCATCTAGCTATGCCTAGCAACCAGCTACTGAGCCCATAGCAAAACGTTCTGACAACATACCAACCACCCAGCAACACCTTAGCAACCACCTAGAATTGCATAGCAACACCATAGCAACCATCTAGCTATGCCTAGCAACCAGCTACTGAGACCATAGCAACGCCTTCTGACATCATAGCAAGCCATTTGCAGCACCTAGCAACCACCTAGCAACACCTTTGCAACCACCTAGAATTGCATAGCAACACCATAGCAACCATCTAGCTATGCCTAGCAACCAGCTACTGAGACCATAGCAACGCCTTCTGACATCATATCAACCACCTTGCAGCAACTTGCAACCACCTAGCAACACCATAGCACCCACCAAAAAATGCATAGCAACACCATAGCAACCATTTTGCTATGCCTAGTTATTATGGGCCTATTCATGTAATGAAAGGCCCATATTGTTCTTCACCTAGTAAACTACATTTTGCCAATTTGTGCTGAGCCCGTGAAAGGCACGGAGCTCACTTTGGTGCCAAATCGTAGAGCTTGGTTAGCTGGACGGATTGACATATTGATTGTCTCCGTAATCCTTACGGATTGCGTGCAATTCCCTCTCAAAGTCGAAAAAAAACTTTATTATTTATTATTATTCTTCCGTGATTTTCGGCAATTAATGCGGGTCGTACCGTAGCGTGCAGCCAGGTAATCTATATATCAAAAGTGAGTCCTTCATGGTGTGAGGTGTGCTATTACTTTTCTGCGCAGAATATGTTACCATGGCGACGTTATTCACGTTAAAACACACTTAAAATCCCATAGGAATGCATTGAATGCTAACTTTTACCTAGCATTAGCCTGACTAACCATGTGAATAGTAGTAAGGCGCATCTTTTTACATGGGAGTGAATGGCCCATTGGCTTCAATGCATTTTAGTCAAAGTTGTCCCACTCGGCCAGCGTTCATACCAGAGCAACAAGACTTGGTATTCAACCTTACGCCTCATCACCCAACACCCCAAGTCCAACATCTTGACCCGCACTCGTCTTTCATCCCTCGTTCTCTCCCATTGACTTCAATGCATTTCAGTCATAGTTTTACCACTCGGCCAGCATTCATACCATAACAACAAGACTCGGTATTCAAGCTTAGGCCTCATCACCCAACACATTAAGACCACCATCTTGACCCGCACTCGTTTTTCATCCCTCGTTCTCTCCCATTGACTTCAATGCATTTCAGTCAAAGTTTTCCCACTGGGCCAGTGTTCATACCACAGCAACAAGGCTCGGAATTCAACCTTAGGCCTCATCACCCAACACCCCAAGTCCAACATCTTGCCCCGCACTCGTCTTTCATCCCTCGTTCTCTCCCATTGGCTTCAATGCATTCCAGTCAAAGTTGTCCCACTCGGCCAGCATTCATACCACAGCAACTAGACTCGGTATTCAACCTTAGGCCTCATCACCCAACACCCCAAGTCCAACATCCTGACCCGCACTCGTCTTTCATCCCTCGTTCTCTCCCTTTGACTTTAATACATTTCAGTCAAAGTTTTCCCACTCGGCCAGCGTTCATACCACAGCAATAAGACTCGGTATTAAACCACAGGCATCATCACACAACACCTTAAGACCACCATCCTGACCCGCACTCGTCTTTCATCCCTCGTTCTTTCCCATTGACTTCAATGCATTTCTGTCAAAGTTTCATTATTTGGCCAATACTTCTGCCACAGCAACAACACTAAATAATTAAATCAATAAGTAAAAGCACCAGCTCTGCCACGGTCAGAGGAATAGGCCCATCTCAAAATTTCTTCAGGAGTTTTCGTTTCTAGTTATTATTTATTATTCTTCCGTGATTTTCGGCAATTAATGCGGGTCGTACCGTAGCGTGCAGCCAGGCAATCTATATATCAAAAGTGAGTCCTTCATGGTGTGAGGTGTGCTATTACTTTTCTGCGCAGAATATGTTACCATGGCGACGTTATTCACGTTAAAACACACTTAAAATCCCATAGGAATGCATTAAATGCTAACTTTTACCTAGCATTAGCCATGTGAATAGTAGTAAGGCGCATCTTTTTTCATGGGAGTGAATGGCCCATTGGCTTCAATGCATTTCAGTCAAAGTTGTCCCACTCGGCCAGCGTTCATACCAGAGCAACAAGACTTGGTATTCAACCTTAGGCCTCATCACCCAACACCCCAAGTCCAACATCTTGACCCGCACTCGTCTTTCATCCCTCGTTCTCTCCCATTGACTTCAATGCATTTCAGTCAAAGTTTTCCCACTGGGCCAGCGTACATACTACAGCAACAAGACTCGGTATTCAACCTCAGGCCTCATCACCCAACGCCCCAAGTCCACCATCTTGACCCGCACTCGTCTTTCATCCCTCGTTCTCTCCCATTGACTTCAATAGATTTTAGTCAAAGTTTTCCTACTCGGCCAGGGTTTATGCCACAACAATAAGACTCGGTATTAAACCTCAGGCACCATCACCCAACATCTTAAGACCCCCATCCTGACCCGCACTCGTCCTTCATCCCTCGTTCTCTCACATTGACTTCAATGCATTTCTGTCAAAGTTTCATTATTTGGCCAATACTACTGCCACAGCAACAAGTCTAAATAATTAAATCAATAAGTAAAAGCACCAGCTCTTCCAAGGTCAGCGGAATAGGCCCATCTCAAAATTTCTTCAGGAATTTTCGTTTCTAGTTATGGGCCTATTCATGTAATGAAAGGCCCATATTGTTCTTCACCTAGTAAACTACATTTTGCCAATTTGCGCTGAGCCCGTGAAAGGCACGGAGCTCACTTTGGTGCCAAATCGTAGGGCTTACTTAGCTGCACGGATTGACATATCGTTTGTCTCCGTACTGCTTACGGATTGCGTGCAGTTGGCTCTCAAAGTGGAAAAAAAAACTTTATTATTATTTATTATTTATTATTCTTCCGTGATTTTCGGCAATTAATGCGGGTCGTACCGTAGCGTGCAGCCAGGCAGTCTATATATCAAAAGTGAGTCCTTGGTTGTGTGAGGTGTGCTATTACTTTTCTGCGCAGAATATGTTACCATGGCGACGTTATTCACGTTCAAACACACTTAAAATCCCATAGGAATGCATTGAATGCTAACTTTTACCTAGCATTAGCCTGATAACCATGTGAATAGTAGTAAGGCGCATCTTTTTTCATGGGAGTGAATGGCCCATTGGCTTCAATGCATTTCAGTCAAAGTTGTCCCACTCGGCCAGCGTTCATACCAGAGCAACAAGACTTGGTATTCAACCTTAGGCCTCATCACCCAACACCCCAAGTCCAACATCTTGACCCGCACTCGTCTTTCATCCCTCGTTCTCTCCCATTGACTTCAATGCATTTCAGTCAAAGTTTTCCCACTGGGCCAGTGTTCATACCACAGCAACAAGACTCGGTATTCAACCTTAGGCCTCATCACCCAACGCCCCAAGTCCACCATCTTGACCCGCACTCGTCTTTCATCCCTCGTTCTCTCCCATTGTCTTCAATGCATTTCAGTCAAAATTTTCCTATTCGGCCAATGTTCATACCACTGCAACAAGACTCGGTATTTGACCTCAGGCCTCATCACCCAACACCCCAAGTCCACCATCTTGACCCGCACTCGTCTTTCATCCCTCTTTCTCTCCCATTGACTTCAATGCATTTCAGTCAAACTTGTGCTATTCAGCCACTGTTCATGCCACATCATCAACACTTAATATTAAACCTTTGGCCTCATCACCAGACGCCTACCAGCACCGTAGCAACCACCTAGCGATGCCTAGCAACACCATAGCAACCACCTATAATTACATAGCAACTGCATAGCAACCACATAGCAATGCCTAGCTACCAGCTACTGACACCATAGGAACGCCATCGCACAACCTAGCAACCACCTTGCAGCACCTAGCAACCACCTAGCAACACCATAGCAACCACCTACAATTGCATAGCAACACCATAGCAACCACCTAGCTATGCCTAGCAACCACCTAGCAACCAGCTACTGAGACCATAGCAACGCCTTCTGACACCATAGCAACCACCTAGCAACACCATAGCAACCACCGATAATTGCATAGCAACACCATAGCAACCATCTAGCTATGCCTAGCAACCAGCTACTAAGACCATAGCGACGCCTTCTGACATCATAGCAACCACCTTGCAGCAGCTAGCAACCACCTAGCAAGACCATAGCAACCACCAAAAAATGCATAGCAACACCATAGCAACCATTTTGCTATGCCTAGCAACCAGCTACTCAGGCCATAGCAACGCCTTCTGACACCATAGCAAACACCTTCCAACAGCTAGCAACCACCTAGCAACATCTTAGCAACCACCTATAATTGCATAGCAACACCATAGCAACCATCTAGCTATGCCTAGCAACCAGCTACTGAGACCATAGCAACGCCTTCTGACATCATAGCAACCCGCTTGCAGCACCTAGCAACCACCTAGCAACACCTTAGCAACCACCCAGAATTGCATAGCAACACCATAGCAACCATCTAGCTATGCCTAGCAACCAGCTATTGAGACCATAGCAACGCCTTCTGACATCATAGCAACCCGCTTGCAGCACCTAGCAACCACCTAGCAACACCTTAGCAACCACCTAGAATTGCATAGCAACACCATAGCAACTATCTAGCTATGCCTAGCAACCAGCTACTGAGACCATAGCAACGCCTTCTGACATCATAGCAACCCACTTGCAGCACCTAGCAACCACCTAGCAACTCCTTAGCAACCACCTATAATTGCATAGCAACACCATAGCAACCATCTAGCTATGCCTAGCAACCAGCTACTGAGACCATAGCAACGCCTTCTGACATCATAGCAACCCACTTGCAGCACCTAGCAACCACCTAGCAACACCTTAGCAACCACCTAGAATTGCATAGCAACACCATAGCAACCATCTAGCTATGCCTAGCAACCAGCTACTGAGACCATAGCAACGCCTTCTGACATCATAGCAACCCGCTTGCAGCACCTAGCAACCACCTAGCAACACCTTAGCAACCACCTAGAATTGCATAGCAACACCATAGCAACCATCTAGCTATGCCTAGCAACCAGCAACTGAGACCATAGCAACACCATCTGACATCATAGCAACCCACTTGCAGCACCTAGCAACCACCTAGCAACACCTTAGCAACCACCTAGAATTGCATAGCAACACCATAGCAACCATCTAGCTATGCCTAGCAACCAGCTACTGAGACCTTAGCAACGCCTTCTGACATCATAGCAACCCACTTGCAGCACCTAGCAACCACCTAGCAACACCATAGCAACCACCAAAAAATGCATAGCAACACCATAGCAACCATTTAGCTATGCCTAGCAACCAGATACTGAGACCATAGCAACACCTTCTGAGGCCATAGCAACCACCTTTCAGCAGCTAGTAACCACCTAGCAACACCATAGCATCCACCAAAAAATGCATAGCAACACCATAGCAACCACATAGCAATGCCTAGCAACCAGCTACCAACACACTTGCAATGCCTAATAACAACATTGCAACCACCTAGCAATGCCTAGCGGCACTTCGGTAACCACGTAGCAGCACCGTAGCAACTAACTTGCAAATCTTAGCAATCACCTAGCAGTACACAGACCAGCCATTTTATTAGTAGCACAGGCTCTTCCACGGTCAGCGGAATAGGCCCATCTCAAAATTTCTTCAGGAATTTTCGTTTCTAGTTATTATTTATTATTCTTCCGTGATTTTCGGCAATTAATGCGGGTCGTACCGTACCGTGCAGCCAGGCAATCTATATATCAAAAGTGAGTCCTTGGTTGTGTGAGGTGTGCTATTACTTTTCTGCGCAGAATATGTTACCATGGCGACGTTATTCACGTTAAAACACACTTAAAATCCCATAGGAATGCATTGAATGCTAACTTTTACCTAGCATTAGCCTGACTAACCATGTGAATAGTAGTAAGGCGCATCTTTTTACATGGGAGTGAATGGCCCATTGGCTTCAATGCATTCCAGTCAAAGTTGTCCCACTCGGCCAGCGTTCATACCACAGCAACAAGACTCGGTATTCAACCTCAGGCCTCATCACCCAACACCCCAAGTCCAACATCTTGACCCGCACTCGTCTTTCATCCCTCGTTCTCTCCCATTGACTTCAATGCATTTCAGTCAAAGTTGTCCCACTCGGCCAGCATTCATACCACAGCAACAAGACTCGGTATTCAACCTCAGGCCTCATCACCCAACACCCCAAGTCCAACATCTTGACCCGCACTCGTCTTTCATCCCTCGTTCTCTCCCATTGACTTCAATGCATTTCAGTCAAAGTTGTCCCACTCGGCCAGCATTCATACCACAGCAACAAGACTCGGTATTCAACCTCAGGCCTCATCACCCAACACCCCAAGTCCAACATCTTGACCCACACTCGTCTTTCATCCCTCGTTCTCTCCCATTGACTTCAATGCATTTCAGTCAAAGTTGTCCCACTCGGCCAGCGTTCATACCACAGCAACAAGACTTGGTATTCAACCTCAGTCCTCATCACCAAACACCTAGCAACTGCCTAGCAACCACCTAGCAACACCTTAGCAACTACCTAGAATTGCATAGCAACACCATAGCAACCATCTAGCTATGCGTAGCAACCAGCTACTGAGACCATAGCAACGCCTTCTGACATCATAGCAACCCACTTGCAGCACCTAGCAACCACCTAGCAACTCCTTAGCAACCACCTAGAATTGCATAGCAACACCATAGCAACCATCTAGCTATGCCTAGCAACCAGCTACTGAGACCATAGCAACGCCTTCTGACATCATAGCAACCCACTTGCAGCACCTAGCAACCACCTAGCAACACCTTAGCAACCACCTAGAATTGCATAGCAACACCATAGCAACCATCTAGCTATGCCTAGCAACCAGCTACTGAGACCATAGCAACGCCTTCTGACATCATAGCAACCCACTTGCAGCACCTAGCAACCACCTAGCAGCACCATAGCAACCACCAAAACATGCATAGCAACACCATAGCAACCATCGAGCTATGCCTAGCAACCAGCTACTGAGACCATAGCAACGCCTTCTGACATCATAGCAACCCACTTGCAGCACCTAGCAACCACCTAGCAACACCTTAGCAACCATCTATAATTGCATAGCAACACCATAGCAACCATCTAGATATGCCTAGCAACCAGCTACTGAGACCATGGCAACGCGTTCTGACATCATAGCAACCAACTTGCAGCACCTAGCAACCACCTAGCAACACCTTAGCAACCACCTAGAATTGCATAGCAACACCATAGCAACCACCTAGCTATGCCTAGCAACCAGCTACTGAGACCTTAGCAACGCCTTCTGACATCTTAGCAACCCACTTGCAGCACCTAGCAACCACCTAGCAACACCATAGCAACCACCTAGAATTGCATAGCAACACCATAGCAACCATCTAGCTATGCCTAGCAACCAGCTACTGAGACCATAGCAATGCCTTCTGACGCCATAGCAAACACCTTGCAGCACCTAGCAACCACCATGCAACACCAAAGCAACCACCTAGCAACACCATAGCAACCATGTAGCAACGCCTAGCAACCAGCTACCAACACCCTTGCAATGCCTAATAACAACATTGCAACCACCTAGCAATGCCTAGCGGCACTACAGCAACCACCTAGCAGCACCATAGCACCAAACTAGCAACATCATAGCAATCACCTAGCAGTGCACAGACCAGCCACTTTATTAGTAGCACAGGCTCTTCCTCGGTCAGCAGAATAGGCCCATCTCAAAATTTCTTCAGGAATTTTCGTTTCTAGTTATTATTTATTATTATTCTTCCGTGATTTTCGGCAATTAATGCGGGTCGTACCGTAGCGTGCAGCCAGGCAATCTATATATCAAAAGTGAGTCCTTGGTTGTGTGAGGTGTGCTATTACTTTTCTGCGCAGAATATGTTACCATGGCGACGTTATTCACGTTAAAACACACTTAAAATCCCATAGGAATGCATTGAATGCTAACTTTTACCTAGCATTAGCCATGTGAATAGTAGTAAGGCGCATCTTTTTTCATGGGAGTGAATGGCCCATTGACTTCAATGCATTTCAGTCAAAGTTGTCCCACTCGGCCAGCGTTCATACCACAGCAACAAGACTCGATATTCAACCTTAGGCCTCATCACCCAACACCCCATGACCACCATCATGACCCGCACTCGTCTTTCATCCCTCGTTCTCTCCCATTGACTTCAATGCATTCCAGTCAAAGTTGTCCCACTCGGCCAGCGTTCATACCACAGCAACAAGACTTGGTATTCAACCTTAGGCCTCATCACCCAACACCCCAAGTCCAACATCTTGACCCGCACTCGTCTTTCATCCCTCGTTCTCTCCCATTGACTTCAATGCATTTCAGTCAAAGTTTTCCTATTCGGCCAGTGTTCATACCACTGCAACAAGACTAGGTATTCAACCTCAGGCCTCATCACCCAACACCCCAAGACCACCATCTTGACCCGCACTCGTCTTTCATCCCTCGTTCTCTCCCATTGACTTCAATGCATTTTGGTCAAAGTATTCCCACTGGGCCAGCGTTCATACCACGGCAACAAGACTCGGTATTTAACCTTAGGCCTCATCACCCCACACCCCAAGTCCAACATCTTGACCCGCACTCGTCTTTCATCCCTCGTTCTCTCCCATTGACTTCAATGCATTTCAATCAAAGTTTTGCCACTTGGCCAGTGTTAATGCCACAGCAACAAGACTTGGTATTACACCTCAGGCATCATCACCAAACACATAGCAACTGCCTAGCAACCACCTAGCAACACCTTAGCAACTACCTACAATTTCATAGCAACACCTTAGCAACCATCTAGCTATGCCTAGCATCCAGCTACTGAGACCTTAGCAACGCCTTCTGACATCATAGCAACCCACTTGCAGCACCTAGCAACCACCTAGCAACACCTTAGCAACCACCTAGAATTGCATAGCAACACCATAGCAACCATCTAGCTATGCCTAGCAACCAGCTACTGAGACCATAGCAACGCCTTCTGACATCATAGCAACCAACTTGCAGCACCTAGCAACCACCTAGCAACACCTTAGCAAACACCTAGAATTGCATAGCAACACCATAGCAACCATCAAGCTATGCCTAGCAACCAGCTACTGAGAACATAGCAACACCTTCTGACATCATAGCAACCCACTTGCAGCACCTAGCAACCACCTAGCAACACCTTAGCAAACACCTACAATTGCATAGCAACACCATAGCAACCATCTAGCTATGCCTAGCAACCAGCTACTGAGACCATAGCAACGCCTTCTGACATCATAGCAACCCACTTGCAGCACCTAGCAACCACCTAGCAACTACTTAGCAACCACCTAGAATTGCATAGCAACACCATAGCAACCATCTAGCTATGCCTAGCAACCAGCTACTGAGACCATAGCAACGCCTTCTGACATCATAGCAACCACCTAGCAACACCTTAGCAACCACCTAGAATTGCATAGCAACACCATAGCAACCATCTAGCTATGCCTAGCAACCAGCTACTGAGACCATAGCAACGCCTTCTGACATCATAGCAACCCAATTGCAGCACCTAGCAACCACCTAGCAACACCTTAGCAACCACCTAGAATTGCATAGCAACACCATAGCAACCATCTAGCTATGTCTAGCAACCAGCTACTGAGACCATAGCAATGCCTTCTGACATCATAGCAACCCACTTGCAGCACCTAGCAACCACCTAGCAACACCATAGCAACCACCTAGAATTGCATAGCAACCAGCTACCAACACCCTTGCAATGCCTAATAACAACATTGCAACCACCTAGCAATGCCTATCGGCACTACAGCAACCGCCTAGCAGCACCATAGCACCAAACTAGCAACATCATAGCAATCACCTAGCAGTGCACAGGCTCTTCCACGGTCAGCGGAATAGGCCCATCTCAAAATTTCTTCAGGAATTTTCGTTTCTAGTTATTATTTATTATTCTTCCGTGATTTTCGGCAATTAATGCGGGTCGTACCGTAGCGTGCAGCCAGGCAATCTATATATCAAAAGTGAGTCCTTGGTTGTGTGAGGTGTGCTATTACTTTTCTGCGCAGAATATGTTACCATGGCGACGTTATTCACGTTAAAACACACTAAAAATCCCATAGGAATGCATTAAATGCTAACTTTTACCTAGCATTAGCCAAGTGAATAGTAGTAAGGCGCATCTTTTTTCATGGGAGTGAATGGCCCATTGGCTTCAATGCATTTCAGTCAAAGTTGTCCCACTCGGCCAGCGTTCATACCACAGCAACAAGACTCGGTATTCAACCTTAGGCCTCATCACCCAACACCCCAAGTCCAACATCTTGACCCGCACTCGTCTTTCATCCCTCGTTCTCTCCCATTGACTTCAATGCATTTCAGTCAAAGTTGTCCCACTGGGCCAGCGTTCATACCACAGCAACAAGACTCGGTATTCAACCTTAGGCCTCATCACCCAACGCCCCAAGTCCCCCATCTTGACCCGCACTCGTCTTTCATCCCTCGTTCTCTCCCATTGACTTCAATGCATTTCAGTCAAAGTTTTCCCACTCGGCCAGCGTTCATACCACAGCAACAAGACTCGGTATTCAACCTTAGGCCTAATCACCCAACACCCCAAGTCCAACATCTTGCCCCGCACTCGTCTTTCATCCCTCGTTCTCTCCCATTGACTTCAATGCATTTCAGTCTAAGTTGTCCCACTCGGCCAGCTTTCATACCACAGCAATAAGACTCGGTATTCAACCACAGGCATCATCACACAACACCTTAAGACCACCATCCTGACCCGCACTCGTCTTTCATCCCTCATTCTCTCCCATTGACTTCAATGCATTTCTGTCAAAGTTTCATTATTTGGCCACTACTTCTGCCACAGCTACAAGACTGAATAATTAAATCAATAAGTAAAAGCACCAGCTCTTCCTCGGTCAGCAGAATAGGCCCATCTCAAAATTTCTTCAGGAATTTTCGTTTCTAGTTTATTATTATTCTTCCGTGATTTTCGGCAATTAATGCGGGTCGTACCGTAGCGTGCAGCCAGGCAATCTATATATCAAAAGTGAGTCCTTGGTTGTGTGAGGTGTGCTATTACTTTTCTGCGCAGAATATGTTACCATGGCGACGTTATTCACGTTAAAACACACTAAAAATCCCATAGGAATGCATTAAATGCTAACTTTTACCTAGCATTAGCAATGTGAATAGTAGTAAGGCGCATCTTTTTTAATGGGAGTGAATGGCCCATTGACTTCAATGCATTTCAGTCAAAGTTGTCCCACTCGGCCAGCGTTCATACCAGAGCAACAAGACTTGGTATTCAACCTTAGGCCTCATCACCCAACACCCCAAGTCCAACATCTTGACCCGCACTCGTCTTTCATCCCTCGTTCTCTCCCATTGACTTCAATGCATTTCAGTCATAGTTTTACCACTCGGCCAGCATTCATACCATAACAACAAGACTCGGTATTCAAGCTTAGGCCTCATCACCCAACACATTAAGACCACCATCTTGACCCGCACTCGTTTTTCATCCCTCGTTCTCTCCCATTGACTTCAATGCATTTCAGTCAAAGTTTTCCCACTGGGCCAGTGTTCATACCACAGCAACAAGGCTCGGAATTCAACCTTAGGCCTCATCACCCAACACCCCAAGTCCAACATCTTGCCCCGCACTCGTCTTTCATCCCTCGTTCTCTCCCATTGGCTTCAATGCATTCCAGTCAAAGTTGTCCCACTCGGCCAGCATTCATACCACAGCAACAAGACTCGGTATTCAACCTTAGGCCTCATCACCCAACACCCCAAGTCCAACATCTTGACCCGCACTCGTCTTTCATCCCTCGTTCTCTCCCATTGACTTCAATGCATTTCAGTCAAAGTTTTCCCACTCGGCCAGCGTTCATGCCACAGCAACAAGACTCGGTATTGAACCTTGGGCCTCATCACCCAACACCCCAAGTCCACCATCCTGACCCGCACTCGTCTTTCATCCCTCGTTCTCTCCCATTGACTTCAATGCATTTCTGTCAAAGTTTCATTATTTGGCCACTACTTCTGCCACAGCTACAAGACTGAATAATTAAATCAATAAGTAAAAGCAACAGCTCTTCCTCGGTCAGCAGAATAGGCCCATCTCAAAATTTCTTCAGGAATTTTCGTTTCTAGTTATTTATTATTATTCTTCCGTGATTTTCGGCAATTAATGCGGGTCGTACCGTAGCGTGCAGCCAGGTAATCTATATATCAAAAGTGAGTCCTTCATGGTGTGAGGTGTGCTATTACTTTTCTGCGCAGAATACGTTACCATGGCGACGTTATTCACGTTAAAACACACTAAAAATCCCATAGGAATGCATTGAATGCTAACTTTTACCTAGCATTAGCCATGTGAATAGTAGTAAGGCGCATCTTTTTTCATGGGAGTGAATGGCCCATTGGCTTCAATGCATTTCAGTCAAAGTTGTCCCACTCGGCCAGCGTTCATACCAGAGCAACAAGACTTGGTATTCAACCTTAGGCCTCATCACCCAACACCCCAAGTCCAACATCTTGACCCGCACTCGTCTTTCATCCCTCGTTCTCTCCCATTGACTTCAATGCATTTCAGTCAAAGTTTTCCCACTGGGCCAGCGTTCATACCACAGCAACAAGACTCGGTATTCAACCTTAGGCCTCATCACCAAACACCCCAAGTCCAACATCTTGCCCCGCACTCGTCTTTCATCCTTAGTTCTCTCCCATTGACTTCAATGCATTTCGGTCAAAGTCTTCCTACTCGGCCAGTGTTCACGCCACAGCAATAACACTCGGTATTAAACTTTAGGCCTCATCACCAAACACCTTAAGACCACCATCTTCACCCGCACTCGTCTTTCATCCCTCGTTCTCTCCCATTGACTTCAATGCATTTTAGTCAAAGTTTTCCCACTCGGCCAGCGTTCATACCACAGCAACAAGACTCGGTATTCAACCTTAGGCCTCATCACCCAACACCACAAGTCCACCATCTTGACCCGCACTCGTCTTTTATCCCTCGTTCTCTCCCATTGACTTCAATGCGTTTCAGTCAAAGTTTTCCCATTCGTCCAGCGTTCATACCACAGCAACAAGACTAGGTATTCAACCTTAGGCCTCATCACGCAACACCTTAAGTCCATCATCTTGACCCGCACTCGTCTTTCATCCCTCGTTCTCTCACATTGACTTCAATGCATTTCAATCAACGTTTTGCCACTTGGCCAGTGTTAATGCCACAGCAACAAGACTTGATATTAAACCTCAGGCCTCATCACCAAACACATAGCAACTGCCTAGCAACCACCTAGCAACACCTTAGCAACCACCTATAATTGCATAGCAACACCATAGCAACCATCTAGCTATGCCTACCAACCAGCTACTGAGACCATAGCAACGCCTTCTGACATCATAGCAACCTACTTGCAGCACCTAGCAACCACCTAGCAACACCTTAGCAACCACCTATAATTGCATAGCAACACCATAGCAACCATCTAGCTATGCCTAGCAACCAGCTACTGAGACCATAGCAACGCCTTCTGACATCATAGCAACCAACTTGCAGCACCTAGCAACCACCTAGCAACACCTTAGCAACCACCTATAATTGCATAGCAACACCATAGCAACCATCTAGCTATGCCTACCAACCAGCTACTGAGACCATAGCAACGCCTTCTGACAACATAGCAACCACCTAGCAACACCTTAGCAACCACCTAGAATTGCATAGCAACACCATAGCAACCATCTAGCTATGCCTAGCAACCAGCTACTGAGACCATAGCAACGCCTTCTGACATCATAGCAACCCGCTTGCAGCACCTAGCAACCACCTAGCAACACCTTAGCAACCACCTAGAATTGCATAGCAACACCATAGCAACCATCTAGCTATGCCTAGCAACCAGCTACTGAGACCATAGCAACGCCTTCTGACATCATAGCAGCCCACTTGCAGCACCTAGCAACCACCTAGCAACACCTTAGCAACCACCTATAATTGCATAGCAACACCATAGCAACCATCTAGCCATGCCTAGCAACCAGCTACTGAGACCATAGCAATGCCTATTGACATCATAACAACCCACTTGCAGCACCTAGCAACCACCTAGCAACACCTTAGCAACCATCTAGCTATGCCTAGCAACCAGCTACTGAGACCTTAGCAACGCCTTCTGACATCATAGCAACCCACTAGCAGGACCTAGCAACCACCTAGCAACACCATAGCAACCACCAAAAAATGCATAGCAACACCATAGCAACCATTTAGCTATGCCTAGCAACCAGATACTGAGACCATAGCAACACCTTCTGAGGCCATAGCAACCACCTTTCAGCACCTAGCAACCACCATGCAACACCATAGCAACCACCTATAATTGCATAGCAACAACATAGCAACCACGTAGCAATGCCTAGCAACCAGCTACCAACACACTTGCAATGCCTAATAACAACATTGCAACCACCTAGCAATGCCTAGCGGCACTTCGGTAACCACGTAGCAGCACCGTAGCAACTAACTTGCAAATCTTAGCAATCACCTAGCAGTACACAGACCAGCCATTTTATTAGTAGCACAGGCTCTTCCACGGTCAGCGGAATAGGCCCATCTCAAAATTTCTTCAGGAATTTTCGTTTCTAGTTATGGGCCTATTCATGTAATGAAAGGCCCATATTGTTCTTCACCTAGTAAACTACATTTTGCCAATTTGCGCTGAGCCCGGGAAAGGCACGGAGCTCAATTTGGTGCTAAATCGTAGGGCTTACTTAGCTGCACGGATTGACATATCGTTTGTCTCAGTACTGCTTACGGATTGCGTGCAATTGCCTCTCAAAGTCGAAAAAAAAACTTTATTATTATTATTATTATTATTCTTCCGTAGATTTTCGGCAATTAATGCGGGTCGTACCGTAGCGTGCAGCCAGGCAATCTATATATCAAAAGTGAGTCCTTGGTTGTGTGAGGTGTGCTATTACTTTTCTGCGCAGAATATGTTACCATGGCGACGTTATTTACGTTAAAACACACTAAAAATCCCATAGGAATGCATTAAATGCTAACTTTTACCTAGCATTAGCCAAGTGAATAGTAGTAAGGCGCATCTTTTTTCATGGGAGTGAATGGCCCATTGGCTTCAATGCATTTCAGTCAAAGTTGTCCCACTCGGCCAGCGTTCATACCAGAGCAACAAGACTTGGTATTCAACCTTAGGCCTCATCAGCCAACACCCCAAGTCCAACATCTTGACCCGCACTCGTCTTTTATCCCTCGTTCTCTCCCATTGACTTCAATGCATTTCAATCAAAGTTCTCCCACTCGGCCAGCGTTCATACCACAGCAACAAGACTCGTTATTCAACCTTAGGCCTCATCACGCAACACCTTAAGTCCACCATCTTGACCCGCACTCGTCTTTCATCCCTCGTTCTCTCCCATTGACTTCAATGCATTTCAATCAACGTTTTGCCACTTGGCCAGCGTTCATACCACAGCAACAAGACTAGGTATTCAACCTTAGGCCTCATCACACAACACCTTAAGACCACCATCCTGACCCGTACTCGTCTTTCATCCCTCGTTCTCTCCTATTGACATCAATGCATTTCTGTCAAAGTTTCCCTATTTGTCCACTGCTCCTCTCACTGCTACAAGACTAAATAATTAAATCAATAAGTAAAGGCACCTGCTCTTCCTCGGTCAGCAGAATAGGCCCATCTCAAAATTTCTTCAGGAATTTTCGTTTCTAGTTATTATTATTATTCTTCCGTGATTTTCGGCAATTAATGCGGGTCGTACCGTAGCGTGCAGCCAGGCAATCTATATATCAAAAGTGAGTCCTTGGTTGTGTGAGGTGTGCTATTACTTTTCTGCGCAGAATATGTTACCATGGCGACGTTATTCACGTTAAAACACACTAAAAATCACATAGGAATGCATTAAATGCTAACTTTTACCTAGCATTAGCCATGTGAATAGTAGTAAGGCGAATCTTTTTTCATGGGAGTGAATGGCCCATTGACTTCAATGCATTTCAGTCAAAGTTGTCCCATTCGGCCAGCGTTCATACCACAGCAACAAGACTCGGTATTCAACCTTAGGCCTCATCACCCATCACCCCAAGTCCAACATCTTGACCCGCACTCGTCTTTCATCCCTCGTTCTCTCCCATTGACTTCAATGCATTTCATTCAAAGTTGCCCAACTCCGCCAGTGTTCATACCACAGCAACAAGGCTCGGTATTCAACCTTAGGCCTCATCACCCAACACCCCAAGTCCAACATCTTGACCCGCACTCGTCTTTCATCCCTCGTTCTCTCCCATTGACTTCAATGCATTTCAGTCAAAGTTGTCCCACTCGGCCAGCGTTCATACCAGAGCAACAAGACTCGGTATTCAACCTCAGGCCTCATCACCCAACGCCCCAAGTCCACCATCTTGACCCGCACTCGTCTTTCATCCCTCGTTCTCTCCCATTGACTTCAATAGATTTTAGTCAAAGTTTTCCTACTCGGCCAGGGTTTATGCCACAACAATAAGACTCGGTATTAAACCTCAGGCACCATCACCCAACACCTTAAGACCCCCATCCTGACCCGCACTCGTCCTTCATCCCTCGTTCTCTCACATTGACTTCAATGCATTTCTGTCAAAGTTTCATTATTTGGCCAATACTACTGCCACAGCAACAAGACTAAATAATTAAATCAATAAGTAAAAGCACCGGCTCTTCCAAGGTCAGCGGAATAGGCCCATCTCAAAATTTCTTCAGGAATTTTCGTTTCTAGTTATGGGCCTATTCATGTAATGAAAGGCCCATATTACTCTTCACCTAGTAAACTACATTTTGCCAATTTGCACTGAGACCGTGAAAGGCACGGAGCTCACTTTGGTGCCAAATCGTAGGGCTTACTTAGCTGCACGGATTGACATATCGTTTGTCTCCGTACTGCTTACGGATTGCGTACAATTGCCTCTCAAAGTCGAAAAAAAACTTTATTATTTATTATTATTATTTATTATTCTTCCGTGATTTTCGGCAATTAATGCGGGTCGTACCGTAGCGTGCAGCCAGGCAAGCTATATGTCAAAAGTGAGTCCTTCATAGTGTGAGGTGTGCTATTACTTTTCTGCGCAGAATATGTTACCATGGCGACGTTATTCACGTTAAAACACACTTAAAATCCCATAGGAATGCATTGAATGCTAACTTTTACCTAGCATTAGCCATGTGAATAGTAGTAAGGCGCATCTTTTTTAATGGGAGTGAATGGCCCATTGACTTCAATGCATTTCAGTCAAAGTTGTCCCACTCGGCCAGCGTTCATACCAGAGCAACAAGACTTGGTATTCAACCTTAGGCCTCATCACCCAACACCCCAAGTCCAACATCTTGACCCGCACTCGTCTTTCATCCCTCGTTCTCTCCCATTGACTTCAATGCATTTCAGTCATAGTTTTACCACTCGGCCAGCATTCATACCATAACAACAAGACTCGGTATTCAAGCTTAGGCCTCATCACCCAACACATTAAGACCACCATCTTGACCCGCACTCTTTTTTCATCCCTCGTTCTCTCCCATTGACTTCAATGCATTTCAGTCAAAGTTTTCCCACTGGGCCAGTGTTCATACCACAGCAACAAGGCTCGGAATTCAACCTTAGGCCTCATCACCCAACACCCCAAGTCCAACATCTTGCCCCGCACTCGTCTTTCATCCCTCGTTCTCTCCCATTGGCTTCAATGCATTCCAGTCAAAGTTGTCCCACTCGGCCAGCATTCATACCACAGCAACAAGACTCGGTATTCAACCTTAGGCCTCATCACCCAACACCCCAAGTCCAACATCTTGCCCCGCACTCGTCTTTCATCCCTCGTTCTCTCCCATTGGCTTCAATGCATTCCAGTCAAAGATGTCCAACTCGGCCAGCATTCATACCACAGCAACAAGACTCGGTATTCAACCTTAGGCCTCATCACCCAACACCCCAAGTCCAACATCTTGACCCGCACTCGTCTTTCATCCCTCGTTCTCTCCCATTGACTTCAATGCATTTCAGTCAAAGTTTTCCCACTCGGCCAGCGTTCATGCCAGAGCAACAAGACTCGGTATTCAACCTTAGGCCTCATCACCCAACACCCCAAGTCCACCATCCTGACCCGCACTCGTCTTTCATCCCTCGTTCTCTCCCATTGACTTCAATGCATTTCTGTCAAAGTTTCATTATTTGGCCACTACTTCTGCCACAGCTACAAGACTGAATAATTATTATTTATTATTCTTCCGTAGATTTTCGGCA
Source organism: Paramormyrops kingsleyae (assembly GCF_048594095.1). Lineage (NCBI taxonomy): Eukaryota > Metazoa > Chordata > Actinopteri > Osteoglossiformes > Mormyridae > Paramormyrops > Paramormyrops kingsleyae. Next base: position 13,218,313 of record NC_132821.1, on the reverse strand, counting down.
ATTAATGCGGGTCGTACCGTAGCGTGCAGCCAGGCAATCTATATATCAAAAGTGAGTCCTTGGTTGTGTGAGGTGTGCTATTACTTTTCTGCGCAGAATATGTTACCATGGCGACGTTATTTACGTTAAAACACACTAAAAATCCCATAGGAATACATTAAATGCTAACTTTTACCTAGCATTAGCCATGTGAATAGTAGTAAGGCGCATCTTTTTTCATGGGAGTGAATGGCCCATTGGCTTCAATGCATTTCAGTCAAAGTTGTCCCACTCGGCCAGCGTTCATACCAGAGCAACAAGACTTGGTATTCAACCTTAGGCCTCATCAGCCAACACCCCAAGTCCAACATCTTGACCCGCACTCGTCTTTCATCCCTCGTTCTCTCCCATTGACTTCAATGCATTTCAGTCAAAGTTGTCCCACTCGGCCAGCGTTCATACCACAGCAATAAGACTAGGTATTCAACCTCAGGCCTCATCACCCAACACCCCAAGACCACCATCTTGACCCGCACTCGTCTTTCATCCCTCGTTCTCTCCCATTGACTTCAATGCATTTCAGTCAAAGTTTTCCCACTCGGCCAGCGTTCATACCACAGCAACAAGACTAGGTATTCAACCTCAGGCCTCATCACCCAACACCCCAAGTCCACCATCTTGACCCGCACTCGTCTTTCATCCCTCGTTCTCTCCCATTGACTTCAATGCATTTCTGTCAAAGTTTCATTATTTGGCCAATACTTCTGCCACAGCAACAAGACTAAATAATTAAATCAATAAGTAAAAGCACCAGCTCTTCCTCGGTCAGCAGAATAGGCCCATCTCAAAATTTCTTCAGGAATTTTCGTTTCTAGTTATTATTATTATTCTTCCGTAGATTTTCGGCAATTAATGCGGGTCGTACCGTAACGTGCAGCCAGGCAATCTATATATCAAAAGTGAGTCCTTGGTTGTGTGAGGTGTGCTATTACTTTTCTGCGCAGAATATGTTACCATGGCGACGTTATTCACGTTCAAACACACTTAAAGTCCCATAGGAATGCATTGAATGCTAACTTTTACCTAGCATTAGCCATGTGAATAGTAGTAAGGCGCATCTTTTTTCATGGGAGTGAATGGCCCATTGGCTTCAATGCATTTCAGTCAAAGTTGTCCCACTCGGCCAGCATTCATACCACAGCAACAAGACTCGGTATTCAACCTTAGGCCTCATCACCCAACACCCCAAGTCCACCATCTTGACCCGCACTCGTCTTTCATCCCTCGTTCTCTCCCATTGACTTCAATACATTTTAGTCAAAGATTTCCTACTCGGCCAGTGTTCATACCACAGCAACAAGACTAGGAATTCAACCTTAGTCCTCATCACCAAACACCTCAAGACCACCATCTTCACCCGCACTCGTCTTTCATCCCTCGTTCTCTCCCATTGACTTCAATGCATTTCAGTCAAAGTTTTCCCACTGGGCCAACGTTTATGCCACAGCAACAAGATTCGGTATTCAACCTTAGGCCTCATCACCCAACACCACAAGTCCAACATCTTGACCCACACTCGTCTTTCATCCCTCGTTCTTTCCCATTGACTTCAATGCATTTCAGTCAAAGTTGTCCCTCTCGGCCAGCGTTCATACCACAGCAACAAGACTCGGTATTCAACCTTAGGCCTCATCACCCAACACCCCAAGTCCATCATCTTGACCCGCACTCGTCTTTCATCCCTCGTTCTCTCCCATTGACTTCAATGCATTTCAATCAAAGTTTTGCCACTTGGCCAGTGTTAATGCCACAGCAACAAGACTTGGTATTAAACCTCAGGCCTCATCACCAAACACATAGCAACTGCCTAGCAACCACCTAGCAACAGCTTAGCAACTACCTACAATTTCATAGCAACACCTTAGCAACCATCTAGCTATGCCTAGCAACCAGCTACTGAGACCATAGCAACACCTTCTGACAACATAGCAACCACCTAGCAACACCTTAGCAACCACCTAGAATTGCATAGCAACACCATAGCAACCATCTAGCTATGCCTAGCAACCAGCTACTGAAACCTTAGCAACGCCTTCTGACATCATAGCAACCCACTAGCAGCACCTAGCAACCACCTAGCAACACCTTAGCAACCACCTAGAATTGCATAGCAACACCATAGCAACCATCTAGCTATGCCTAGCAACCAGCTACTGAGACCATAGCAACGCCATCTGACAACATAGCAACCACCTAGCAACACCTTAGCAACCACCTAGAATTGCATAGCAACACCATAGCAACCATCTAGCTATGCCTAGCAACCAGCTACTGAGACCATAGCAACGCCTTCTGACATCATAGCAACCAGCTTGCAGCACCTAGCAACCACCTACCAACACCTTAGCAACCACCTAGAATTGCATAGCAACACCATAGCAACCATCTAGCTATGCCTAGCAACCAGCTACTGAGACCATAGCAACGCCTTCTGACATCATAGCAACCCACTTGCAGCACCTAGCAACCACCTAGCAACACCTTAGCAAACACCTAGAATTGCATAGCAACACCATAGCAACCATCTAGCTATGCCTAGCAACCAGCTACTGAGACCATAGCAACGCCATCTGACATCATAGCAACCCACTTACAGCACCTAGCAACCACCTAGCAGCACCATAGCAACCACCAAAACATGCATAGCAACACCATAGCAACCATCTAGCTATGCCTAGCAACCAGCTACTGAGACCATAGCAACGCCTTCTGACATCATAGCAACCTACTTGCAGCACCTAGCAACCACCTAGCAACACCTTAGCAACCACCTATAATTGCATAGCAACACCATAGCAACCATCTAGCTATGCCTAGCAACCAGCTACTGAGACCATAGAAATGCCTTCTGACGCCATAGCAACCACCTTGCAGCACCTAGCAACCACCTAGCAACACCATAGCAACCACCTAGAATTGCATAGCATCACCATAGCAACCATCTAGCTATGCCTAGCAACCAGCTACTGAGACCATAGCAACGCCTTCTCACATCATAGCAACCCACTTGCAGCACCTAGTAACCACCTAGCAACTCCTTAGCAACCACCTAGAATTGCATAGCAACACCATAGCAACCATCTAGCTATGCCTAGCAACCAGCTACTGAGACCATAGCAACGCCTTCTGACAACACAGCAACCACCTAGCAACACCTTAGCAACCACCTAGAATTGCATAGCAACACCATAGCAACCACCTAGTTATGCCTAGCAACCAGCTACTGAGACCTTAGCAACGCCTTCTGACATCTTAGCAACCCACTTGCAGCACCTAGCAACCACCTAGCAACACCATAGCAACCACCTATAATTGCATAGCAACACCATAGCAAACATCTAGCTATGTCTAGCAACCAGCTACTGAGACCATAGCAATGCCTTCAGACGCCATAGCAAACACCTTGCAGCACCTAGCAACCACCATACAACACCATAGCAACCACCTAGCAACACCATAACAACCATGTTGCACCACCTAGCAACCAGCTACCAACACCCTTGCAATGCCTAATAACAACATTGCAACCACCTAGCAATGCCTAGCGGCACTACAGCAACCGCCTAGCAGCGCCATAGCACCAAACTAGCAACATCATAGCAATCACCTAGCAGTGCACAGACCAGCCACTTTATTAGTAGCACAGGCTCTTCCTCGGTCAGCAGAATAGGCCCATCTCAAAATTTCTTCAGGAATTTTCGTTTCTAGTTATTATTATTATTTTTCGCGCCCTAAAACTGAATGCACAGCCTAAACCGTAAGTGCTAGACCAACCAAATTTGGTAATATGATGTCAATTCCTACCCGCTACTCAGATTCTCCGACCCAGGCCTGTCAGCCAGATGGGGGCGCTCTAGCGCCCCCCAACGCGTTTCAGTCCATATCTCCTGTCCTATTAGTCCTATAATTGAAATTATTTTTTCTGCTGATACAGACAGCTTTGCTCTACCAACTGGCTATTTGGACTATGAAGCTCCGCCTACTTAGATTTTTTGCTAATTTGCATAATTTGTGAAACTGACTTCTGCCTTCAAGTCCTACAATATTGAACCAAATCAGACAAATGAGGTGTCAAACCGATCAGTCCACTGAGCTGATCAAAATATATTAAAGAAAGTCTGACATTTGTCTATTTTATGGCCACTAGCCATGCCCAAATCCCACCTAAATTTGGCCTATTTCAGTCTGAATGCTATAACTTCTCCATACCTTAGCCTACCTGAACCAAACTTACAATCCAACCTCCCTGCTCTATTATGGGGTCACCATACAATGCGGCCCACATTTCGTCAATAGGGGGCGCTACAACTAATAACTGCCAATATCTCCTGACTGCCTTAACCAATCTAATTGAAATTTGACAGATATGTACTATGTACAAGCCTGAGGTCAGAGAAGTAAAATGGCAGTCATTAGTTGTAAAATCCTGGCCACCATTAGCCAATCAAAATCAAGCAGCCATTTGACCAGCTAAACAATGAGCAATCCAAACCAAATTTGGGTTATACATTTGTATTCTGACCCTGAGCCCACCCTGTAAAGGACATGTCAGTCTGCCATATGGGGGCGCTACAGCACATTTCTGCCTATTTCTCCTGAACTGTTAATTATAAAATTGACAATTGTTGCTTAAGCTATCCACTAGCTCATGACAAATTTAATGGTATAAAGAACTTCATCATATCTCTTGCCATTTTTGCCTATTTTGTAAAAGTCTTAAAACAGTACTTTTTTCTTATCCTCCTAGGATTTTCACCAAACTTACACAAATCTGGTATCATTTAAATTAGGAGACAGTCCCTATATAAAATTATTAAAAAAATCATAAACTTTCCATGAGGTATGGCCACCAGCCACACCCAAACCATAGTGGTGCCACACCCATTTCAATCAGACAGCTATATCTCAGGCCTGCCTCAACCAATCATCATCAAACTTAAATATATAATGTAGGATATTACTGGAGAAGGGCCCTCCAAATTTGGTGCCGATCAGTCAAACGGGGGTGCTACAGCAATATAACATCACTGTATAAACTGCAAAATCAGCTCAACTTACATTTATCTCATTTTTGATCCAGTGACATATTACTGGTTAAAATCTTTTGCCCTGCAAGTTCTGTGAGTCATGTCAAATCAAGAAATATGCAATGTCCCATGATAGTCATTTGCATTCCCTTGTCATATTTAAAAACTAAATTAATAACATATTACTGTAACTACTGCAATGTCCAGCCTAAGTAGGTCAATCTGGTAGTAGAAAAATCAGGACACTGCCCATATGTATAATTTATAAAGATAACTTCACTTGCCTGTACAGTATAGCCACCAGCCACACTGAACCTACAGCATTTCCATGATCATTTCAATGAAACAGCTAAATCAGAGGCATACTTCATCTGATCATCACCAAATTTGACCCACTAATGTAGCACTGCACCTCAGACAGACCCTGCAAATTTGGTGCCGATCGGTCAAATGGGGGCGTGACAGCCACTGTCCATATATGTGTAAGACCTACCTTAGCAGATTCAGCTGAAATGTCCTTATTCCTCATGAAATCTTCAAATAGTTGTTACCTTTCCCTTCAGCTGAGTCCATATTTTTAATTTCCTTTAATTTTTCACCAATTTGCCTTATACAACATTATCAGACTTCATTTACAAATGAGAAGGTCAGAAAGCATTTAATATCTTTTCTAAAATGGAGCGCTGACTCCACCTGCTGGCCACAACATTTCCATTCCCATTTCATTCAAACAGCTAAATCTCAGGCATGCTTCATCCGATCCTTCCAAAATTTGATTCACTTCTGTAAGTCTGGACTACAGACAGATCTTCCAAGTTTGGTGGCGATCAGTCAATCTGGAGCGGTACAGCCACTGTCCTAGTATGTCTAATACCTACCTTGGGTAATTCAGCTGAAATATCCTTCATAATAGTTTCAAGTAATTAACTTTCCCTTCACCTCAGTCCATATTTTTAAGCTCTTTTCATTTTTATGCTGTTTGATTTATAGAAAATTATCAGATTTTATTTATAAGCCAGGCAGTATATATTGCAGATTTTTCACTTTTTTGTATTAAATTGGCCAGTAGGTGGAGATGGTGCTCTATTTATATTGCAGTTTTTTGGATTTTTTTTATACATTAGCCAGCAGGTGTAGTTCGTCCTGTATTTCATTAATAGCATTAAATTCTTTCAGGGCTTCTTATGTCTAGAAGAATACTTTACAAATGCAGTAAGCCACTGTTGTTTTTTTTTATATACAAGACAGCATGTGTTCACTGAGGTACTATAAAGTAAGCTTAACTTGTATGATCTAGACTTAAAATATTAGGTATGCAGGTGCCTATTTCTACCGTCTACTTAGACCATCTGACACAAAAAACAAATTCTTTTGGGCTGAGGCACTTCTGCAAATGGTTATATATTATATCTTATATTGTTGTACTATGGCTGCTTCTGCTAATGGCAGTAGTCAAACTGCCACACCAGGGACTGCATGCTACCAATTATCAAATGTAGCGCTAACTCCACCTGCTGGCCTCACTATTTCCATACCGAATTCATCAAGTCTGCTTAACCTCATTGATACTTCATCAAATTCTCACAAAATTTGACTTACTTCTGTAGCACTGGACTATGAATAGACCATCTAACTTTGGTGACATTCGGTTAAATGGGGGCGCTTCTGCCACTGTCAAAATATATTAATAGTTAATGCAGCTGAAATTTATTTTTCATCAAACCTTCAAAGATTATTGACATTTTCATTTCATTTCACTTTTAGAAATGTATCAAAGTTCAGAGATACTTCAGGCTGTGTACAGTGCAACAATTGCAATTTCTTCCAACAGCTAGTCACCACATGTCCCTTCTGTTTCTCATCTACCATATTCCCTTTATCGTACCTTAAACAACATATCAAAGTCAATGTTCAAAATGTCAGATATTATCTTATCATAGAAGCATTTCCTACTTTCTGACTATTTAAATGCATTGGCCATCAGTTACAGTCCGTACTTCATTTCCAATTTAGCCACTGTCATAATATGTCTAAGATCAACCTAGGTTAATGCAGCTGACATCTGTTTATTGTTTATTTAAACATTTAAATATTAATCACCTTTCCCTTCATCTAAGTCCATATTTTTAATCCGCTTATATTTTCCTGCCATTTGACTTTCAGAAATCTATCAAACTTCAATGTTTATTCAAGATGTGTATGCTGCAGCAATTGCAATTGTTTCGAACAGCTACTCACCACATTTCCCTTCTGTTTCTCATCTATCCTTTTCCCTTTATCAAACATTGATGAACATTTCTACAGTAATGTTTAAATGTTAGGTATCACATTTCATTGTTGCATGTCCTATTTTCTGACTATTTAAATGCATTGCTCATCAATTACAGTCTGTACTTCATTTCCAATAATTAGTGAACTTATAATTTTATGCCATTCACTTCATTCCTCTTCATTGCTTCTTTCCATTAGCTTTGGACCCGATTGTCACTGCTTGCAGTTATCTTTATTATTATTATTATTATTATTATTATTATTATTATTATTTTTTTCCTGCCGTAAAACTGAATGTACAGCCTAAACCGTAAGAGCTAGACCAACCAAACTTGGTAAGATGATGTCAATTCCTTCCCGCTACTCAGATTCTCTGACCCAGGCCTGTCAGCCAGATGGGGGCGCTCTAGCGCCCCCCAACGCGTTTCAGTCCATATCTCCTGTCCTATTAGTCCTACAATTGAAATTATTTTTTCTGCTGATACAGACAGCTTTGCTCTACCAACTTGCCATTTGGACTATGAAGCTCCGCCTACTTAGATTTTTTGCTAATTTGCATAATTTGTGAATCTGACTTCTGCCTTCAAGTCCTACACTATTGGACCAAATCAGACAAATGAGGTGTCAAACCGATCAGTTCTCTGAGCTGATCAAGACTTACAAAAATAATCATGAAATTTCTGTATCATACGGTCTTCAGCCACGCCCAAACTTTGCATAAATTTGGCCAGTTTCAGTCTGATTGCTATAACTTGGCTCTACTTTAACCAATCTTAACCAAATTTCAAATCCTTCCTCCCAGCGCCATTCTGGGGACTAGTTATAAAGCTGGCCCCATTTCATCAATAGGGGGCGCTACAACTAAAAACTGCCAATATCTCCTGACTGCATTGACCAATCTAATTGAAATTTGGCAGATATGTACTACAACCAATTCTGAGATCAGACATATATCATAGCAGTCATTGATCATAAAATCATGGTCATCATCAGCCAATCAAAATGAAGCAGCCATTTGACAGGCTAAACAATACCGAATCTCAACCAAAACAGGCTGTCACATTTGATTCCCTACCCTTAGCATACCAGGTTAAGGACACCGCAATCAGCCAGATGGGGGCGCTACAGCAACAAGTTTTGCATTTCTGTCTATTTCTCTTGATCTGATAAAGATAGGATTCGCAGCAATTTTAAATTCTATCCACTCGCTCATGGCAAATTTAATGGTATAAAGAACTTCATCATATCTCTTGCCGTTTTTGCCTATTTTGTAACAGTCTGAAAACAGGGTTTTTTCTTATCCTCCTAGGATTTTCATCAAACCTACACAAATCTGGTATCATTTAAATCAGGAGACAGTCCCTATATAAAATTATTAAAAAAATCATAAACTTTCCATGAGGTACGGCCACCAGCCACACCCAAACCATAGTGGTGCCACACCCATTTCAATCAGACAGCTATATCTCAGGCGTGCCTCAACCAATCATCACCAAACTTAAATATGTAATGTAAGATATTACTGGAGAAGGTCCCTCCAAATTTGGTGCAGATCAGTCAAACGGGGGCGCTACAGCAATATAACATGTCTTTATAAACCTGCAAAATCAGTACAACTTACATTTATCTCATTTCTGTTCCAGTGACGTATGACTGGTTGAAATCTTTTGTACTGCAAGTTCTCTTAGTTATGCCAAATCAAGAAATATGCAATGCCTAATGATTGTCATTTGCATTCCCTTTTGACATTTAAAAACTTAATAAATAACATATTGCTATAAGTACTACAATGTCCAGCCCAAGAAGGTCATTCTGGTAGTAGATCAATCATGACACGGCCCTTATGGATAATTTATAAAAATAACTTGACCTACCTGTATGCTATGGCCACCAACAACACCAAACATGCACCATTTCCATGCTCATTTCAATCAAACAGCTAAATCTGAGGTATTCTTCATCCAATCCTCATAAAATTTGACCAGCTAATGTACCCATAGACCACAGACAGACCCTCCAACTTTGGTGCCGATCGGTCAAATGGGGGAGCTACAGCCACTGTCTATATATTTCTAAGACCCACCTTAGCAAATTCAGTTGGAATGTCCTTATTTCTCTTCAAACATTCAAAGAATTGTTTGCTTTCCCTTCAACTAGGTCCATATTTTAATTTCTGTTCATTTTTCACCCATTTGCCTCATAGAACATTATCAGAATTCATTTAAACATGAGAAGGCCTAAAAGTATTAAATAGCATTTCTAAAATGGAGCGTTGACTCCACCTGCTGGCCACACCATTTCCATTTCCATTTCATTCAAACAGCTAAATCTCAGGCATGCTTCTCCCGATCTTCACAAAATTTGACTCTCTCCTGCAGGAGTGGAATACAGACAGACCATCTAAGTTTGGTGGTGATCGGGCAAATGGGGGCACTACAGCCAATGTTGTATTATGTCTAAGAGCCACCTTAACAGATTCAGCTGAAATGTCCTTATTCCTCATGAAACCTTCAAAGAATTGTTACCTTTCCCTTCACCTTAGTCCATATTTTTAATTTCCTTTCATTTTTCACCAATTTGCCTTATACAACATTATCAGACTTCATTTACAAATGAGAAGGTCAGAAAGCATTTAATATCATTTCTAAAATGGAGCGCTGACTACACCTTCTGGCCACACCATTTCCATTCCCATTTCATTCAAACAGCTAAATCTCAGGCATGCTTCATCTGATCCTTACAAAATTTGATTCACTTCTGTATGACTGGACTACAGACAAATCTTCCAAGTTTGGTGGCGATCAGTCAATCTGGAGCGGTACAGCCACTTTCCTAGTATGTCTAATACCTACCTTGGCTAATTCAGCTGAAATATCCTTCGTAATACTTTAAAGGAATTAACTTTCCCTTCACCTCAGTCCATATTATTAAGCTCCTTTCATTTTTCTGCTATTTGACTTATAGAAAATTATCAGATTTTATTTATAAGCCAGGCAGTATACATTGCAGATTTTTTGCTTTTTTGTATTAAATTGGCCAGTAGGTGGAGATGGTGCTCTATTTATATTGCAGTTTTTTGGATTTTTTTTTATACATTAGCCAGCAGGTGTAGTTCGTCCTGTATTTCATTAATGGCATTAAATTCTTTCAGGGCTTCTTATGTCTAGAAGAATACTTTACAAATGCAGTAAGCCACTGTTGTTTTTTTTAATATACAAGACGGCATGTGTTCACTGAGGTACTGTAAAGTAAGCTTAACTTGTATGATCTAGACTTAAAATATTAGTTATGCAGGTGCCTATTTCTACCGTCTATTTAGACCATCTGACACAAAAAACAAATTCTTTTGGGCTGAGGCACTTCAGCAAATGGTTATATATTGTATCTTATATTGTTGTACTAAGGCTGCTTCTGCTAATGGCAGTAGTCAAACTGCCACACCAGGGACTGCATGCTACCAATTATCAAATGTAGCGCTAACTCCACCTGCTGGCCACACTATTTCCATACCGAATTCATTTAGTCTGCTAAATCTCATTCATACTTCATGCAATTCTCATAAAATTTGACTGATGTCTATAGCACTGGACTTGGAATAGACCATCCAACTTTGGTGACATTCGGTTAAACGGGGGCGCTACTGCCACTGTCCAAATATGTCTAAAACTAATAGTTAATGCAGCTGAAATTTCTTTATTTTTCATCAAATCTTCAAAGATTAATCACATATTCATTCACTTTCATTTTCCTGCCATTTCACTTTTAGAAATGTATCAAAGTTCAGTGATACTTCAGGCTGTGTACACTGCAGCAATTGCAATTTCTTTGAACAGCTAGTCACCACATTTCCCTTCTATTTCTCATCTACCCTCTTCCCTTTATCATACCTTAATCAACATTTCTATGGTAATGTTAAAATGTCAAGTATCATCTTATCATAGTAGCATTTCCTACATTCTGACTATTTAAATGCATTGGCCATCAGTTAGAATCTGTACTTCATTTCCAATTTAGCCACTGTCATAATATGTCTAACACCAACCTATGTTAATGCAGCTGACATCTTATTGTTTATTTAAACATTTAAATATTAATCACCTTTCCCTTCATCTAAATCCATATTTTTAATCTGCTTATACAATATTACCATTTGACTTTTAGAAATCTATCAAACTTCAATGTTACTTCATCCTGTGTACACTACAGCAATTGCAATATTTCTGAAACAGCTAGTCACCACATTTCCCTTCTGTTTCTCATCTACCCTTTTCCCTTCATCATACCTTGATAAACATTTCCACAGTAATGTTCAAATGTTAGGAATCATCTCATAGAAGCATTTCCTATTTTCTGCCAATTTAAATGCATTGCTCATCAATTACAGTCTGTACTTCATTTCCAATAATTAGTGAACTTCTAATTTTATGCCATTCACTTCATTCCTCTTCATTGCTTCTTTCCATTAGCTTTGGACCCGATTGTCACTGCTTGCAGTTATCTTTATTATTATTTTTCTGCCCTAAAACTGAATGTACAGCCTAAACTGTAAGAGCTAGACCAACCAAACTTGGTCAGATGATGTCAATTCCTACCCACTACTCAGGTTGTCCTACCCAGTCCTGCCAGCCAGATGGGGGCGCCTTAGCGCCCCCCAACACGTTTCGGTCGATATCTCCTGTCCTGTTAGACCTACAATCGAAATTCTTTGTTCTACATATACAGACAGCAAAGCCCTACCAACTTGCCATTTGGACTATGAAGCTCCGCCTACTTAGATTTTTTGCTAATTTGCATAATTTGCCAATCCTACTTTTTCCTTAAAGTCCTGGCTTGTCCTACCAAATCAGACAAATGAGGTGTCAGACGAATCAGAATTCTCTGCTGATCAAGAATTATCCACAAAATTCAGACATTTTTATATCCTACGGCCATTAGCCACGCCCAAACAATGTCCAAATTTGGCCCGTTTTGGTCTGACGGCTATAACTTGGCCGTGCCTTGGCCTACCTTGACCAAATTTGAAATGCTACCTCCCTACACCATTCTGGGGACACGGTCCGAGGCGGGCCGCATTTCGTCAATAGGGGGCGCTACAACTAAAAACTGGCAATATCTCCTGACTGCCTTTGCCAATCTAACTGAAATTTGGTAGATATGTACTAGGAAGCAGCCTGTGGTCAGTCACCTACAATGGCAGTAATTATTCCTTAAAGAGTGGCCGCCATCAGCCAATCAAAATCAAGCAGGCATTTCACAGGCTTCTCAATGACCAATCTAAATCAAATTTGGGTGATACATTTGTGCTCTGACCCTCTGCCTAAACTGTAAAGGACACCTCACTCGGCCAGATGGGGGCGCAACAGTGACAACTTTTGCATTTCTGCCTATTTCTCGAGAACGGTGAAGCCTACAATCGACATTTCTTGCCAGGTCAATTCAGTACGACATGCCAAATCAAACAACATGTAGAACTTGCTTCTGCATCTTTGCGTTTTTGCATAATTCATATTGGTCTGAAAACAAGACATTTCGTTAACCTCCTAGGATTTTCACCAAACCTACACAAATCTGGTATCATTTAAATCAGGAGACAGTCATAATAAATAATTCATAAAAAAATCATAAACTTTCCATGAGGTATAGTCACCAGCCACACACAAACCATACAGGTGCCATGCCCAATTCAATCAGACAGCTATATCTTAGGCCTGCCTCAGCCAATCATCACCAAACTTTAATATATCCTGTAGAATAGTAGTCCGGAAGGGCCCTCCAAATTTGGTGCCGATCGGTCAAACGGGGGCGCTACAACAATATAACATGTCTGTATAAACCTTGAAAATCAGTTCAACTTACATTTATCTCATTTCTGTTCTAGTGACATATTACTGGTTAAAATATTTTGTACTGCCAGTTCTGTGAGTCATGCCAAATCAAGACATATGCAATGCCCAATGATAGTCATTTTCATTCCCTTGTGATGTTTAATAACTTAATAAATAACATATTACTGTAACTTCTACAATATCCAGCCCAAGTAGGTCATTCTGGTAGTACATCAATCAGGACATTGCCCTTATGGATAATTCATAAAAATATCTTGACCTGTATGCTATGGCCACCAGCTACAACAAACCTGCACCATATCCATGCTCATTTCAATCAACCATCTAAATCTCAGCCGTGCTTCAGCCAATCCTCATCAAATTTGACGGCCTAATGTAGTAAGGGACCTCAGACAGACCCTCCAATATTGGTGCCAATCGGTCAAACAGGGGCGCTACAGCCACTGTCCATATATGTCTAAGACCCACCTTAGCAAATTCAGCTGAAATGTCCTTATTTCTCATAAAACCTTGAAAGAATTGTTACCTTTCCCTTCACCTGAGTCCATATTTTTTATTCACTTTCATTTTTCACCAATTTGCCTCATAGAACATTATCAGACTTAATTTACACATAAGAAGGCCTGAAAGTATTGAATACAATTTCTAAAATGGAGCGCTGACTCCACCTGCTGGCCACACTGTTTCCATGCCTATTTCATTCAAATAGCTATATCTCTGGCATGCTTCATCCAATCCTCACAAAATTTGATGCACGGCTGTGTTACTAGACTGCCTCAGCCAAGCTGCAAAAGACCTTCCAAGTTTGGTGGCAATCAGTCAAACGGGGGCACTACAGCCACTGTCATAATATGTCTAAGACCAACCTTGGTTAATGCAGCTGAAATCTGCTTATTGTTTATTTAAAAATTAAAATATTAATCACCTTTCCCTTCATCTAAGTCCATATTTTTAATCTGCTTATATTCTCCTGCCATTTGACTTTTACAAATCTTTCAAACTTTAATCTTTCTTCAGGCTGTGTACACTACAGCAATTACAATTTTATAATAAATTGGCCAGCAGGTGGAGTCAGCGCTCCATTTCAATAATGCCTTCAATACTTTTAGCCTTTCTCCTGTCTAAATATACATCCTAGAATAGCATACAGCATGATATTACTGCTGTTACATGTCACACTCCCGCAACTCAGCACTTTGTTAAGAATATGCAACACAGCCTATGTTTACACAGGCAGTATAAAAAAGCAACTATGTAATATCTACACTTACCAGACCAGGTATGAAGGTCCCTAAATCTACCAACTAGTCAGGCCATCTGACCCAAAACATGTATTAAGTCAGGCTAAGGCACTCCACCACAGGGTTCTACATTCTGTCCTGCATTTGCTGACCTGTTAGACCGATACTAACTAGTCTATATCCTGATTTCTACCTACTACTCAGACTATCTCACCAAAACATTGCATTCAGTCAGGTTCAGGCACTACACCACAGGGTCCTACATTCTGTCCTACATTTCCTGACCTGTTAGACGGACACTCAACAATCTCCATCCTGATTTCTACCTTCTACTCAAACCATCTGTTGTCCTACCTGTCCTACCTGTCCTACTTGTCATACCCTTTGGACCCTTCAGTAACTGCCTGCAGTTTCTAGTTATAATTAAGGGTCCAAAGCATGAAATGCTTATGGACCATTATTGTTTTTCTTAGGATTTTTCTCTTTTATTAAGGGTCCAAAGGACGAAGTCCTTATGGACCATTATTGTTTTTCTTAGGATTTTTCTCTTTTATTATTATTAAGGGTCCAAAGGACGAAGTCCTTATGGACCATTATTGTTTTTCTTAGGATTTTTCTCTTTTATTATTATTATTATTATTATTATTTTTCGCGCCCTAAAACTGAATGTACAGCCTAAACCGTAAGAGCTAGACCAACCAAACTTGGTAATATGATGTCAATTACTACCCGCTACTCAGATTTTCCGACCCAGGCCTGTCAGCCAGATGGGGGCGCTCTAGCGCCCCCCAACGCGTTTCAGTCCATATCTCCTGTCCTATTAGTCCTATAATTGAAATTATTTTTTCTACTGATACAGACAGCTTTGCTCTACCAACTGGCTATTTGGACTATGAAGCTCCGCCTACTTAGATTTTTTGCTAATTTGCATAATTTGTGAAAGTGACTTCTGCCTTCAAGTCCTACACTATTTGACCAAATCAGACAAGTGTGGTGTCGAACCGATCAGTCCACTGAGCTGATCAAAAGATATACAAGAAAGTCTGACATTTGTCTATTTTATGGCCACTAGCCACGCCCAAATCCCACCTAAATTTGGCCTATTTCAGTCTGACTGCTATAACTTCTCCATACCTTAGCCTACCTGCACCAAACTTACAGTCCAACCTCCCTGCTCTATTATGGGGTCACCATACAATGCGGCCCACATTTCGTCAATAGGGGGCGCTACAACTGAAAACTGCCAATATCTGCTGACTGCCTTGACCAATCTAATTGAAATTTGGCAGATATGTACTACGTACAAGCCTGAGGTCAGACAAGTATCATGGCAGTCATTAGTTGTAAAATCCTGGCCACCATTAGCCAATCAAAATCAACCAGCCATTTGACTGGCTAAACAATGAGCAATCCAAACCAAATTTGGGTTCTACATTTGTACTCTGACCCTGAGCCCACCCTGTAAAGGACATGTCAGTCTGCCATATGGGGGCGCTACAGCGCATTTCTGCCTATTTCTCCTGAACTGTTAATTATAAAATTGACAATTGTTGCTTAAGCTATCCACTAGCTAATGACAAATTTAATGGCATAAAGAACTTCATCATATCTCTTGCCATTTTTGCCTATTTTGTAAAAGTCTTAAAACAGTACTTTTTCTTATCCTCCTAGGATTTTCACCAAACCTACACAAATCTGGTATCATTTAAATCAGGAGACAGTCCCTATATAAAATTATTAAAAAAATCATAAACTTTCCATGAGGTATGGCCACCAGCCACACCCAAACCATAGTGGTGCCACACCCATTTCAATCAGACAGCTATATCTCAGGCCTGCCTCAACCAATCATCATCAAACTTAAATATATAATGTAGGATATTACTGGAGAAGGGCCCTCCAAATTTGGTGCCGATCAGTCAAACGGGGGTGCTACAGCCATATAACATCACTGTATAAACTGCAAAATCAGCTCAACTTACATTTATCTCATTTTTGATCCAGTGACATATTACTGGTTAAAATCTTTTGCCCTGCAAGTTCTGTGAGTCATGTCAAATCAAGAAATATGCAATGTCCCATGATAGTCATTTGCTTTCCCTTGTCATATTTAAAAACTTAATTAATAACATATTACTGTAACTACTGCAATGTCCAGCCTAAGTAGGTCAATCTGGTAGTAGAAAAATCAGGACACTGCCCAAATGTATAATTTATAAAGATAACTTCACTTGCCTGTACAGTATAGCCACCAGCCACACTGAACCTACAGCATTTCCATGCTCATTTCAATCAAACAGCTAAATCAGAGGAAATCTTCATCTGATCATCACCAAATTTGACCCACTAATGTAGCACTGCACCTCAGACAGACCCTCCAAATTTGGTGGCGATCGGTCAAATGGGGGTGCTACAGCTACTGTTCATATATGTCTAAGACCCACCTTAGCAAATTCAGCTGAAATGTCCTTCTTTCTCATAAATCCTTCAAAGAATTGTTACCTTTCCCTACACCTTAGTCCATATTTTTAAGTTCCTTTCATTTTTCACCAATTTGCCTTATACAACACTATCAGACTTCATTTACAAATGAGAAGGTCAGAAAGCATTTAATATCATTTCTAAAATGGAGCGCTGACTCCACCTGCTGGCCACAACATTTCCATTCCCATTTAATTCAAACAGCTAAATCTCAGGCATGCTTCATCCGATTCTTACAAAATTTGATTCACTTCTGTATGACTGGACTACAGACAGATCTTCCAAGTTTGGTGGTGATCAGTCAATCTGGAGCGGTACAGCCACTGTCCTGGTATGTCTAATACCTACCTTGGCTAATTCAGCTGAAATTTCTTTCATAATACTTTCAAGGAATTAACTTTCCCTTCACCTCAGTCCATATTTTTAAGCTCCTTTCATTTTTCTGCTATTTGACTTATAGAAAATTATCAGATTTTATTTATAAGCCAGGCAGTATATATTGCAGATTTTTCACTTTTTTGTATTAAATTGGCCAGTAGGTGGAGATGGTGCTCTATTTATATTGCAGTTTTTTGGATTTTTTTTATACATTAGCCAGCAGGTGGTGTTCGTCCTGTATTTCATTAATGGCATTAAATTCTTTCAGGGCTTCTTATGTCTAGAAGAATACTTTACAAATGCAGTAAGCCACTGTTGTTTTCTTTAATATACAAGACAGCATGTGTTCACTGAGGTACTATAAAGTAAGCTTAACTTGTATGATCTAGACTTAAAATATTAGGTATGCAGGTGCCTATTTCTACCGTCTACTTAGACCATCTGACACAAAAAACAAATTCTTTTGGGCTGAGGCACTTCAGCAAATGGTTATATATTGTATCTTATATTGTTGTACTATGGCTGCTTCTGCTAATGGCAGTAGTCAAACTGCCACACCAGGGACTGCATGATACCAATTATCAAATGTAGCGCTAACTCCACCTGCTGGCCTCACTATTTCCATACCGAATTCATTAAGTCTGCTAAACCTCATTCATACTTCATCGAATTCTCACAAAATTTGACTCACTTCTGTAGCACTGGACTATGAATAGACCATCTAACTTTGGTGACATTCGGTAAAACGGGGGTGCTTCTGCCACTGTCAAAATATACTCATAGTTAATGTAGCTGAAATTTCTTTATTTTTCATCAAACCTTCAACGATTATTGATATTATCATTTCATTTCACTTTTAGAAATGTATCAAAGTTCAGAGATACTTCAGGCTGTGTACAGTGCAACAATTGCAATTTCTTCCAACAGCTAGTCACCACATGTCCCTTCTGTTTCTCATCTACCCTCTTCCCTTTATCGTACCTTAATCAACATATCAAAATCAATGTTGAAAATGTCAGGTATTATCTTATCATAGAAGCATTTCCTACTTTCTGACTATTTAAATGCATTGGCCATCAGTTACAGTCTGTACTTCATTTCCAATTTAGCCACTGTCCTAATATATTTAGGACCAACCTTGGTTAATGCAGCTGACATCTCCTTATTGTTTATTTAGACATTTAAATATTAATCACCTTTCCCTTCATCTAAGTCAATATTTTAAATCTGCTTATATCCTACTGCCATTTGACTTTTAGAAATCTATCAAACTTCAATGTTACTTCATCCTGTGTACACTGCAGCAATTGCAATATTTCTCAAACAGCTAGTCACCACATTTCCCTTCGGTTTCTCATCTACCCTTTTCCCTTCATCGTACCTTGATAAACATTTCCACGGTAATGTTCAAATGTTAGGTATCATCTCATAGAAGCATTTCCTATTATCTGCCAATTTAAATGCATTGCTCATCAATTACAGTCTGTACTTCATTTCCAATAATTAGTGAACTTCTAATTTTATGCCATTCACTTCATTCCTCTTCATTGCTTCTTTCCATTAGCTTTGGACCCGTTTGTCACTGCTTGCAGTTATCTTTTTAAGGGTCCAAAGCATGAAATGCTTATGGACCATTATTGTTTTTCTTAGGATTATTATTATTATTATTATTATTATTATTATTATTATTATTATTATTTTTTTCCTGCCCTAAAACTGAATGTACAGCCTAAACCGTAAGAGCTAGACCAACCAAACTTGGTAAGATGATGTCAATTCCTACCCGCTACTCAGATTCTCTGACCCAGTCCTGTCAGCCAGATGGGGGCGCTCTAGCGCCCCTCAACGCGTTTCAGTCCATATCTCCTGTCCTATTAGTCCTACAATTGAATTTATTTTTTCTACTGATACAGACAGCTTTGCTCTACCAACTTGCCATTTGGACTATGAAGCTCCACCTACTTAGATTTTTTGCTAATTTGCATAATTTGTGAAACTGGCTTCTGCCTTCAAGTCCTACACTGTTGGACCAAATCAGACACATGAGGTGTCAAACCGATCAGTCCACTGACCTGATCAAAAGCTGTTCAAGAAAGTCTGACATTTGTCAATTTTATGGCCACTAGCCACGCCCAAATCACACCTAAATTTGGCCTATTTCAGTCTGACTGCTATAACTTCTCCATACCTTTGCCTACCTGAACCAAACTTAGAATCCAACCTCCCTGCTCTATTATGGGGTGACCATACAATGCAGCCCACATTTCGTCAATAGGGGGCGCTACAACTAAAAACTGCTGATATCTCCTGACTGCTTTGACCAATCTAATTGAAATTTGGCAGATATGTACTACGTACAAGCCTGAGGTCAGACAAGTATCATGGCAGTCATTAGTTGTAAAATCCTGGCCACCATTAGCCAATCAAAATCAACCAGCCATTTGACTGGCTAAACAATGAGCAATCCAAACCAAATTTGGGTTCTACATTTGTACTCTGACCCTGAACCCACCCTGTAATGGACATGTCAGTCTGCCATATGGGGGCGCTACAGCACATTTCTGCCTATTTCTCCTGAACTGTTAATTATAAAATTAACAATTGTTGTTTACGCTATCCACTAGCTCATGACAAATTTAATGGCATAAAGAACTTCATCATATCTCTTGCCATTTTTGCCTATTTTGTAAAAGTCTTAAAACAGTACTTTTTCTTAACCTCCTTGGATTTTCACCAAACCTTCATATTTCTGTGATCATTTTAATCAGGAGACAGTCCTTATAAAGAAATATTAAAAAAATCTGAAACTTTCCATGTGGTATGGCCACCAGCCACACCCACACCATACTGGTGCCACACCCATTTCAATCAGACAGCTATATCTGAGGCGTGCCTCAGCCAATCATCACGAAACTTAAATATATATTGTAGGACATTACTGGGGAAGGGCCCTCCAATTTTCATGCCAATCAGTCAAACAGGGGCACTACAGCAATATAACATGTCTGTATAAACCTGCAAAATCAGTTCAAGTTACATTGTTGTCATTTTTGATAAAGTGACATATTACTCGTTAAAATCATTTGTCCTGCAAGTTCTGTTAGTCATGCTAAATCAAGATAGTCCATAATAGTCATTTGAATTACCTTGTGATATTTAAAAACTTAATAAATAACATATTACTATAACTACTACAATGTCTAGCCAAAGTAGGTCTTTCTGGTAGTAGATCAATCAGGACACTGCCCTTATGTATAATTTATAAAGATAGCTTCACCTGCCTGTACAGTATGGCCACCAGCCACACTGAACCTACCACATTTCCATGCTCATTTCAATCAAACAGCTAAATATGAGGTATACTTCATATGATCTTCACGAAATTTGACCCACTAATGTACCACTGCACCTCAGACAGACCCTCCAAATTTGGTGCCGATCGGTCAAATGGGGGCGCTACAGCTAATGTGCATATATGTGTAAGACCCACCTTAGCAAATTCAGCTGAAATGTCCTTATTTCTCATCAAATATTGAAAGATTTGTTCCCTTTCCCTTCAACTAGGTCCATATTTTTAATTTTTGTTCATTTTTCACCCATTTGCCTCATAGAACATTATCAGACTTCATTTACACATGAGAAGGCCTAAAAGTTTTAAATAGCATTTCTAAAATGGAGTGTTGACTCCACCTGCTGGCCAAATGATTTCCATGCCCATTTCAATCAAACAGTTATATCTCTGGCATGCTTCATCCAATCCTAACAAAATTTGATTCCCTTCTGTATCAGTGGACTACAGACAGACCTTCCAAATTTGGTGCCGATCAGTCAAACGGGGGCGCTACAGCAATATAACATGTCTTTATAAACCTGCAAAATCAGTACAACTTACATTTATCTCATTTCTGTTCCAGTGACATATGACTGGTTGAAATCTTTTGTATTGCAAGTTCTCTTAGTTATGCCAAATCAAGAAATATGCAATGCCTAATTGTCATTTGCATTCCCTTGTGACATTTAAAAACTTAATAAATAACATATTGCTATAACTACTACAATGTCCAGCCCAAGAAGGTCATTCTGGTAGTAGATCAATCATGACACGGCCCTTATGGATAATTTATAAAAATAACTTGACCTACCTGTATGCTATGGCCACCAACTACACCAAACCTGCACCATTTCCATGCTCATTTCAATCAAACAGCTAAATCTGAGGCATTCTTCATCCAATCCTCATAAAATTTGACCAGCTAATGTAACCATAGACCACAGACAGACCTTCCAACTTTGGTGCCGATCGGTCAAATGGGGGAGCTACAGCCACTGTCTATATATTTCTAAGACCCACCTTAGCAAATTCAGTTGGAATGTCCTTATTTCTCTTCAAACATTCAAAGAATTGTTTGCTTTCCCTTCAACTAGGTCCATATTTTAATTTCTGTTCATTTTTCACCCATTTGCCTCAGAACATTATCAGAATTAATTTAAACATGAGAAGGCCTAAAAGTATTAAATAGCATTTCTAAAATGGAGCGTTGACTCCACCTGCTGGCCACACCATTTCCATTTCCATTTCATTCAAACAGCTAAATCTCAGGCATGCTTCTCCCAATCTTCACAAAATTTGACTGTCTCCTGCAGGAGTGGACTACAGACAGACCATCTATGTTTGGTGGTGATCGGGCAAATGGGGGCACTACAGCCAATGTTGTATTATGTCTAAGAGCCACCTTAACAGATTCAGCTGAAATGTCCTTATTCCTCATGAAACCTTCAAAGAATTGTTACCTTTCCCTTCACCTTAGTCCATATTTTTAATTTCCTTTCATTTTTCACCAATTTGCCTTATACAACATTATCAGACTTCATTTACAAATGAGAAAGTCAGAAAGCATTTAATATCATTTCTAAAATGGAGCGCTGACTACACCTTCTGGCCACACCATTTCCATTCCCATTTCATTCAAACAGCTAAATCTCAGGCATGCTTCATCTGATCCTTACAAAATTTGATTCACTTCTGTATGACTGGACTACAGACAAATCTTCCAAGTTTGGTGGCGATCAGTCAAACGGGGGCGCTACAGCAATATAACATCACTGTATAAACTGCAAAATCAGCTAAACTTACATTGTTCTTATTTCTGTTTCAGTCACATATTACTGATAAAAATCATTTGTCCTGCAAGTTCTGTGTGTCATTCCAAATCAAGATATATGCAATGCCTAATGATCGTCATTTCCATTCCCTTGTGATATTTAAAAACTTAAAAAATTACATATTGCTATAACTACTAAAATATCAAGCCGAAGTACGTCATTCTGGTAGTAGATCAATCAGGACATGGCCTTTATGGATAATTTATATAAATAGCTTGACCTACCTGTATGCTATGGCCACCAACTACACCAAACCTGCGCCATTTCCATGCTCATTTCAATCAAACAGCTAAATCTGAGGCAGACTTTGTCTGATCATCACCAAATTTGACCCACTAATGTAGCACTGGACCTCAAACAGACCTTCCAAATTTGGTGCTGATCGGTCAAATGGGGGCGTGACAGCCACTGTCCATATATGTGTAAGACCCACCTTAGCAGATTCAGCTGAAATGTCCTTATTCCTCATGAAACCTTCAAATAATTGTTACCTTTCCCTTCAGCTGAGTCCATATTTTTAATTTCCTTTCATTTTTCACCAATTTGCCTTATACAACATTATCAGACTTCATTTACAAATGAGAAGGTCAGAAAGCATTTAATATCATTTCTAAAATGGAGCGCTGACTCCACCTGCTGGCCACACCATTTCCATTCCCATTTCATTCAAACAGCTAAATCTCAGGCATGCTTCATCCGATCCTTACAAAATTTGATTCACTTCTGTATCAGTGGACTACAGACAGACCTTCCAAGTTTGGTGGCGATCAGTCAAATGGGAGCCATACAACCACTGTCCTAGTATGTCTAATAACTACCTTGGCTAATTCAGCTGAAATATCCTTCATAATACTTTCAAGGAATTAACTTTCCCTTCACCTAAGTCCATATTTTTAAGCTCCTTTCATTTTTCTGCTATTTGACTTATAGAAAATTATCAGATTTCATTTATAAGCCAGCCAGTATATATTGCAGATTTTTTGCTTTTTTGTATTAAATTGGCCAGTAGGTGGAGATGGTGCTCTATTTATATTGCACTTTTTTGGATTTTTTTTATAGATTCGCCAGCAGGTGCAGTTCGTCCTCTATTTCATTAATGCCATTAAATTCTTTTAGGGCTTCTTATGTCTAGAAGAATACTTTACAAATGCAGTAAGCCACTGTTGTTTTAAATATACAAGACAGCAAGTGTTCACTGAGGTACTATAAAGTAAGCTTAACTTGTATGATCTAGACTTAAAATATTAGTTATGCAGGTGCCTATTTCTACCATCTACTTGGACCATCTGACACAAACCACACATTCTTTTGGGCTGAGGCACTTCACCAAATGGTTCTATATTATATTTTATATTGTTGTACTAAGGCTGCTTCTGCTAATGGCAGTAGTCAAACTGCCACACCAGGGACTGCATGCTACCATTTATCAAATGTAGTGCTAACTGCACCTGCTGGCCACAATATTTCAATACCGAATTCATTTACTATGCTAAATCTCATTAATACTTCATCAAATTCTCATAAAATTTGACTGACTTCTATAGCACTGGACTACGAATAGACCATCAAACTTTGGTGACATTCGGTTAAACAGGTGCGCTACTGCCACTGTCAAAATATGTCTAAAACTAATAGTTAATGCAGCTGAAATTTCTTTATTTTTCATCAAACCTTCAAAGATTAAACACATATTAATTTACTTTCATTTTCCTGCCATTTCACATTTAGCAATGTATGAAAGTTCAGTGATACTTCAGGCTGTGTACACTGCAGCAATTGCAATTTCTTTGAACAGTTAGTCACCACATCTCCCTTATGTTTCTCATCTACCGTATTCCCTTTATCGTACCTTAATCAACATTTCTACGGTAATGTTAAAATGTCAAGTATCATCTTATCATAGTAGCATTTCCTACATTTTGACTATTTAAATGCATTGGCCATCAGTTACAGTCTGTACTTCATTTACAATTTAGCCACTGTCATAATATGTCTAACATCAACCTTGGTTAATGCAGCTGACATCTCCTTATTGTTTATTTAAACATTTAAGTATTAATCACTTTTCCCTTCATCTAAGTCCATATTTTTAATCTGCTTATAGAATTGTACCATTTGACTTTTAGAAATCTATCAAACTTCAATGTTACTTTAGCCTGTGTACACTGCAGCAATTTCAATATTTCTCCAACAGCTAATCACCACATTTCCCTTCTGATTCTTATCTACCATTTTCCCTTTATTGGACCTTAATCAACATTTCTACGGTGATGTTAAAATGTCAGGTATCGTCTTATCATAGTACCATTTCTTACTTTCTGACTATTTAAATGCATTGGCCATCAGTTACAGTCTGAACTTCATTTGCAATTTAGCCACTGTCGTAATATGTCTAAGACCAACCTTGGTTAATGCTGCTGACATCTCCTTATTGTTTATTTAAATATTTAAATATTAATCACCTTTCCCTTCATCTAAGTCAATATTTTTAATCTGCTTATATAATCCTGCCATTTGACTTTTAGAAATCTATCAAACTTCAATGTTACTTTAGCCTGTGTACACTGCAGCAATTTCAATATTTCTCCAACAGCTAGTCACCACATTTTCCTTCTGTTTCTCATCTACCGTTTTCCTACTTTCTGACTATTTAAATGCATTGGCCATCAGTTACAGTCTGTACGTAATTTCCAATTTAGCCACTGTCCTAATTTGTCTAAGACCAACCTTGGTTAATGCAGCTGACATCTCCTTATTGTTTATTTAGACATTTAAATATTAATCACCTTTCCCTTCATCTAAGTCCATATTTTTTATCTACTTATACATTACTACCATTTAAGTTTTAGAAATCTATCAAACTTCAATGTTACTTCAGCCTGTGTACACTGCAGCAATTGCAATATTTCTCCAACAACTAGTCACCACATTTCCCTTCTTTTTCTCATCTACCTTTTTCCCTTTATCGTACCTTGATAAACATTTCTACAGTAATGTTCAAAATGTTTCGTATCATCATCTCATAGTATCATTTCCTATTTTCTGACTATTTAAATGCATTGCTCATCAATTACAGTCTATACTTCATTTACAATAATTAGTAAACTTTTAATTTTATGCCATTCACTTCATTACTATTCATTGCTTCTGTCCATTTGCTTTGGACCCGATTGTCACTGCTTGCAGTTATCTTTATTATTATTATTTTTCTGCCCTAAAACTGAATGCCCAGCCTAAACCGTAAGTCCTAGGCCTACCAAATTTGGTACGATGATTGGAATTCCTACCCACTACTCAGGTTTTCCGACCCGTCCGACTCAGCCAGAGGGGGGCGCCGTAGTGCCCCATAACACGTTTTGGATGATATCTCCTGTCCTGTTTGTCGTACCTTCAAAATTCTTTTTTCTCCTGATACAGACAGCCATGCCCTACCAAAAAGTCAATGGGACCATGAAGCTCCGCCTACTTAGATTTTTTGCTAATTTGCATAATTTGCAAATCATACTTTTTCCTTAAAGTCCTGGCTTGTCCTACCAAATCAGACAAATGAGGTGTCAGACGAATCAGAATTCTCAGCTAATCAAGAAACATTAACAAAATTGAGACATTTTTATATCCTACGGCCATTTGCCACGCCCAAACAATGTCCAAATTTGGACCGTTTTGGTCTGATGGCTATAACTTGGCCGTGCCTTGGCGTACCTAGACCAAATTTGAAATCCTACCTTCCGACACCATTCTGGGGACAAGGTCCAAGGCGGGCTGCATTTCGTCCATAGGGGGCGCTACAACTAAAAACTGCCAATATCTCCTGACTGCCTTGGCCAATCCAACTGAAATTTTGCTGACATATACTACGACGTAGCCTGAGGACAGTCACATACAATGCCAGTCATCAATCATAAAAGCTTGGCTGCCATTAGCAAATCAACATCAAGCAGCCATTTGACAGGCTTAACAATGACCAATCAAACCAAAATTTGGCTGCTACATTCAACTTCTGACCTTCTGCAAACCATGTAAAGGACAACTCACTAGGCCAGATGGGGGCGCTACAGTGGCCCCATTTGCATTTCTGCCTATTTCTACAAAACTGTCAAGCCTACAGTTAAAATTGATTGCCAGTCTAATTCAATATGTCATGGAAAATCTAAACACATATGTAACTTGGTTATATATCATTGCATTTTTGCATAATTTACAATTATCTGTAAACAGGCTTTTTCATTGCCCTCCTAGAATTTTTGCCCCACCTACTTAAATCTGCTGTCATTCAAATCAGGAGACAGTCCATTTAATGATTTAGAGAAAAAATCTAATGCTTTCAGTAAGGTACGGCCAAAAGCCAAACCATGACCATACTGGTGCCACGTACATTTCAATCAGACAGCTATATCTCAGTCATGCTTCAGCCAATCATTACCAAATTTCTCTCACTAATGCAGTGCTATACCAACGAGCGACCCTCCAAATTTTGTGTTGATCAGTCAAACGGGAGCGCTACGGCCACTGTTTATATTTATTATTATTTTTCTGCCCTAAAACTGAATGCCCAGCCTAAACCGTAAGTCCTAGGCCTACCAAATTTGGTAGGATGATTGGAATTCCTACCCACTACTCAGCGTGTCCGACGCGTCCGACTCAGCCAGAGGGGGGCGCCGTAGCGCCCCCCAACACGTTTTGGATGATATCTCCTGTCCAGTTTGTCCTACCTTCGAAATTCTTTTTTCTCCTGATACAGACAGCCATGCCCTACCAAAAAGTCAATGGGACCATGAAGCTCCGCCTACTTAGATTTTTTGCTAATTTGCATAATTTGCAAATCATACTTTTTCCTTCAAGTCCTGGCTTGTCCTACCAAATCAGACAATTGAGGTGTCAGACGAATCAGAATTCTCAGCTGATCAAGAATCATTAAGAAAATTCAGACATTTTTATATCCTACGGCCATTAGCCACGCCCTAACAATGTCCAAATTTGGCCCGTTTTGGTCTGACGGCTGTAACTTGGCCGTGCCTTGGCCTACCTTGACCAAATTTGAAATGCTACCTCCCTACACCATTCTGGGGACACGGTCCGAGGCGGGCCGCATTTCGCCCATAGGGGGCGCTACAATTAAAAACTGGCAATATCTCCTGACTGCCTTTGCCAATCTTACTGAAATTTGGCAGATATGTTCTAGGGCCCAGCCTTACATCAGCCACATACAATGGCAGTCATTATTCCTTAAAGAGTGGCCGCCATCAGCCAATCAAAATCAAGCAGCCATTTGACAGGCGTATCAATGACCAATCTAGACCAAATTTTGGTGCTATATTTGTCCTCCGACCCGCAGCCCACCATGCAAAGGACACCTCACTCGGCCACATGGGGGCGCTACAGTGCCCTAATTTACATTTCTGCCTATATCTTCAGAACTGTCATGCCTACAGTTGAAATTTTTTGCCATTCTAATCCACTATGTCATGCCAAATCAAACAACATATAGAGCTATTATATGCATCTTCGCATTATTGCACAATTTTGTTTTTTTCTAAAAACAGGCTTTTTCATTATCCTCCTATGATTTTCGGCCAATCTACATAAGTCTGTTGTCATTCTAATCAGGAGACAGTCCTTTTAAAGACTTAGAGAAAAAACATAAACTTTCGGTAAGGTATGGCCACCAGGGACACCCTGACTGTGCTGGTGCCTCGCCTATTTCAATCAGACAGCTATATCTCAGGCATGCTTCGGCTAATCATTACCAAATTTCTCTCTCTGATGTAGGGCTGTACCACAGAGACACGTTCCAAATTTCATGTCAATCGGTCTGACGGGAGCGCTACGGCCACTGTTTATATATGTCTAAGACCAACCTATGCTAATTCAGCTAAAATGAGTTACCAGGTCAGGTAGGAAGCAGTCTACCGATTTCCCCCATCTTACCAAATGCAGCATGTGGCACAGTGGGCTAAGCCTGCGTGCTTGTGATCAGAGAGTTGCCGGTTCAAACCCAGTTTCGGTGGCTACTTGACCTACCTGTATGCTACAGCCACCAGCTACATCCAACCTGCACCATTTCCATGCTCATTTCAATCAACCATCTAAATCTCAGCCGTGCTTCAGCCAATCCTCATCAAATTTGATGGCCTAATGTAGTAAGGGACCTCAGACAGACCCTCCAATTTTGGTGCCGATCGGTCAAACGGGGGCGTTACAAAAATTTAACATGTCTGTATAAACCTTGAAAATCAGTTCAACTTACATTTATCTCATTTCTGTTATAGTGACATATTACTGGTTAAAATATTTTGTACTGCCAGTTCTATGAGTCATGCCAAATCAATACATATGCAATGCCGAATGATAGTCATTTTCATTCACTTGTGATGTTTAAAAACTTAATAAATAACATATTACTGTAACTTCTACAATGTCCAGCCCAAGTAGGTCATTCTGGTAGTACATCAATCAGGACATTGCCCTTATGGATAATTCATAAAAATATCTTGACCTGTATGCTATGGCCACCAGCTACAACAAACCTGCACCATATCCATGCTCATTTCAATCAACCATCTAAATCTCAGCCGTGCTTCAGCCAATCCTCATCAAATTTGACGGCCTAATGTAGTAAGGGACCTCAGACAGACCCTCCAATTTTGGTGCCAATCGGTCAAACGGGGGCGCTACAGCCACTGTCCATATATGTCTAAGACCCACCTTAGCAAATTCAGCTGAAATGTCCTTATTTCTCATAAAACCTTGAAATAATTGGTACCTTTCCCTTCACCTCAGTCCATATTTTTTTATTAACTTTCATTTTTCACCGATTTAACTCATACATCATTATCAGACTTAATTTACACATAATAAGGCCTGGAAGTATTCAATACAATTTCTAAAATGGAGCGCTGACTCCACCTGCTGGCCACACTATTTCCATGCCCATTTCATTCAAATAGCTATATCTCTGGCATGCTTCATCCAATCCTCACAAAATTTGACGCACATCTGTGTTACTAGACTTCAGAAAGACCTTCCAAGTTTGGTGGCAATCGGTCAAACGGGGGCACTACAGCCACTGTCATAATGTCTAAGACCACCCTTGGTTAATGCAGCTGAAATCTGTGTATTGTTTATTTAAAAATTAAAATATTAATCACCTTTCCCTTCATCTAAGTCCATATATTTAATCTGCTTATATTTTCCTGCCATTTGACTTTTACAAATCTTTCAAACTTCAATCTTTCTTTAGGCTGTGTACACTGCAGCAATTACAATTTTATAATAAATTGGCCAGCAGGTGGAGTCAGCGCTCCATTTCAATAATGCCTTCAATACTTTTAGCCTTTCTCCTGTCTAAATGTATAACCTAGAATATGATACAGCATGATATTCCTGCTGGTACATGTCACACTATGCAACTCAGCACTTTGTTAAGAATATGCAACACAGCCTATGTTTACACAGGCAGTATAAAAAAGCAACTCTGTAATATCTAGACTTACCAGACCAGGTATGAAGGTCCCTAAATCTACCAACTAGTCAGGCCATCTGACCCAAACCATGCATTCAGTCAGGCTAAGGCACTCCACCACAGGGTTCTACATTCTGTCCTACATTTGCTGACCTGTTAGACCGATACTAACTAATCTATATCCTGATTTCTACCTACTACCGAGACCATCTGACCAAAACAATGCATTCAGTCAGGCTAAGGCACTCCACCACAGGGTTCTACATTATGTCCTACATTTGCTGATCTGTTAGACCGATACTAACTAATCTATATCCTGATTTCTACCTACTACCGAGACTATCTGACCAAAACAATGCATTCAGTCAGGTTCACGCACTACACCACAGGGTTCTACATTCTGTCCTACATTTGCTGACCTGTTAGACCGATACTAACTAATCTATATCCTGATTTCTACCTAATACTCAGACCATCTGACCAAAACAATGCATTCAGTCAGGTTCAGGCACTACACCACAGGGTTCTACATTCTGTCCTACATTTCTTGACCTGTTAGACCAACACTCAACAATCTCCATCCTGATTTCTACCTTCTACTCAAACCATCTGACCCAAACAAGTTCTGTTCTGTCTGACATCTGCTGACCTGTATTTCTGTCTGACTTGTTAGTACCCTCCTCTACGGTTTGCTCTACATCTCCTGTCACATTAGAGCTACGTTAAATCTCCATCCTGTTATGGCAGTCTAATTCTGTATGACTTTCTACTTTCCTGGTCACCAGTCCCCTGCCGTTATTGCTCTATTACTTGTCCTACCTGTCCTACCTGTCCTACTTGTCATACCCTTTGGACCCTTCAGTAACTGCCTGCAGTTTCTAGTTATTATTATTATTATTATTTTTCTGCCCTAAAACTTAATGCCCAGCCTAAACCGTAAGTCCTAGGCCTACCAAATTTGGTAGGATGATTGGAATTCTTACCCACTACTCAGCGTGTCCGACGCGTCCGACTCAGCCAGAGGGGGCGCTGTAGCGCCCCCCAACACGTTTTGGACGATATCTCCTGTCCAGTTTGTCCTACCTTCGAAATTCTTTTTTCTCCTGATACAGACAGCCATGCCCTACCAAAAAGTCAATGGGACCATGAAGCTCCGCCTACTTAGATTTTTTGCTAATTTGCATAATTTGCAAATCCTACTTTTTCCTTCAAGTCCTGGCTTGTCCTACCAAATCAGACAAATGAGGTGTCAGACGAATCAGAATTCTCAGCTGATCAAGAATCATTAAGAAAATTTAGACATTTTTATATCCTACGGCCATTAGCCACGCCCTAACAATGTCCAAATTTGGCCCGTTTTGGTCTGACGGCTGTAACTTGGCCGTGCCTTGGCCTACCTTGACCAAATTTGAAATGCTACCTCCCTACACCATTCTGGGGACACGGTCCGAGGCGGGCCGCATTTCGCCCATAGGGGGCGCTACAATTAAAAACTGGCAATATCTCCTGACTGCCTTTGTCAATCTTACTGAAATTTGGCAGATATGTTCTAGGGCCCAGCCTTACATCAGCCACATACAATGGCAGTCATTATTCCTTAAAGAGTGGCCGCCATCAGCCAATCAAAATCAAGCAGCCATTTGACAGGCTTATCAATGACCAATCTAGACCAAATTTTGGTGCTATATTTGTCCTCCGACCCGCAGCCCACCATGCAAAGGACACCTCACTCGGCCACATGGGGGCGCTACAGTGCCCTAATTTACATTTCTGCCTATATCTTCAGAACTGTCATGCCTACAGTTGAAATTTTTTGCCAGTCTAATCCACTATGTCATGCCAAATCAAACAACATATAGAGCAATTATATGCATCTTCGCATTATTGCACAATTTTGTATTTTTCTAAAAACAGGCTTTTTCATTATCCTCCTATGATTTTCGGCCAATCTACATAAGTCTGTTGTCATTCTAATCAGGAGACAGTCCTTTTAAAGACTTAGAGAAAAAACATAAACTTTCAGTAAGGTATGGCCACCAGGGACACCCTGACTGTGCTGGTGCCTCGCCTATTTCAATCAGACAGCTATATCTCAGGCATGCTTCGGCTAATCATTACCAAATTTCTCTCTCTGATGTAGGGCTGTACCACAGAGACACGTTCCAAATTTCATGTCAATCGGTCTGACGGGAGCGCTACGGCCACTGTTTATATATGTCTAAGACCAACCTATGCTAATTCAGCTAAAATGAGTTACCAGGTCAGGTAGGAAGCAGTCTACCGATTTCCCCCATCTTACCAAACGCAGCATGTGGCACAGTGGGCTAAGCCTGCGTGCTTGTGATCAGAGAGTTGCCGGTTCAAACCCAGTTTCGGTGGCTACTTGACCTACCTGTATGCTACGGCCACCAGCTACATCCAACCTGCACCATTTCCATGCTCATTTCAATCAACCATCTAAATCTCAGTTGTGCTTCAGCCAATCCTCATGAAATTTGATGGCCTAATGTAGTAAGGGACCTCAGACAGACCCTCCAATTTTGGTGCCGATCGGTCAAACGGGGGCGTTACAACAATTTAACATGTCTGTATAAACCTTGAAAATCAGTTCAACTTACATTTATCTCATTTCTGTTATAGTGACATATTACTGGTTAAAATATTTTGTACTGCCAGTTCTGAGTCATGCCAAATCAATACATATGCAATGCCGAATGATAGTCATTTTCATTCACTTGTGATGTTTAAAAACTTAATAAATAACATATTACTGTAACTTCTACAATGTCCAGCCCAAGTAGGTCATTCTGGTAGTACATCAATCAGGACATTGCCCTTATGGATAATTCATAAAAATATCTTAACCTATATGCTATGGCCACCAGCTACAACAAACCTGCACCATATCCATGCTCATTTCAATCAACCATCTAAATCTCAGCCATGCTTCAGCCAATCCTCATCAAATTTGACGGCCTAATGTAGTAAGGGACCTCAGACAGACCCTCCAATTTTGGTGCCAATCGGTCAAACGGGGGCGCTACAGCCACTGTCCATATATGTCTAAGACCCACCTTAGCAAATTCAGCTGAAATGTCCTTATTTCTCATAAAACCTTGAAAAAATTGTTACCTTTCCCTTCACCTGAGTCCATGTTTTTTATTTACTTTCATTTTTCACCGATTTGCCTCATAGAACATTATCAGACTTAATTTACACATAAGAAGGCCTGAAAGTATTAAATGGAATTTCTAAAATGGAGCGCTGACTCCACCTGCTGGCCACACCATTTCCATACCCATTTCAATCAAACAGCTATATCTCTGGCATGCTTCATCAAATCCTTACAAAATTTGACTCGCTTCTGTGTCACTGTACTACAGACAGACCTTTCAAGTTTGGTGGCAATCGGTCAAATTGGGGTGCTACAGCCGCTGTTCTAATATGTCTAAGACCAACCTTGGTTAATGCAGCTGAAATCTGCTTATTGTTTATTTAAAAATTAAAATATTAATCACCTTTCCCTTCATCTAAGTCCATATTTTTAATCTGCTTATATTTTCCTGCCATTTGACTTTTACAAATCTTTCAAACTTTAATCTTTCTTCAGGCTGTGTACACTGCAGCAATTACAATTTTATAATAAATTGGCCAGCAGGTGGAGTCAGCGCTCCATTTCAATAATGCCTTCAATACTTTTAGCCTTTCTCCTGTCTAAATGTACAACCTAGAATATGATACAGCATGATATTACTGCTGGTACATGTCACACTGCCGCAACTGAGCACTTTGTTAAGAATATGCAACACAGCCTATGTTTACACAGGCAGTATAAATAAGCAACTGTGTAATACCTAGACTTACCAGACCAGGTATGAAGGTGCCTAAATCTACCAACTAGTCAGGCCATCTGACCCAAACCATGCATTCAGTCAGGCTAAGGCACTCCACCACAGGGTTCTACATTCTGTCCTACATTTGCTGACCCGTTAGGCCGATATTAACTAATCTATATCATGATTTCTACTTACTACTCAGACCATCTGACCAAAACAATGCATTAAATCAGGTTCAGGCACTACACCACAGGGTTCTACATTATGTCCTACATTTCCTGACCTGTTAGACCGATACTAAACAATCTGCATCCTGATTTCTACCTTCTACTAAAACCATCTGACCAAAACAAGTTCTGTTCTGTCTGACATCTGCTGACCTGTTGTTCTGTCTGACTTGTTAGTACCCTCCTCTACGGTTTGCCCTACATCTCCTGTCGCATTAGAGCTACGCTAAATCTTCATCCTGTTATGGCAGTCTAATTTTGTCTGACTTTCTACTACCCTGGCCGCCGGTTCTCTGCCGTTATTCCTCTACTGTCCTACCAGTCCGATCGTCCTACGCTTTGGACCCTTTCGTAACTGCTTGCAGTTTCTAGTTAAGGGTCCAAAGCACGTAGTGCTATGGAACCTTATTGTTTTTGTTAGGATTATTATTATTAAGGGTCCAAAGCACGTAGTGCTATGGAACCTTATTGTTTTTGTTAGGATTATTATTATTTTTTTTATTTTTATTATTTTTCTTCCCTAAAACTGAATGCCCAGCCTAAACCGTAAGTCCTAGGCCGACCAAATTTGGTAGGATGATTGGTATTTCTACCCACTACTCAGGTTGTCCGACCCGTCCGACTCAGCCAGAGGGGGGCGCCGTAGCGCCCCCCAACACGTTTCAGTCAATATCTCCTGTCCTGTTTGTCCTACAACCAAAATTCTTTTTTCTGCTGATACAGACAGCCATGCCCTACCAAAAAGTCAATGGGACCATGAAGCTCCGCCTACTTAGATTTTTTGCTAATTTGCATATTTTGCAAATACTACTTATCTCTTAAAGTCCTAGCTTGTCCTACCAAATCAGACAAATGAGGTGTCAAACGAATCAGAACTGTGAGCTCATCAAGAATTTCTAAAAAAATTGAGACATTTTGTGTATTGTACGGCCATTAGCCACGCCCAAAGAATTCCCAAATTTGGCCCATTTTGGTCTAACAGCTATGACTTGCCCTTGCCTTGACCTACATCGACCAAATTTGAAATTCTACCTCCGGACATCATTCTGGGGACACGGTCCAAGGGGGGCCGCATTTCGTCCATAGGGGGCGCTATGACTAAAAACTGCCAATATCTCCTGACTGCCTTGGCCAATCCAACTGGAATTTGGCAGATATGTACTAGGTCCCAGCCTGAGGTCAGTCACCTACAATGACAGTCATAAGTCCTGAAACAGTGGCCGTCATCAGCCAATCAAAATCAAGCAGCAATTTGACTTGCTTAATGATGACCAATCCAAATCAAATTTAGCTGGTACATTTGTCCTCTGACCCTCAGCCTACCGTGTAAACAGTGGCTACGGCCACTGTTTATATATTACTAAGACCAACCTAGGCCAATTCAGCTCAAATGAGTTACCAGATCAGGTAGGAAGGTGTCTACCGATCTCACTTGCTTTAACCACAGCAACGGGTGGCTCAGTGGGCTAAACTTGTATGCTTGTAATCAGAGGGTCGCCGGTTCGAACCCAGCTTCGGTGGGTACTTGAGCTAGGCAGCCCGATGTGCACAGCATGCTCTCCGTAAAGCAAGCTGTGGAGATGTAAAGGCGTTTTCCACATGAAGGTCAATGAAGCTTCTATTTTTGTTATTAACCCAGCCATTAAGACAGGCTTATGCACTACTCCGGAGGGTTCGATTATAATTATTTTTCTTCCCTAAAACTGAATGCCCAGCCTAAACCGTAAGTCCTAGGCCGACCAAATTTGGCAATAAGATTCCTATTGCTACCCACTACTTAGCCTCTCCGACCCATCCCAGTCAGTCAGAGGGGGGCGCCGTTGCGCCCCACAACATGTTTTGGTCGATATCTCCTGACCTACTTGTTCTACACTTAAATTTTATTGTCAGTCAAATTCACAATGTCATGCCAAATCCAGGAACATATATAGTCATATCTCATTAGACCTACGCTGAATCTCCATCATGTTATGGCTGACTAATTCTTTCTGACTTTCTACTACCATGGCCGCCGGATCTCTGCCCTTATTCCTCTACTGTCCTACCAGTCCGATCATCCTACGCTTTGGACCCTTTCGTAACTGCTTGCAGTTTCTAGTTAAGGGTCCAAAGCACGTAGTGCTATGGAACCTTATTGTTTTTGTTAAGATTATTATTATTTTTATTATTTTTCTTCCCTAAAACTGAATGCCCAGCCTAAACCGTAAGTCCTAGGCCGACCAAATTTGGTAGGATGATTGGAATTCCTACCCACTACTCAGGTTGTCCGACCCGTCCGACTCAGCCAGAGGGGGGCGCCGTAGCGCCCCCCAACACGTTTCGGTCGATATCTCCTGTCCTGTTTGTCCTACAACCGAAATTGTTTTTTCTGCTGATACAGACGGCCATGCCCTACCAAAAAGTCAATGGGACCATTAAGCTCCGCCTACTTCGATTTTTTGCTAATTTGCATATTTTGCAAATACTACTTATCTCTTAAAGTCATAGCTTCTCCTACCAAATCAGACAAATGAGGTGTCAAACGAATCAGAACTCTGAGCTCATCAAGAATTTCTAAAAAAATTGAGACATTTTTGTATTGTACGGCCATTAGCCACGCCGAAACAATGTCCAAATTTGTCCCGTTTTGGTCTGATGGCTATAACTTGGCCGTGCCTTGGTCTACATTGACCAAATTTGAAATGCCAGCTCCGTACAGCATTCTGGGGAAACGGTCCAAAGTGGGCCGCATTTCATCCATAGGGGGCGCTACAACTAAAAACTGCCAATATCTCCTGACTGCCTTGGCCAATCCAACTGAAATTTGGAAGGTATGTACTAGGACGCAGCCTGAGGTCAGTCACGTACAATGGTAGTCATGAGTCCTGAAACAGTGGCCGCCATCGGCCAATCAAAATCAAGCAGCAATTTGACTGGCTTAATGATGACCAATCCAAATCAAATTTAACTGGTACATTTGTCCTCTGACCCTTAGCCCACCCTGTATAGGACATCTCATTAGGCCAGATGGGGGCGTGACAGCACCCGCATCTGCATTTCTGCCTATTTCTCCAGAACTGCCAAGCCTACACTTAAATTTTATTGCCAGTCCAATTCACTATGTCCCAAAGAATCAAACTACATATAGAACTTGGTTATGCATCTTTGCATTTTTACATGATTTATATTTCTCTGAAAACAGGTCATTTCATTTACCTCCTAGGATTTTCACCACACCTACATAAGTCTGTTGTCATTTAAATCAAGAGACAGTCCTTTTAAAGACTTAGGGAAAAAACATAAACTTTCAGTAAGTTACGGCCACCAGGCACACCCTGACTGTACTGCTGCCTTTCCCATTTCGATCAGACAGCTATATCTTAGGGATGCTTCAGCCAATCATTACCAAATATCTCTCATTAATAAAGGGCTGTACCGCAGAGATACCCTGCAAATTTTGTGTCGATCGGTCAAATGGGTGTGCTACTTTCACTGTCTATATGTGTCTAAGACTCACCTATGCTCATAGAGCTAAAATGAGTAACCAGATCAGGTAGGAATGTGTCTACCGATCTCACCTGTTTTACCAACAGCAACGGGTGGCTCAGTGGGCTAAACTTGTATGCTTGTAATCAGAGGGTCGCAGGTTCGAACCCAGCTTCAGTGGGTACTCGAGCTAGGCAGCCCAATGTGCACAGCATACCCTCCGTGAAGTGAGCTGGGGAGACGTGAAGGTGTTTTCCCCACGATGATGAATGAAGCTTATATTATTGTTAATTTAGACGTGCTCAGGCACTACTTCAGATGGTTAAACAATAATTATTTTTCTTCCCTAAAACTGAATGCCCAGCCTAAACCGTAAGTCCTAGACTGACCAAATTTGGCAACAAGATTGCTATTCCTACCCACTACTCAGTCCCACTGACCCGTCCCAGTCAGTCAGATGGGGGCGCTACAGCACCCCGATTTGCATTTCTGCCTATATCTCCAGACCTGTCAAGCCTACAGTTGAAATTTATTGCCAGGCCAATTCACTATGTCCTGATGAATCAAACTGCATATAGATCTTGGTTCTACATCTTTGCCTTCTTGCATGATTTATAGATGTTTTGAAAACAGGTTTTTTGTTAACCTCCTAGGATTTTCACCTAACATCCATAAATCCGGTGTCATTCAAATCAGGAGACAGTCCTTTTAAAGATTTACAGAAAAAACTTAAACTTTCGGTAAGATACAGCCACCAGCCACACCCTGACTGTACTGATGTCTTGCCCATTTCAATCAGACAGCTATATCTCAGGGATGCTTCAGCCAATCATTACAAAATTTGGCTGACTGATGTAGGACTGTACCACAGAGAGACCCTCCAAATTTCATGTCAATCGGTCAATCAGGAGCGCTACGCCACTGTCCATATACATCTAAGACCCACCTAGGCTCATTGAGGTAAAATGAGTTTCCAGATCAGGTGGGAAGGTGTCCAGCGATCTCTCCCGTTTTACCAACAGCAGCGGGTGGCTCAGTGGGCTAAACTTGTATGCTTGTAATCAGAGGGTCGCAGGTTCGAACCCAGCTTCGGTGGGTACTCCAGCTAGGCAGCCCGATGTGCACAGCATACCCTCTGTGAAGTGAGCTGGGGAGACGTGAAGGCGTTTTCCCCACGCTGGTCAATGAAACTTATATTATTGTTAATTAAGACCTGCTCAGGCACTACTCCAGAGGGTTGAACAATAATTATTTTTCTTCCCTAAAACTGAATGCCCAGCCTAAACCGTAAGTCCTAGACTGACCAAATTTGGCAGCAAGATTCCTATTCCTACCCACTACTCAGTCCCACTGACCCATCCCAGTCAGTCAGATGGGGGCGCTACAGCACCCCGATTTGCATTTATGCCTATATCTACAGAACTGTCAAGCCTACAGTTGAAATTTATTGCGATTACAATTCACTATGTCATGACTAATCTTACAACATATATAATTTGGTTCTACCTCTTTCTGTTTTTACATAAATTATATTTGTCTGAAAACAGCTTTTCTTGTTAACCTCCTTTGATTTTCAGCAAACCTACATACATCTGTTGTCCTTCAAATCAGAATATAGTCCTTTTAAAGATTTAGAGAAAAAAATTAAACTTTTGGTAAGGTATGGCCACCAGCCATACCCTGACTCTACTGGTGCCACGTCCATTTCAATCAGACAGCTAAATCTCATGCACGCTTCAGCCAATCATTTCCAAATATCTATCTCTGATGAAAGGCTGTACCACAGAGAGACCCTCCAAATTTCATGTCAATAGGTCAAACGGGAGCGCTATTGCCACTGTCCATATATGCTTAAAACCAACCTAGTCTAATTGAGCTATAATTAGTTACCAGATCAAGTAGGAAGGTGTCTACCGATCTCACACATCTTACCAACAGCAATGGGTGGCTCAGTGTGCTAATCCTGTGTGCCTGTAATCAGAGGGTTGTCGGTTCGAACCCAGCTTCAGTGGGTATTTGAGCTAGGTAGCCCGATGCGCACAGCGTACTATCCGACGTCGACTGACATGTCACACCTGCACTAAAAGCATCTCCATCACAATTTCTGCCTATTACTTAGACCATCTCACCGAAACCAGTCCTACATGTCCTATCCCAACCTCCTATCCTCTACTTGTCCTACCTGTCCTATCATCCTACGCTTTGGACCCTTTCGTAACTGCCTGCAGTTTCTAGTTTTTATTATTTTTCTTCCCTAAAACTGAATGCCCAGCCTAAACCGTAAGTCCTAGGCCGACCAAATTTGGTAGGATGATTGGTATTCCTACCCACTACTCAGGTTGTCCGACCCATCCGACTCAGCCAGAGGGGGGCGCCGTAGCGCCCCCCAACACGTTTCAGTCAATATCTCCTGTCCTGTTTGTCCTACAACCAAAATTCTTTTTTCTGCTGATACAGACAGCCATGCCCTACCAAAAAGTCAATGGGACCATGAAGCTCCGCCTACTTAGATTTTTTGCTAATTTGCATATTTTGCAAATACTACTTATCTCTTAAAGTCCTAGCTTGTCCTACCAAATCAGACAAATGAGGTGTCAAACGAATCAGAACTCTGAGCTCATCAAGAATTTCTAAAAAATTTGAGACATTTTTGTATTGTACGGCCATTAGCCACGCCGAAACAATGTCCAAATTTGTCCCGTTTTGGTCTGATGGCTATAACTTGGCCGTGCCTTGGTCTACATTGACCAAATTTGAAATGCCAGCTCCGTACAGCATTCTGGGGAAACGGTCCAAGGCAGGCCGCATTTCATCCATAGGGGGCGCTACAACTAAAAACTGCCAATATCTTCTGACTGCCTCGGCCAATCCAACTGAAATTTGGAAGGTATGTACTAGGACGCAGCCTTAGGTCAGTCACGTGCAATGGTAGTCATGAGTCCTGAAACAGTGGCCATCATCGGCCAATCAAAATCAAGCAGCAATTTGACTGGCTTAAAGATGACCAATCCAAATCAAATTTAGCTGGTACATTTGTCCTCTGACCCTCAGCCCACCCTGTAAAGGACATCTCATTAGGCCAGATGGGGGCATGACAGCACCCCCATCTGCATTTCTGCCTATTTCTCCAGAACTGCCTAGCTTACACATTAATTTTATTGCCAGTCCAATTAACTATATCCTGCTGAATCCAACTGCATATACAACTTGGTTCTGCATCTTTCTGTTTTTGCATGATTTATGTTTTTCTGAAAACAGGCTTTTTCATTATCCTTCTACGATTTTCACCTCACCTACATAAGTCTGTTGTCATTAAAATCAGGAGACAGTCCTTTTAAATACTGAGAGAAAAAAAATAAACTTTCGGTAAGGTACGTAAAAAAGCCACACCATGACCATACTGGTGCCGTGTCCATTTAAATCAGACAGCTATATCTAAGGCATGCTTCAGCAAATCATTTCCAAATTTCTCTCACTAATGTAGGACTGTACCACCGAGAGACCCTCCAAATTTTGTGTCGATTGGTCAAATGGGAGCGCTACGGCCACTGTTCATATGTTACTAAGACCAACCTAGGCCAATTGAGCTAAAATGAGTTACCAGATCAGGTAGGAAGGTGTCCAGCGATCTCACCCATCTTACCAACAGCAGCGGGTGGCTCAGTGGGCTAAACTTGCATGCTTGTAATCAGAGGGTCGCCGGTTCGAACCCAGCTTCGGTGGGTACTTGAGCTAGGCAGCCCGATGTGCGCAGCATGCTCTCCGTAAAGCAAGAGGAAAAAAAATACAAAAAATTTTATTAAACCAGCCATTCAGATGGGCTCAGGCTCTCTTCCAAACGGTTAGATTATAATTATTTTTCTTCCCTAAAACTGAATGCCCAGCCTAAACCATAAGACCTAGGCTGACCAAATTTGGCACCAAGATGCCTATTCCTACCCACTACTCAGCCCCTCTGACCCGTCCCAGTCAGTCAGATGGGGGCGCTACAGCAGTCTGATTTGCATTTCTGCCTATATCTCCAGAACTGTCAAGCCTACAGTTGAAATTTATTGCCAATCCAATTCACAACGTCATGTCAAAGCTGACAACGTATAGAACTTGGTTCTGCATCTTTGTGTTTTTGCATGATTTATAGTTCTTTGAAAACAGGTTATTTCATTAAACTGCAAGGATTTTCACCGAACCTACATAAATCTGCTGTCTTTATGATCAGGAAACAGTCCTTTTAAAGACTTACAGAAAAAAACTTAAACTTTCGGCAAGGTACAGCCACCAGCCACACCCTGACTGTACTGGTACCTCGCCCATTTCAATCAGACAGCTATATCTCAGGGATGCTTCAGCCAATCATTACAAAATTTCTCTCGCAAATGTATGGCTGTACCGCAGAGATACCATACAAATTTCGTGTCGATCGGTCAAACGGTAATGCTACGGCCACTGTCTGTATGTGTCTAAGACCCACCTAGGCTCATTGAGGTAAAATGAGTTACCAGATCAGGTAGGAAGGTGTCTACCGATCTCACCCATTTTGCCCACGGCAGTGGGTGGCTCAGTGGGCTAAACTTGTATGCTTGTAATCAGAGGGTCGCAGGTTCAAACCCAGCTTCGGTGGGTACTTGAGCTACGCATCCTGATGTGCACAGCATATCCTACATAAAGTGAGCTGGGGAGACGAGGATTAATGAAGCTTCTTTTATTATAATTTAGACGGGCTGAGGGACTCCTTCATAGGGTTGAACAATAATTATTTTTCTTCCCTAAAACTGAATGCCCAGCCTAAACCGTAAGTCCTAGACTGACCAAATTTGGCAACAAGATTCCTATTCCTACCCACTACTCAGTCCCACTGACCCGTCACAGTCAGTCAGAGGGGGGCGCTACAGCACCCCGATTTGCATTTATGCCTATATCTACAGAACTGTCAAGCCTACAGTTGAAATTTATTGCCAGTCCAATTTACTATGTCATGATGAATTTCAACTGCATAAAGAACTTGGTTCTACATCTTTGCCTTTTTGCATGATTTATAGTTGTTTGAAAATAGGTTATTTTGTTAACCTCGTAGGATTTTCACCAAACATACATAAATCTGCTGTCATTAAAACCAGTCTACTGATCTCACTCATCTTACCCACAGCAGCGGGTGGCTCAGTGTGCTAATCCTGTTTGCCTGTAATCAGAGGGTCGCCGGTTCGAACCCAGCTTAGGTTGGTGTTTCAGCTAGGTATCCTGATGTGCACAGTGTACTCTCTGATGTTTACTGGCCTGTTACACCTGCACTAAAAGCATCTACATCGTAATGTCTGCCTACTACTGAGACCGTCCTGCTCTGTCCTACATCTCCTATCCTGTTATGGCAGTCTAATTCTGTCTGACTTTCTACTACCATGGCCACCGGTTCTCTGCCGTTATTCCTCTACTGTCCTACCAGTCCGATCGTCCTGCGCTTTGGACCCTTTCGTAACTGCCTGCAGTTTCTAGTTATTATTAAGGGTCCAAAGCATGAAATGCTATGGAACCTTATTGTTTTTCTTAGGATTATTATTAAGGGTCCAAAGCATGAAATGCTTATGGAACCTTATTGTTTTTCTTAGGATTTTTCTCTTTTATTATTAAGGGTCCAAAGGACGAAGTCCTTATGGACCATTATTGTTTTTCTTAGGATTATTATTATTATTATTATTATTATTATTTTTCTGCCCTAAAACTGAATGCCCAGCCTAAACCGTAAGTCCTAGGCTTACCAAATTTGGTAGGATGATTGGAATTCCTACCCACTACTCAGCGTGTCCGACGCGTCCGACTCAGCCAGAGGGGGGCGCCGTAGCGCCCCCCAACACGTTTTGGACGATATCTCCTGTCCAGTTTGTCCTACCTTCGAAATTCTTTTTTCTCCTGATACAGACAGCCATGCCCTACCAAAAAGTCAATGGGACCATGAAGCTCCGCCTACTTAGATTTTTTGCTAATTTGCATAATTTGCAAATCCTACTTTTTCCTTCAAGTCCTGGCTTGTCCTACCAAATCAGACAAATGAGGTGTCAGACGAATCAGAATTCTCAGCTGATCAAGAATCATTAAGAAAATTCAGACATTTTTATATCCTACGGCCATTAGCCACGCCCTAACAATGT
The DNA here is from genome assembly GCF_048594095.1 of Paramormyrops kingsleyae. Lineage (NCBI taxonomy): Eukaryota > Metazoa > Chordata > Actinopteri > Osteoglossiformes > Mormyridae > Paramormyrops > Paramormyrops kingsleyae. The sequence goes on along the minus strand of NC_132821.1, from coordinate 13,174,737 downwards.
CCAAATTTGGCCCGTTTTGGTCTGACGGCTGTAACTTGGCCGTGCCTTGGCCTACCTTGACCAAATTTGAAATGCTACCTCCCTACACCATTCTGGGGACACGGTCCGAGGCGGGCCGCATTTCGCCCATAGGGGGCGCTACAATTAAAAACTGGCAATATCTCCTGACTGCCTTTGCCAATCTTACTGAAATTTGGCAGATATGTTCTAGGGCCCAGCCTTATATCAGCCACATACAATGGCAGTCATTATTCCTTAAAGAGTGGCCGCATCAGCCAATCAAAATCAAGCAGCCATTTGACAGGCTTATCAATGACCAATCTAGACCAAATTTTGGTGCTATATTTGTCCTCCGACCCGCAGCCCATCATGCAAAGGACACCTCACTCGGCCACATGGGGGCGCTACAGTGCCCTAATTTACATTTCTGCCTATATCTTCAGAACTGTCATGCCTACAGTTGAAATTTTTTGCCATTCTAATCCACTATGTCATGCCAAATCAAACAACATATAGAGCTATTATATGCATCTTCGCATTATTGCACAATTTTGTATTTTTCTAAAAACAGGCTTTTTCATTATCCTCCTATGATTTTCGGCCAATCTACATAAGTCTGTTGTCATTCTAATCAGGAGACAGTCCTTTTAAAGACTTAGAGAAAAAACATAAACTTTCGGTAAGGTATGGCCACCAGGGACACCCTGACTGTGCTGGTGCCTCGCCTATTTCAATCAGACAGCTATATCTCAGGCATGCTTCGGCTAATCATTACAAAATTTCTCTCTCTGATGTAGGGCTGTACCACAGAGACACGTTCCAAATTTCATGTCAATCGGTCTGAAGGGAGCGCTACGGCCACTGTTTATATATGTCTAAGACCAACCTATGCAAATTCAGCTAAAATGAGTTACCAGGTCAGGTAGGAAGCAGTCTACCGATTTCCCCCATCTTACCAAATGCAGCATGTGGCACAGTGGGCTAAGCCTGCGTGCTTGTGATCAGAGAGTTGCCGGTTCAAACCCAGTTTCGGTGGCTACTTGACCTACCTGTATGCTACGGCCACCAGCTACATCCAACCTGCACCATTTCCATGCTCATTTCAATCAACCATCTAAATCTCAGCCGTGCTTCAGCCAATCCTCATCAAATTTGATGGCCTAATGTAGTAAGGGACCTCAGACAGACCCTCCAATTTTGGTGCCGATCGGTCAAACGGGGGCGTTACAACAATTTAACATGTCTGTATAAACCTTGAAAGTCAGTTCAACTTACATTTATCTCATTTCTGTTATAGTGACATATTACTGGTTAAAATATTTTGTACTGCCAGTTCTATGAGTCATGCCAAATCAATACATATGCAATGCCGAATGATAGTCATTTTCATTCACTTGTGATGTTTAAAAACTTAATAAATAACATATTACTGTAACTTCTACAATGTCCAGCCCAAGTAGGTCATTCTGGTAGTACATCAATCAGGACGTTGCCCTTATGGATAATTCATAAAAATATCTTGACCTGTATGCTATGGCCACCAGCTACAACAAACCTGCACCATATCCATGCTCATTTCAATCAACCATGTAAATCTCAGCCATGCTTCAGCCAATCCTCATCAAATTTGACGGCCTAATGTAGTAAGGGACCTCAGACAGACCCTCCAATTTTGGTGCCAATCGGTCAAACGGGGGCGCTACAGCCACTGTCCATATATGTCTAAGACCCACCTTAGCAAATTCAGCTGAAATGTCCTTATTTCTCATAAAACCTTGAAAAAATTGTTACCTTTCCCTTCACCTGAGTCCATGTTTTTTATTTACTTTCATTTTTCACCAATTTGCCTCATAGAACATTATCAGACTTAATTTACACATAAGAAGGCCTGAAAGTATTAAATGGAATTTCTAAAATGGAGCGCTGACTCCACCTGCTGGCCACACCATTTCCATACCCATTTCAATCAAACAGCTATATCTCTGGCATGCTTCATCAAATCCTTACAAAATTTGACTCGCTTCTGTCTCATTGTACTACAGACAGACCTTCCAAGTTTGGTGGCAATCGGTCAAATTGGGGTTCTACAGCCGCTGTTCTAATATGTCTAAGACCAACCTTGGTTAATGCAGCTGAAATCTGCTTATTGTTTATTTGAAAATTAAAATATTAATCACCTTTCCCTTCATCTAAGTCCATATTTTTAATCTGCTTATATTTTCCTGCCATTTGACTTTTACAAATCTTTCAAACTTCAATCTTTCTTCAGGCTGTGTACACTGCAGCAATTACAATTTTATAATAAATTGGCCAGCAGGTGGAGTCAGCGCTCCATTTCAATAATGCCTTCAATACTTTTAGCCTTTCTCCTGTCTAAATGTACAACCTATAATACGATACAGCATGATATTACTGCTGTTACATGTCACACTCCCGCAACTCAACACTTTGTTAAGAATATGCAACACAGCCTATGTTTACACAGGCAGTATAAAAAAGCAACTCTGTAATATCTAGACTTACCAGACCAGTTATTACGGTGCCTAAATCTACCAACTAGTCAGACCATCTGACCAAAACAATGCATTCAGTCAGGTTCAGGCACTACACCACAGGGTTCTACATTATGTCCTACATTTCCTGACCTGTTAGACCGACACTAAACAATCTGCATCCTGATTTCTACCTTCTACTAAAACCATCTGACCTAAACAAGTTCTGTTCTGTCTGACATCTGCTGACCTGTAGTTCTGTCTGACTTGTTAGTACCCTCCTCTACGGTTTGCCCTACATCTCCTGTCGCATTAGAGCTACGCTAAATCTTCATCCTGTTATGGCAGTCTAATTTTGTCTGACTTTCTACTACCCTGGCCGCTGGTTCTCTGCCGTTATTCCTCTACTGTCCTACCAGTCCGATCGTCCTACGCTTTGGACCCTTTCGTAACTGCTTGCAGTTTCTAGTTATTATTAAGGGTCCAAAGCACGTAGTGCTATGGAACCTTATTGTTTTTGTTAGGATTATTATTATTTTTATTTTTATTTTTATTATTTTTCTTCCCTAAAACTGAATGCCCAGCCTAAACCGTAAGTCCTAGGCTGACCAAACTTGGTACGATGATTGGAATTCCTACCCACTACTCAGGTTGTCCGACCCGTCCGACTCAGCCAGAGGGGGGCGCCGTAGCGCCCCCCAACACGTTTCGGTCGATATCTCCTGTCCTGTTTGTCCTACAACCGAAATTCTTTTTTCTGCTTATACAGACAGCCATGCCCTACCAAAAAGTCAATGGGACCATGAAGCTCCGCCTACTTAGATTTTTTGCTAATTTGCATATTTTGCAAATACTACTTATCTCTTAAAGTCCTAGCTTGTCCTACCAAATCAGACAAATGAGTTGTCAAACGAATCAGAACTGTCAGCTAATCAAGAATTTCTAAAAAATTTGAGACATTTTTGTATTGTACGGCCATTAGCCACGCCGAAACAATGTACAAATTTGTCCTGTTTTGGTCTGATGGCTATAACTTGGCCGTGCCTTGGCCTACGTTGACCAAATTTGAAATGCCAGCTCCGTACAGCATTCTGGGGACAACGTCCAAAGCGGTCCGCATTTCGTCCATAGGGGGCGCTACAACTAAAAACTGCCAATATCTCCTGACTGCCTTGGCCAATCCAAGTGAAATTTGGCCCATATGTACTAGGTCCCAGCCTGAGGTCAGTCACCTACAATGACAGTCATAAGTTCTGAAACAGTGGCCGTCATCAGCCAATCAATATCAAGCAGCAATTTGACTGGCTTAATGATGACCAATCCAAATCAAATTTAGCTGGTACATTTGTGCTCTGACCCTCAGCCCACCCTGTTAAGGACATCTCATTAGGCCAGATGGGGGCGTGACAGCACCCCCATCTGCATTTCTGCCTATTTCTCCAGAACTGCCAAGCTTACACTTTAATTTTATTGCCAGTCCAATTCACTATGTCCAGCTGAATGCAACTGCATATAGCACTTGGTTCTACATCTTTGCATTTTTGCATGATTTATATTTCTCTGAAAACAGGCTTTTTCATTATCCTCCTAGGATTTTCACCTCACCTGCATAAGTCTGTTGTCTTTAAAATCAGGAGACAGTCCTTTTAAATATTGAGAGAAAAAAAATTTAACTTTCGGTAAGGTACTGCCAAAAGCCACACCATGACCATACTTATGCCATGTCCATTTCAATCAGACAGCTATATCTAAGGCATTCTTCATCAAATCATTGCCAAATTTCTCTCACTATTGTAGGGCTCTACCACGGAGAGACCCTCCAAATTTTGTGTCGATTGGTCAAATGGGAGCGCTACGGCCACTGTTCATATGTTACTAAGACCAACCTAGGCCAATTCAGCTAAAATGAGTTACCAGATCAGGTAGGAAGGTGTCCAGCGATCTCACCCATTTTACCAACAGCAGCGGGTGGCTCAGTGGGCTAAACTTGCATGCTTGTAATCAGAGGGTCGCCGGTTCGAACCCAGCTTCGGTGGGTACTCGAGCTAGACAGCCCGATGTGCGCAGCATGCTCTCCGTAAAGCAAGTGGGGAGACGTAAAGGTGTTTTCCACATGAGGGAAAAAAAATACACAAAATTTTATTTAAACCAGCCATTCAGAATGGCTCAGGCTCTCTTCAAAACGGTTAGATTATAATTATTTTTCTTCCCTAAAACTGAATGCCCAGCCTAAACCATAAGACCTAGGCTGACCAAATTTGGCACCAAGATGCCTATTCCTACCCACTACTCAGCCCCTATGACCCGTCCCAGTCAGTCAGATGGGGGCGCTACAGCAGTCTGATTTGCATTTCTGCCTATATCTACAGAACTGTCAAGCCTACAGTTGAAATTTATTGCCAATCGAATTCACAACGTCATGTCAAACCTGACAACGTATAGAACTTGGTTCTGCATCTTTGTGTTTTTGCATGATTTATAGTTCTTTGAAAACAGGTTATTTCATTAAACTGCAAGGATTTTCACCGAACCTACATAAATCTGCTGTCTTTATAATCAGGAAACAGTCCTTTTAAAGACTTACAGAAAAAAACTTAAACTTTCGGCAAGGTACAGCCACCAGCCACACCCTGACTGTACTGGTACCTCGCCCATTTCAATCAGACAGCTATATCTCAAGGATGCTTCAGCCAATCATTACAAAATTTCTCTCGCAAATGTATGGCTGTACCGCAGAGATACCATACAAATTTTGTGTTGATCGGTCAAACGGTAAAGCTACGGCCACTGTCTGTATGTGTCTAAGACCCACCTAGGCTCATTGAGCTAAAATGAGTTACCAGATCAGGTAGGAAGGTGTCTACCGATCTCACCCATTTTGCCCACGGCAGTGGGTGGCTCAGTGGGCTAAACTTGTATGCTTGTAATCAGAGGGTTGCAGGTTCGAACCCAGCTTCGGTGGGTACTCGAGCTACGCATCCCGATGTGCACAGCATACCCTCCATAAAGTGAGCTGGGGAGATGTGTATTAATGAAGCTTCTTTTTTTATAATTTAGACGGGCTCAGGGACTCCTTCATAGGGTTGAACAATAATTATTTTTCTTCCCTACAACTGAATGCCCAGCCTAAACCGTAAGTCCTAGACTGACCAAATTTGGCAACAAGATTCCTATTCCTACCCACTACTCAGTCCCACTGACCCGTCGCAGTCAGTCAGAGGGGGGCGCTACAGCACCCCGATTTGCATTTACGCCTATATCTACAGAACTGTCAAGCCTACAGTTGAAATTTATTGCCAGTCCAATTCACTATGTCATGACGAATTTCAACTGCATATAGAACTTGGTTCTACATCTTTGCCTTTTTGCATGATTTATAGTTGTTTGAAAATAGGTTATTTTGTTAACCTCGTAGGATTTTCGCCCAACATACATAAATCTGGTGTCATTAAAACCAGGAGACAGTCCTTTTAAAGATTTAGAGAAAAAACTTAAACTTTCAGTAAGATACAGCCACCAGCCACACCCTGACTGTACTGTTGTCTTGCCCATTTCAATCAGACAGCTATATCTCAGGGATGCTTCAGCCAATCATTACAAAATTTGGCTCACTGATGTATGACTGTACCGCAGAGAGACCCTTGAAATTTTGTGTCAATAGGTCAAACGGGAGCGCTATAGCCACTGTCCATATATGTCTAAAACCGACCTAGTCTAATTAAGCTACTGTATAATGAGTTACCAGATCAGGTAGGAAGGTGTCTACTGATCTCACTCATTTTACCAACAGCAGCGGGTGGCTCAGTGTGCTAATCCTGTGTGCCTGTAATCAGAGGGTCGCTGGTTCGAACCCAGCTTAGGTTGGTGTTTCAGCTAGGTATCCTGATGTGCACAGTGTACTCTCTGATGTTTACTGGCCTGTTACACCTGCACTAAAAGCATCTACATCGTAATGTCTGCCTACTACTGAGACCGTCCTGCTCTGTCCTACATCTCCTATAATGTTATGGCAGTCTAATTCTGTCTGACTTTCTACTACCCTTGCCGCTGGTTCTCTGCCGTTATTCCTCTACTGTCCTACCAGTCCGATCGTCCTGCGCTTTGGACCCTTTCGTAACTGCCTGCAGTTTCTAGTTATTATTATTATTATTATTTTTTTCCTGCCGTAAAACTGAATGTACAGCCTAAACCGTAAGAGCTAGACCAACCAAACTTGGTAAGATGATGTCAATTCCTACCCGCTACTCAGATTCTCTGACCCAGCCCTGTCAGCCAGATGGGGGCGCTCTAGCGCCCCCCAATGCGTTTCAGTCCATATCTCCTGTCCTATTAGTCCTACAATTGAAATTATTTTTTCTGCTGATGCAGACAGCTTTGCTCTACCATCTTGCCATTTGGACTATGAAGCTCCGCCTACTTAGATTTTTTGCTAATTTGCATAATTTGTGAAACTGACTTCTGCCTTCAAGTCCTACAATATTGGACCAAATCAGACAAATGAGGTGTCAAACCGATCAGTCCACTTAGCTGATCAAAATAGATTCAAGAAAGTCTGACATTTGTCTATTTTATGGCCACTAGCCATGCCCAAATCCCACCTAAATTTGGCCTATTTCAGTCTGAATGCTATAACTTCTCCATACCTTAGCCTACCTGAACCAAACTTACAATCCAACCTCCCTGCTCTATTATGTGGTCAACATACAATGCGGCCCACATTTCGTCAATAGGGGGCGCTACAACTAAAAACTGGCAATATCTCCTGACTGCCTTAACCAATCTAATTGAAATTTGGCAGATATGTACTATGTACAAGCCTGAGGTCAGAGAAGTAAAATGGCAGTCATTAGTTGTAAAATCCTGGCCACCATTAGCCAATCAAAATCAAGCAGCCATTTGACCAGCTAAACAATGAGCAATCCAAACCAAATTTGGGTTATACATTTGTATTCTGACCCTGAGCCCACCCTGTAAAGGACATGTCAGTCTGCCATATGGGGGCGCTACAGCACATTTCTGCCTATTTCTCCTGAACTGTTAATTATAAAATTGACAATTGTTGCTTAAGCTATCCACTAGCTCATGACAAATGTAATGGTATAAAGAACTTCATCATATCTCTTGCCATTTTTGCCTATTTTGTAAAAGTCTTAAAACAGTACTTTTTTCTTATCCTCCTAGGATTTTCACCAAACCTACACAAATCTGGTATCATTTAAATTAAGAGACAGTGCCTATATAAAATTATTAAAAAAATCAACTTTCCATGAGGTATGGCCACCAGCCACACCCGAACCATAGTGGTGCCACACCCATTTCAATCAGACAGCTATATCTCAGGCCTGCCTCAACCAATCATCATCAAACTTAAATATATAATGTAGGATATTACTGGAGAAGGGCCCTCCAAATTTGGTGCCGATCAGTCAAACGGGGGTGCTACAGCAATATAACATCACTGTATAAACTGCAAAATCAGCTCAACTTACATTTATCTCATTTTTGATCCAGTGACATATTACTGGTTAAAATCTTTTGCCCAGCAAGTTCTGTGAGTCATGTCAAATCAAGAATTATGCAATGTCCCATGATAGTCATTTGCATTCCCTTGTCATATTTAAAAACTTAATTAATAACATATTACTGTAACTACTGCAATGTCCAGCCTAAGTAGGTCAATCTGGTAGTAGAAAAATCAGGACACTGCCCATATGTATAATTTATAAAGATAACTTCACTTGCCTGTACAGTATAGCCACCAGCCACACTGAACCTACAGCATTTCCATGATCATTTCAATCAAACAGCTAAATCAGAGGAATACTTCATCTGATCATCACCAAATTTGACCCACTAATGTAGCACTGGACCTCAAACAGACCTTCCAAATTTGGTGCTGATCGGTCAAATGGGGGCGTGACAGCCACTGTCCATATATGTGTAAGACCCACCTTAGCAGATTCAGCTGAAATGTCCTTATTCCTCATGAAACCTTCAAATAATTGTTACCTTTCCCTTCAGCTGAGTCCATATTTTTAATTTCCTTTCATTTTTCACCAATTTGCCTTGTACAACATTATCAGACTTCATTTACAAATGAGAAGGTCAGAAAGCATTTAATATCATTTCTAAAATGGAGCGCTGACTCCACCTGCTGGCCACACCATTTCCATTCCCATTTCATTCAAACAGCTAAATCTCAGGCATGCTTCATCAGATCCTTACAAAATTTGATTCACTTCTGTATCAGTGGACTACAGACAGACCTTCCAAGTTTGGTGGCGATCAGTCAAATGGGAGCCATACAACCACTGTCCTAGTATGTCTAATAACTACCTTGGTTAATTCAGCTGAAATATCCTTCATAATACTTTCAAGGAATTAACTTTCCCTTCACCTCAGTCCATATTTTTAAGCTCCTTTCATTTTTCTGCTATTTGACTTATAGAAAATTATCAGATTTTATTTATAAGCCAGGCAGTATATATTGCAGATTTTTGGCTTTTTTGTATTAAATTGGCCAGTAGGTGGAGATGGTGCTCTATTTATATTGCACTTTTTTTAATTTTTTTTTATAGATTCGCCTGCAGGTGTAGTTCATCCTGTATTTCATTAATGGCATTAAATTCTTTCAGGGCTTCTTCTGTCTAGAAGAATACTTTACAAAAGCAGTAAGCCACTGTTGTTTTTTTTAATATACAAGACAGCATGTGTTCACTGAGGTACTATAAAGTAAGCTTAACTTGTATGATCTAGACTTAAAATATTAGGTATGCAGGTGCCTATTTATACCGTCTACTTAGACCATCTGACACAAAAAACAAATTCTTTTGGGCTGAGGCACTTCAGCAAATGGTTATATATTATATCTTATATTGTTGTACTATGGCTGCTTCTGCTAATGGCAGTAGTCAAACTGCCACACCAGGGACTGCATGCTACCAATTATCAAATGTAGCGCTAACTGCACCTGCTGGCCTCACTATTTCCATACCGAATTCATTAAGTCTGCTAAACCTCATTCATACTTCATCTAATTCTCATAAAATTTGACTCACTTCTATAGCACTGGACAACGAATAGACCATCAAACTTTGGTGACATTCGGTTAAACAGGGGTGCTACTGCGACTGTCGAAATAGGTCTAAAACTCAGTTAATGCAGCTGAAATTTCTTTATTTTTCATCAAACCTTCAAAGATTAATCACATATTCATTAACTTTCATTTTCCTGCCATTTCACTTTTAGAAATGTATCAAAGTTCAGTAATATTTCAGGCTGTGTACACTGCAGCAATTGCAATTTCTTTGAACAGCTAGTCACCACATTTCCCTTCTGTTTCTCATCTACCCTTTTCACTTTATTGTACCGTAATCAACATTTCTACGATAATGTTAAAATGTCATCTTATCATAGTAGCATTTCCTACATTATGACTATTTAAATGCATTGACCATCAGTTATAATCTGTACTTCATTTTAAATTTAGCCACTGTCATAATATGTCTAACATCAACCTTGGTTAATGCAGCTGACATCTCCTTATTGTTTATTTAAACATTTAAATATTAATCAACTTTTCCTTCATCTAAGTCTATATTTTTAATTTGCTTATATATTACTGCCATTTAACTTTTAGAAATCTATCAAACTTCAGTGATGTACACTGCAGCAATTGCCATTTCTTTGAACAGCTAGTCACCACATTTCCCTTCTGTTTCTCATCTACCCTTTTCCCTTTATCGTACCTTGATGAACATTTCTACGGTAATGTTTAAATGTTACGTATCATCATCTCATAGTATCATTTCCTATTCTCTGACTATTTAAATGCATTGTTCATCAGTTAGAGTCTGTACTTCATTTACAATTTAGCTACTGTCATAATATGTCTAAGATCAACCTTAGTTAATGCAGCTGAAATTAATTTATTTCTCATCAAATATTTAAATATTAATCAACTTTCACTTCATCTCAGTCCATATTGTAAAATTGCTTTCATTTTCCTACCATTTGACTTTTAGAAATCTATCAAACTTCAGTGATGTACACTGCAGTAATTTCAATTTTTCCCAAAAGCTAGTCACCACATGTCCGTTCTTTCTCATCTACCATGTTCCTTATTTCTGACTATTTAAATGCATTGGCCATCAGGTACAGTCTTTACTTCATTTCCAATTTAGCCACTGTCCTAATGTCTAAGACCAACCTTAATTAATGCAGCTGACATCTCTTTATTGTATATTTAAACATTTAAATATTAATCACCTTTCCCTTCTTCTAAGTCCAGATTTTTAATCTGCTTTTATTTTCCTGCCATTTGACTTTCAGAAATCTATCAAACTTCAATGTTTATTCAAGATGTGTATGCTGCAGCAATTGCAATTGTTTCGAACAGCTACTCACCACATTTCCCTTCTGTTTCTCATCTATCCTTTTCCCTTTATCCAACATTGATGAACATTTCTACAGTAATGTTTAAATGTTAGTTATCATCATTTCATTGTTGCATGTCGTATTTTCTGACTATTTAAATGCATTGGCCATCAGTTACAGTCTGTACTTCATTTACAAAAATTATTGAACTTCTAATTTTATGCCATTCACTTCATTCCTCTTCATTGCTTCTTTCCATTAGCTTTGGACCCGATTGTCACTGCTTGCAGTTATCTTTATTATTATTTTTCTGCCCTAAAACTGAATGCCCAGCCTAAACCGTAAGTCCTAGGCCTACCAAATTTGGTACGATGATTGGAATTCCTACCCACTACTCAGGTTTTCTGACCCGTCCGAATCAGCCAGAGGGGGGCGCCGTAGCGCCCCATAACACGTTTTGGACGATATCTCCTGTCCTGTTTGTCCTACCTTCAAAATTCTTTTTTCTCCTGATACAGACAGCCATGCCCTACCAAAAAGTCAATGGGACCATGAAGCTCCGCCTACTTAGATTTTTTGCTAATTTGCATAATCTGCAAATCATACTTTTTTCTTAAAGTCCTGGCTTGTCCTACCAAATCAGACAAATGAGGTGTCAGACGAATCAGAATTTTCAGCTGATCAAGAATCATCAACAAAATCCAGACATTTTTATATCCTATGGCCATTAGCCACACCCAAACAATGTCCAAATTTGGCCAATTTTGGTCTGATGGCTATAACTTGGCCGTGCCTTGGCCTACCTTGACCAAATTTGAAATGCTTCCTCCCTACACCATTCTGGGGACACGGTCCGAAGCGGGCCGCATTTCGTCAATAGGGGGCGCTACAACTAAAAACTGGCAATATCTCCTGACTGCCTTTGCCAATCTAACTGAAATTTGGCAGATATGTACTAGCACCCAGCCTGTGGTCAGTCACATACAATGACAGTCATCATTCCTTAAATAGTGGCCGCCATCGGCCAATCAAAATCAAGCAGGCATTTGACAGGCTTATAAATGACCAATCTATACCAAATTTTTGTGGTATATTTGTCCTCTGACCCGCAGCCCACCATGCAAAGGACACCTCACTCGGCCAGATGCGGGCGCTACAGTGACAACTTTTGCATTTCTGCCTATTTCTCGAGAAGGGTGAAGTCTACAATCGACATTTATTGCCAGGTCAATTCAGTACGACATGCCAAATCAAACAACATGTAGAACTTGCTTCTGCATCTTTGCGTTTTTGCATAATTCATATTGGTCTGAAAACAAGACATTTCGTTAACCTCCTAGGATTTTCACCAAACCTACACAAATCTGGTATCATTTAAATCAGGAGACAGTCATAATAAATAATTCATAAAAAAATCATAAACTTTGCATGAGGTATAGTCACCAGCCACACACAAACCATACAGGTGCCATGCCCAATTCAATCCGACAGCTATATCTCAGGCATGCTACAGCCAATCATTACCAAATTTCTCTCACTAATGTAGTGCTATACCACCGAGCGACCCTCCAAATTTTGTGTCGATCAGTCAAACGGGAGCGCTACGGCCACTGTTTATATCTTACTAAGACCAACCTAGGCCAATTCAGCTATACTGAGTTACCAGATCAGTTATGAAAGTGCCTACTGATCTCACTGATCTTACCATCAGAAGCGGGTGGCTCAGTGGGCTAAACCTGTGTGCTTGTAATCAGAGGGTCACCGGTTCGAACCCAGCTTCAGTTGGTACTTGAGCTAGGCAGCCCGATGTGCACAGCATGTTCTCTGTAAAGCAAGCTGGGGAGACATATAGGCATTTTCCCCATGATGGTCAATGAAGCTTCTATTTTTGTTATTAACCCAGCCATTCAGACGGGCTTAGGCACTCCTCCGGCGGGTTCGATTATAATTATTTTTCTTCCCTAAAACTGAATGCCCAGCCTAAACCGTAAGTCCTAGGCCGTCCAAATTTGGCAGTAAGATTCCTATTGCTATCCACTACTGAGCCTCTCTGACCTATCCCAGTCAGTCAGAGGGGGGCACCGTTGCACCCCACAACACGTTTTGGTCGATATCTCCTGTCCTACTTGTCCTACACTTAAATTTTATTGGCAGTCAAATTTACTATCTTGTACCAAATCCAGGAACATATATAGTCATATCGCATTAGACCTATGCCAAAATTTCCATCATTTTATGGCTGACTAATTCTGTCTGACTTTCTACTACCATGGCCGCCAGATCTCTGCCCTTATTCCTCTACTGTCCTACCAGTCCGATTGTCCTACGCTTTGGACCCTTTAGTAACTGCTTGCAGTTTCTAGTTTTTATTATTTTTCTTCCCTAAAACTGAATGCCCAGCCTAAACCGTAAGTCCTAGGCTGACCAAATTTGGTACGATGATTGGAATTCCTACCCACTACTCAGGTTGTCCGACCCATCCGACTCAGCCAGAGGGGGGCGCCGTAGCGCCCCCCAACACGTTTCGGTCGATAACTCCTGTCCTGTTTGTCCTACAATCGAAATTCTTTTTTCTGCTGATTCAGACGGCCATGCCATACCAAAAAGTCAATGGGACCATGAAGCTCCGCCTACTTAGATTTTTTGCTAATTTGCATATTTTGCAAATACTACTTATCTCTTAAAGTCATAGCTTGTCCTACCAAATCAGACAAATGAGGTGTCAAACTAATCAGAACTCTGAGCTCATCAAGAATTTCTAAAAAAATTTAGACATTTATGTATTTTATGGCCATTAGCCACGCCCAAAGAATTCCCAAATTTGGCCCATTTTGGTCTAACAGCTATAACTTGGCCTTGCCTTGGCCTACCTCTACCAAATTTGAAATTCTACCTCCGGACATCATTCTGGGGACACGGTCCAAGGGGGGCCGCATTTCATCCATAGGGGGCGCTACAACTAAAAACTGCCAATATCTCCTGACTGCCTCGGCCAATCCAACTGAAATTTGGCAGGTATGTACTAGGACACAGCCTGAGGTCAGTCATGTACAATGGCAGTCATTAGTCCTTAAAGAGTGACCGCCATCGGCCAATCAAAATCAAGCAGCTATTTGACAGGCTTAACGATGAGCAATCTAAATCAAATTTTGGTGGTATATTTGTCCTCTGACCCTCAGCCCTCCCTGTAAAGGACACCTCACTAGGCCAGATGGGGGCGCGATAGCGCCCCCCTCAACATTTCTGCCTATTTCTCCAGAACTGCCAAGCCTACAGTTGAAATTTATTGCCATTCCAATTCACTATGTCCTGACGAATCCAAATGCATATAGAACTTGCTTCTCCATCTTTGCGTTCTTGCATGATTTATAGTTGTTTGAAAACAGGTTATTTTGTAAACGTCCTAGGATTTCTGCCCACCCTACATAAATCTGTTGTCATTCTAATCAGGAGACAGTCCTTTTAAAGATGTATGGAAAAAACATAAACTTTCGGTAAGGTACGGCCACCAGGCACACCCTGACTGTACTGCTGCCTTTCCCATTTCAATCAGACAGCTATATCTTAGGGATGCTTCAGCCAATCATTACCATATTTCTCTCATTCGTGTAGGGCTGTACCGCAGAGATACCCTCCAAATTTCGTGTCGATCGGTCAAATGGGTGTGCTACTTCCACTGTCTATATGTGTCTAAGACTCACCTATTCTCATTGAGCTAAAATGAGTTACCAGATCAGGTTAGGAAGGTGTCTACCGATCTCACCTGTTTTAACCACAGCAATGGGTGGCTCAGTGGGCTAAACTTGTATGCTTGTAATCAGAGGGTCGCAGGTTCGAACCCAGCTTCGGTGGGTACTCGAGCTAGGCAGCCCGATGTGCACAGCATACCCTCCGCGAAGTGAGCTGGGGAGACGTAAAGGCGTTTTCCCCACGAGGATCAACAAAGCTTATATTATTGTTAATTTAGACATGCTCAGGCACTACTTCTCAGGGTTGAACAATAATTATTTTTCTTCCCTAAAACTGAATGCCCAGCCTAAACCGTAAGTCCTAGACTGACCAAATTTGGCAACAAGATTCCTATTCCTACCCACTACTCAGTCCCACTGACCCATCCCAGTCAGTCAGATGGGGGCGCTACAGCACCCCGATTTGCATTTATGCCTATATCTACAGACCTGTCAAGCCTACAGTTGAAATTTATTGCCAGTCCAATTCAGTATGTCCTGACGAATCAAACTGCATATAGATCTTGGTTCTACATCTTTGCCTTTTTTCATGATTTACAGATGTTTTGAAAACAGGTTTTTTTGTTAACCTCCTCGGATTTTCGACTAACATCCATAAATCTGGTGTCATTCAAATCAGGAGACAGTCCTTTTAAAGATTTACAGAAAAATCTTAAACTTTCGGTAACATACAGCCACCAGCCACACCCTGACTGTACTGGTGTCTTGCCCATTTCAATCAGACAGCTATATCTTAGGGATACTTCAGCCAATCATTACAACAGTTGGCTCACTGATGTAGGACTGTACCACAGAGAGACCGTCCAAATTTCGTGTCAATCGGTCAATCAGGAGCGCTACGCCACTGTCTATATACATCTAAGACCCACCTAGGCTCATTGAGGTACAATGAGTTTCCAGATCAGGTAGGAAGGTGTCCAGCGATATCTCCCATTTTACCAACAGCAGCGGGTGGCTCAGTGGGCTAAACTTGTATGCTTGTAATCAGAGGGTCGCAGGTTCGAACCCAGCTTCGGTGGGTACTCGAGCTAGGCAGCTCGATGTGCACAGCATACCCTCCGTGAAGTGAGCTGGGGATACGTGAAGGCGTTTTCCCCACGATGATCAATGAAGCTTATATTATTGTTAATTTAGACGTGCTCAGGCACTACTCCAGAGGGTTGAACAATAGTTATTTTTCTTCCCTAAAACTGAATGCCCAGCCTAAACCGTAAGTCCTAGACTGACCAAATTTGGCAACAAGATTCCTATTCCTACCCACTTCTCAGTCCCACTGACCCATCCCAGTCAGTCAGATGGGGGCGCTACAGCACCCCGATTTGCATTTCTGCCTATATCTCCAGACCTGTCAAGCCTACAGTTGAAATTTATTGCCAGTCCAATTCACTATGTCCTGACGAATCAAACTGCATATAGATCTTGGTTCTACATCTTTGCCTTCTTGCATGATTTACAGATGTTTTGAAAACAGGTTTTTTTGTTAACCTCCTAGGATTTTCGACTAACATCCATAAATCTGGTGTCATTCAAATCAGGAGACAGTCCTTTTAAAGATTTACAGAAAAATCTTAAACTTTCGGTAAGATACAGCCACCAGCCACACCCTGACTGTACTGATGTCTTGCCAATTTCAATCAGCCAGCTATATCTCAGGGATGCTTCAGCCAATCATTACAAAATTTGGCTCACTGATGTAGGACTGTACCACAGAGAGACCCTCCAAACTTCGTGTCAATCGGTCAATCAGGAGCGCTACGCCACTGTCTATATACATCTAAGACCCACCTAGGCTCATTGAGGTAAAATCAGTTTCCAGATCAGGTAGGAAGGTGTCTACTGATCCCACCCATTTTACTCACAGCAGCGGGTGGCTCAGTGGGCTAAACTTGTATGCTTGTAATCAGAGGGTCACAGGTTCGAACCCAGCTTTGGTAGGTACTCGAGCTAGGCAGCCCAATGTGCACAGCATACCCTCCGTGAAGTGAGCTGGGGAGACATAAAGGCGTTTTCCCCCACGAGGATCAATGAAGCTTATATTATTGTTAATTTAGACGTGCTAAGGCACTACTTCAGAGGGTTGAACAATAATTATTTTTCTTCCCTAAAACTGAATGCCCAGCCTATACCGTAAGTCCTAGACTGACCAAATTTGGCAACAAGATTCCTATTCCTACCCACTACTCAGTCCCACTGACCCGTCCCAGTCAGTCAGATGGGGGCGCTACAGCACCCCGATTTGCATTTCTGCCTATATCTCCAGACCTGTCATGCCTACAGTTGAAATTTATTGCGACTACAATTAACTATGTCATGACTAATCTAACAACATATATAACTTGGTTCTCCCTCTTTCTGTTTTTACATAAATTAAATTTGTCTGAAAACAGCTTTTCTTGTTAACCTCCTTTGATTTTCAACAAACCTACATACATCTGTTGTCCTTCAAATCAGAAGATAGTCCTTTTAAAGATTTAGAGAAAAAAATGAAACTTTTGGTAAGGTATGGCCACCAGCCACACCCTGACTCTACTGGTGCCACGTCCATTTCAATCAGACAGCTATATATCATGCACTCTTAAGCCAATCATTTCCAAATATCTATCTCGGATGAAAGGCTGTACCGCAGAGAGACCTTCCAATTTTCGTGTCAATAGGTCAAACGGGAGTGCTATAGCCACTGTCCATATATGTCTAAACCTCACCTAGTCTAATTCAGCTATAATGAGTTACCAGATCAGGTAGGAAGGTGTCTACTGATCTCACTCATCTTACCCACAGGAGCGGATGGCTCAGTGTGCTAATCCTGTGTGCCTGTAATCAGAGGGTCGCCGGTTCGAACCCAGCTTAGGATGCTATTTCAGCTAGGTATCCTGATGTGCACAGTGTACTCTCTGATGTTGACTGGCCTGTTACACCTGCACAAAAAGCATCTACATCCTAATGTCTGCCAACTACTGAGACCGTCCAGCTCTGTCCTACATCGCCTATCCTGTTATGGCAGTCTAATTCTGTCTGACTTTCTACTACCCTGGCCACCGGTTCTCTGCTGTTATTCCTCTACTGTCCTACCAGTCCGATCGTCCTCCGCTTTGGACCCTTTCGTAACTGCTTGCAGTTTCTAGTTTTTATTATTTTTCTTCCCTAAAACTGAATGCCCAGCCTAAACCGTAAGTGCTAGGCCTACCAAATTTGGTAGGATGATTGCAATTCCTACCCACTACTCAGGTTGTCCGACCCGTCCGACTCAGCCAGAGGGGGGCGCCGTAGCGCCCCCCAACACGTTTTGGATGATATCTCCTGTCCTGTTTGTCCGACCATCAAAATTCTTTTTTCTCCTGATGCAGACAGCCCTGCCCTACCAAAAAGTCAATGGGACCATGAAGCTCCGCCTACTTAGATTTTTTGCTAATTTGCATAATTTGCAAATCATACTTTTTCCTTAAAGTCCTGGCTTGTCCTACCAAATCAGACAAATGAGGTGTCAGACGAATCAGAATTCTCAGCTGATCAAGAACCATTAACAAAATTCAGACATTTTTATATCATACGGCCATTAGCCACGCCCAAACAATGTCCAAATTTGGCCCATTTTGGTCTGATGGCTATAACTTGGCTGTGCCTTGGCCTACCTAGACCAAATTTGAAATCCTACCTCCCGACACCATTCTGGGGACAAGGTCCAAGGCGGGCAGCATTTCGTCCATAGGGGGCGCTACAACTAAAAACTGCCAATATCTCCTGACTGCCTTGGTCAATCAAACTGAAATTTGGCAGACATATACTATGACCTAGCCTGAGGGCAGTCACATACAATGCCAGTCATCAATCATAAAAGCTTGGCTGCCATTAGCCAATCATCATCAAGCAGCCATTTGACAGGCTTAACAATGACCAATCATACCAAAATTTGGCTGCTACATTCATCTTCTGACCCTCTGCAAACCATGTAAAGGACAACTCACTAGGCCAGATGGGGGCGCTACAGTGGCCCCATTTGGATTTCTGCCTATTTCTACAGACCTATCAAGCCTACAGTTGAAATTGATTGCCAGTCTAATTCAATATGTCATGGCAAATCTAAACAAATATGGAACTTGGTTATATATCATTGCATTTTTGCATAATTTATATTTGTCTGAAAACAGGCTTTTTCATTGCCCTCCTATGATTTTTGCCGCACCTACATAAATCTGCTGTCATTTAAATCAGGAGACAGTCATTTTAAAGATTTAGAGAAAAAAGCTTAAACTTTCGGTAAGGTATGGCCAAAAGCCACACCAAGACCATACTGGTGCCATGTCCATTTCAATCAGAAAGCTATTTCTCAGGCATACTTCAACCAATCATTACCAAATTTGTGGTCCTATTGTACGGCTGTAATCCAGAGAGACCCTCCGATTTTTGTGTCAATCGGTCAAACGGGAGCGCTGCGGCCACTGCTTATATTTGTCTAAGACCAACCTAGGCTAATTCAGCTAAAATGAGTTACCATATAAGGTAGGAAGGTGTCTACCAATCTCACCAATCTTACCAAAAGCAGCAGGTGGCTCAGTGGGCTAAACTTGTGTGCTTGTAATCAGAGGGTCGCCGGTTCGAACCCAGCTTCGGTGGGTACTTGAGCTAGGCAGCCCGATGTGCACAGCATGCTCTCCGTAAAACAAGCTGCGGAGATATATCAGCATTTTCCCCATGACGGTCAATGAAGCTTATATTTTTGTTATTAACCGAGCCATTCTGAGGGGCTTAGGCACTCCTCCAGAGGGTTCGATTATAATTATTTTTCTTCCCTAAAACTGAATGCCCAGCCTAAACCGTAAGTCCTAGGCTGACCAAATTTGGCAGTAAGTTTCCTATTGCTAACCACTACTAAGTCTCTCAGACCCATCACAGTCAGTCAGAGGGGGGCGCCGTTGCACCCCACAACACGTTTTGGTCAATATCTCCTTTCTTACACTTAAATTTTATTGCCAGTCAAATTCACTATGTAGTGCCAAATCCAGTAACATATATAGTCATATCTCATTAGACCTACACTGAATCTCCATCCTGTTATGGCTAACTAATTCTGTCTGACTTTCTACTACCATGGCCACTGGATCTCTGCCCTTATTCCTCTACTGTCCTACCAGTCCGATTGTCCTACGCTTTGGACCCTTTCGTAACTGCTTGCAGTTTCTAGTTAAGGGTCCAAAGCACGTAGTGCTATGGAACCTTATTGTTTTTGTTAAGATTATTATTATTATTATTTTTCTTCCCTAAAACTGAATGCCCAGCCTAAACCGTAAGTCCTAGGCTGACCAAATTTGGTAGGATGATTGGAATTCCTACCCACTACTCAGGTTGTCCGACCCATCCGACTCAGCCAATGGGGGGCGCCGTAGCGCCCCCCAACATGTTTCCGTCGATATCTCCTGTCCTGTTTGTCCTACAACCGAAATTCTTTTTTCTGCTGATACAGACAGCCATGCCCTACCAAAAAGTCAATGGGACCATGAAGCTCCGCCTACTTAGATTTTTTGCTAATTTGCATATTTTGCAAATCATACTTTTTTCTTACAGTCCTAGCTTGTCCTACCAAATCAGACAAATGAGGTGTCAAACGAATCAGAACTCCGAGCTGATCAAGAATCATCCACAAATTTCAGACATTTCTATGTCCTATGGCCATTAGCCTAGCCTAAACAATATCTAAATTTGACACATTGTGGTCTGACTACTATAACTTGGCCGTGCCTTGGCCTACCTTGACCAAATTTGAAATCATACCTCCCTACACCATTTTGGGGGCACGGTGCTAGGCGGGCCGCATTTCGTCCATAGGGGGCGCTACAACTAAAAACTGCCAATATCTTCTGACTGCCTCAGCCAATCCAACTGAAATTTGGAAGGTATGTACTAGGACGCAGCCTGAGGTCAGTCACGTACAATGGCAGTCATGAGTTCTGAAACAGTGGCCGCCATCGGCCAATCAAAATCAAGCAGCAATTTGACTGGCTTAATGATGACCAATCTAAATCAAATTTAGCTGGTACATTTGTCCTCTGACCCTCAGCCTACCCTGTAAACAGTGGCTATGGCCACTGATTTTATATTACTAAGACCAACCTAGGCCAATTCAGCTCAAATGAGTTACCAGATCAGGTAGGAAGGTGTCTACTGATCTCACCTGCTTTAACCACAGCAACGGGTGGCTCAGTGGGCTAAACTTGTATGCTTGTAATCAGAGGGTCGCAGGTTCGAACCCAGCTTCGGTGGGTACTCGAGCTAGGCAGCCCGATGTGCACAGCATACCCTCCGTGAAGTGAGCTGGGGAGACGTAAAGGCGTTTTCCCCACGATGATCAAGGAAGCTTATATTATTGTTAATTTAGACATGCTCAGGCACTACTTCAGAGGGTTGAACAATAATTATTTTTCTTCCCTAAAACTGAATGCCCAGCCTAAACCGTAAGTCCTAGACTGACCAAATTTGGCAACAAGATTCCTATTCCTACCCACTACTCAGTCCCACTGACCCGTCCCAGTCAGTCAGATGGGGGCGCTACAGCACCCCGATTTGCATTTCTGCCTATATCTACAGACCTGTCAAGCCTACAGTTGAAATTTATTGCCAGTCCAATTCACTATGTCCTGTCAAATCAAACTGCATATAGATCTTGGTTCTACATCTTTGCCTTCTTGCATGATTTACAGATGTTTTGAAAACAGGTTTTTTTGTTAACCTCTTAGGATTTTCGCCTAACATCCATAAATCGGGTGTCATTCAAATCAGGAGACAGTCCTTTTAAAGATTTACAGAAAAAACTTAAACTTTCGGTAAGATACAGCCACCAGCCACACCCTGACTGTACTGATGTCTTGCCCATTTCAATCAGACAGCTATATCTCAGGAATGCTTCTGCCAATCATTACAAAATTTGGCTAACTGATGTAGGACTGTACCACAGAGAGACCCTCCAAATTTCGTGTCGTTCGGTCAATTTGGAGCGCTACGCCACTGTCTATATACATCTAAGACCCACCTAGGCTCATTGAGCTAAAACGAGTTACCAGATCAGGTAGGAAGGTGTCTACCAATCTCACCCGTTTTAACCACAGCAACGGGTGGCTCAGTGGGCTAAACTTGTATGCTTGTAATCAGAGGGTTGCAGGTTCGAACCCAGCTTCGGTGGGTACTCGAGCTAGGCAGCCCGACGTGCACAGCATACCCTCCGTGTAGTGAGCTGTGAGACTTAAAGGCATTTTCCCCACGAGGATCAATGAAGCTTCTATTATTGTTAATTAAGACGTGCTCAGGCACTAATACAGAGGGTTGAACAATAATTATTTTTCTTCCCTAAAACTGAATGCCCAGCCTAAACCGTAAGTCCTAGTCTGACCAAATTTGGCAACCAGATTCCTATTCCTACCCACTACTCAGTCCCACTGACCCGTCCCAGTCAGTCAGATGGGGGCGCTACAGCTCCCTGATTTGCATTTCTGCCTATATCTCCAGACCTGTCAAGCCTACAGTTGAAAGTTATTGCCAGGCGAATTGAATATGTCCTGACGAATTTCAACTGCATATAGAACTTGGTTCTACATCTTTGCCTTTTTGCATGATTTATAGTTGCTTGAAAATAGGTTATTTTGTTAACCTCGTAGGCTTTTTGCCCAACATACATAAATCTGTTGTCATTCAAACCAGGAGACAGTCCTTTTAAAGATTTAGAGAAAAAAAACTTAAACTTTCAGTAAGGTACAGCCACCAGCCACACCCTGACTGTACTGGTGCCTCACCCATTTCAATCAGACAGATACATCTCAGGGCTGCTTCAGCGAATCATTACCAAATTTGGCTCACTGATGTAGGACTGTACCTCAGAGATACCATACAAATTTTGTGTCGATCGGTCAAACGGGACTGCTACGGCCACTGTCTATATACGTCTAAGACCAAACTAGGCTTATTCAGCTAAAATGAGTTACCACATCAGGTAGGAATGGTACCAACCAATCTCAGCCATTTAATCCACAGCAACGGGTGGCTCAGTGTGCTAATCCTGTGTGCCTGTAATCAGAGGGTCGCTGGTTCGAACCCAGCTTAGGTTGGTATTTCAGCTAGGTATCCAGATGTGCACAGTGTACTCTCTGATGTTGACTGGCCTGTTACACCTGCACTAAAAGCATCTCCATCTTAATGTCTGCCTACTACTGAGACCGTCCTACATCTCCTATCCTGTTATGGCAGTCTAATTCTGTCTGACTTTCTACTACCTTGGCCGCCGGTTCTCTGCCGTTATTCCTCTACTGTCCTACCAGTCCGATTGTCCTACGCTTTGGACCCTTTCGTAACTGCCTGCAGTTTCTAGTTTTTTTTATTTTTATTATTTTTCTTCCCTAAAACTGAATGCCCAGCCTAAACCGTAAGTCCTAGGCCGACCAAATTTGGTAGGATGATTGGTATTTCTACCCACTACTCAGGTTGTCCGACCCGTCCGACTCAGCCAAAGGGGGGCGCCGTAGCGCCCCCCAACACGTTTCAGTCAATATCTCCTGTCCTGTTTGTCCTACAACCAAAATTCTTTTTTCTGCTGATACAGACAGCCATGCCCTACCAAAAAGTCAATGGGACCATGAAGCTCCGCCTACTTAGATTTTTTGCTAATTTGCATATTTTGCAAATCATACTTTTTTGTTACAGTCCTAGCTTGCCCTACCAAATCAGACAAATGAGGTGTCAAATGAATCAGAACTCTGACCTCATCAAGAATCATCCACAAATTTCAGACATTTCTATGTCCTACGGCCATTAGCCTAGCCCAAACAATATCTAAATTTGACACATTGTGGTCTGACTACTATAACTTGGCCGTGCCTTGGCCTACCTTGACCAAATTTCAAATCCTACCTCCCTACACCATTTTGGGGGCACGGTCCAAGGCGGGCCGCATTTCGTCCATAGGGGGCGCTACAACTAAAAACTGCCAATATCATCTGACTGCCTCGGCCAATCCAACTGAAATTTGGAAGGTATGTACTAGGACGCAGCCTGAGGTCAGTCACGTACAATGGCAGTCATGAGTCCTGAAACAGTGGCCGCCATCGGCCAATCAAAATCAAGCAGCAATTTGACTGGCTTAATGATGACCAATCTAAATCAAATTTAGCTGGTACATTTGTCCTCTGACCCTCAGCCTACCCTGTAAACAGTGGCTATGGCCACTGTTTTTATATTACTAAGACCAACCTAGGCCAATTCAGCTCAAATGAGTTACCAGATCAGGTAGGAAGGTGTCTACCGATCTCACCAGCTTTAACCACAGCAACGGGTGGCTCAGTGGGCTAAACTTGTATGCTTGTAATCAGAGGGTCGCAGGTTCGAACCCAGCTTCGGTGGGTACTCGAGCTAGGCAGCCCGATGTGCACAGCATACCCTCCGTGAAGTGAGCTGGGGAGACATAAAGGCGTTTTCCCGACGACGATCAATGAAGCTTCTATTATTATTAAACGAGCCATTCAGATGTGCTCAGGCACTACTCCAGAGGGTTGAACAATAATTATTTTTCTTCCCTAAAACTGAATGCCCAGCCTAAACCGTAAGTCCTAGACTGACCAAATTTGGCAACAAGAATCCTATTCCTACCCACTACTCAGGCCCACTGACCCGTCCCAGTCAGTCAGATGGGGGCGCTACAGCACCTCGATTTGCATTTCTGCCTATATCTGCAGACCTGTCAAGCCAACAGTTGAAATTTATTGCCAGTCCAATTTACTATGTCATGACGAATTTCAACTGCATATAGAACTTGGTTCTCCATCTTTGCCTTTTTGCATGATTTATAGTTGTTTGAAAACAGGTTATTTTGTTAACCTCCTCGGATTTTCGCCCAACATACATAAATCTGTTGTCATTCAAACCAGGAGACAGTCCTTTTAAAGATTTAGAGAAAAAACTTAAACTTTCGGTAAGGTACAGCCACCAGCCACACCCTGACTGTACTGGTGTCTTGCCCATTTCAATCAGACAGCTATATCTCAGGAATGCTTCAGCCAATCATTACAAAATTTGGCTCACTGATGTAGGACGGTACCCCAAAGAGACCCTCCAAATGTCGTGTCGATCGGTCAATTGGGAGCGCTACGCCACTGTCTATATACATCTAAGACCCACCTAGGCTCATTGAGGTAAAATGAGTTACCAGATCAGGTAGGAAGTTGTCTACCGATCTCACCCATTTTAATCACAGCAACGGGTGGCTCAGTGGGCTAAACTTGTATGCTTGTAATCAGAGGGTCGCAGGTTCGAACCCAGCTTCGGTGGGTACTCGAGCTAGGCAGCCCGATGTGCACAGCATACCCTCCGTGAAGTGAGCTGGGGAGACGTGAAGGCGTTTTCCCCACGAGGATCAATGAAACTTCTATTATTGTTAATTTAGACGTGCTCAGGCATTACTACAGAGGGTTGAACAATAATTATTTTTCTTCCCTAAAACTGAATGCCCAGCCTAAACCGTAAGTCCTAGACTGACCAAATTTGGCAACAAGATTACTATTCCTACCCACTACTCAGTCTCACTGATGCGTCCCAGTCAGTCAAATGGGGGCGCTACAGCACCCCGATTTGCATTTCTGCCTATATCTACAGACCTGTCAAGCCAACAGTTGAAATTAATTGCCAGTCCAATTCACTATGTCATGACGAATTTCAACTGCATATAGAACTTGGTTCTACATCTTTGCCTTTTTGCATGATTTATAGTTGTTTGAAAACAGGTTGTTTTGTTAACCTCCTAAGATTTTTGCCCAACATACATAATTCTGTTGTCATTAAAACCAGGAGACAGTCCTTTTAAAGATTTAGAGAAAAAACTTAAACTTTCGGTAAGATACAGCCTCCAGCCACACCCTGACTGTACTGTTGTCTTGCCCATTTCAATCAGACAGCTATATCTCAGGAATGCTTCAGCCAATCATTACAAAATTTGGCTCACTGATGTAGGACTGTACCCCAGAGATAACCTCCAAATTTCGTGTCGATCGGTCAATTGGGAGCGCTACGCCACTGTCTATATACATCTAAGACCCACCTAGGCTCATTGAGCTAAAACGAGTTACCAGATCAGGTGGGAAGGTGTCTACTGATCTCAGTCGTCTTACCCACAGCAGCGGGTGGCTCAGTGTGCTAATTCTGTGTGCCTGTAATCAGAGGATCGCCGGTTCGAACCCAGCTTAGTATTTTGGTATTTCAGCTAGGTATCCTGATGTGCACAGTGTACTCTCTGATGTTGACTGGCCTGTTACACCTGCACTAAAAGCATCTCCATCCTAATGTCTGCCTACTACTGAGACCGTCCAGGTCTGTCCTACATCTCCTATCCTGTTATGGCAGTCTAATTCTGTCTGACTTTCTACTACCCTGGCCGCCGGTTCACTGCCGTTATTCCTCTACTGTCCGACCAGTCCGATCGTCCTGCGCTTTGGACCCTTTCGTAACTGCCTGCAGTTTCTAGTTATTATTATTATTATTATTATTTTTTTTTTCCTGCCGTAAAACTGAATGTACAGCCTAAACCGTAAGAGCTAGACCAACCAAACTTGGTAAGATGATGTCAATTCCTACCCGCTACTCAGATTCTCTGACCCAGTCCTGTCAGCCAGATGGGGGCGCTCTAGGGCCCCTCAACGCATTTCAGTCCATATCTCCTGTCCTATTAGTCCTACAATTGAAAAAAAAATTTCTGCTGATACAGACAGCATTGCTCTACCAACTTGCCATTTGGACTATGAAGCTCCGCCTACTTAGATTTTTTGCTAATTTGCATAATTTGCAAAACTGACCTCTGCCTTCAAGTCCTACCCCGTCTGTCCCAATCAGACAAATGAGGTGTCAAACCAATCAGTTCTCTGAGCTGATCAAGACTTACAAAAATAATCATGAAATTTCTGTATCATACGGTCTTCAGCCACGCCCAAACTTTGCATAAATTTGGCCAGTTTCAGTCTGATTGCTATAACTTGGCTCTGCTTTAACCAATCTTAACCAAATTTGAAATCCTTCCTCCCAGCGCCATTCTGGGGACTAGTTATAAAGCTGGCCCCATTTCATCAATAGGGGGCGCTACAACTAAAAACTGCCAATATCTCCTGACTGCATTGACCAATCTAATTGAAATTTGGCAGATATGTACTACAACCAATTCTGAGATCAGACATATATCATAGCAGTCATTGATCATAAAATCATGGTCATCATCAGCCAATCAAAATGAAGCAGCCATTTGACAGGCTAAACAATACCGAATCTCAACCAAAACAGGCTGTCACATTTGATTCCCTACCCTTAGCATACCATGTTAAGGACACCGCAATCAGCCAGATGGGGGCGCTACAGCAACAAGTTTTGCATTTCTGTCTATTTCTCTTGAACTGATAAAGATAGAATTTAGAATTGTTGCTCATCCTATCCACTCGCTCATGGAAAATTTAATTGTATAAAGAACTTCATCATATCTCTTGCCGTTTATGCTTATTTTGTAATAGTCTGAAAACAGGGTTTTTTCTTATCCTCCTAGGATTTTCACCAAACCTACACAAATATGGTATCATTTAAATCAGGAGACAGTCCCTATATAAAATTATTAAAAAAATCATATACTTTCCATTAGGTACGGCCACCAGCCACACCCAAACCATAGTGGTGCCACACCCATTTCAATCAGACAGCTATATCTCAGGCGTGCCTCAACCAATCATCACCAAACTTAAATATGTAATGTAGGATATTACTGGAGAAGGGCCCTCCAAATTTGGTGCCGATCAGTCAAACAGGGGCGCTACAGCAATATAACATGTCTTTATAAACCTGCAAAATCAGTACAACTTACATTTATCTCATTTCTGTTCCAGTGACATATGACTGGTTGAAATCTTTTGTATTGCAAGTTCTCTTAGTTATGCCAAATCAAGAAATATGCAATGCCTAATGATTGTCATTTGCATTCCCTTGTGACATTTAAAAACTTAATAAATAACATACTGCTATAACTACTACAATGTCCAGCCCAAGAAGGTCATTCTGGTAGTAGATCAATCATGACACGGCCCTTATGGATAATTTATAAAAATAACTTGACCTACCTGTATGCTATGGCCACCAACTACACCAAACCTGCACCATTTCCATGCTCATTTCAATCAAACAGCTAAATCTGAGGCATTCTTCATCCAATCCTCATAAAATTTGACCAGCTAATGTAACCATAGACCACAGACAGACCCTCCAACTTTGGTGCCGATCGGTCAAATGGGGGAGCTACAGCCACTGTCTATATATTTCTAAGACCCACCTTAGCAAATTCAGTTGGAATGTCCTTATTTCTCTTCAAACATTCAAAGAATTGTTTGCTTTCCCTTCAACTAGGTCCATATTTTAATTTCTGTTCATTTTTCACCCATTTGCCTCAGAACATTATCAGAATTCATTTAAACATGAGAAGGCCTAAAAGTATTAAATAGCATTTCTAAAATGGAGCGTTGACTCCACCTGCTGGCCACACCATTTCCATTTCCATTTCATTCAAACAGCTAAATCTCAGGCATGCTTCTCCCAATCTTCACAAAATTTGACTGTCTCCTGCAGGAGTGGACTACAGACAGACCATCTATGTTTGGTGGTGATCGGGCAAATGGGGGCACTACAGCCAATGTTGTATTATGTCTAAGAGCCACCTTAACAGATTCAGCTGAAATGTCCTTATTCCTCATGAAACCTTCAAAGAATTGTTACTTTTCCCTTCACCTTAGTCCATATTTTTAATTTCCTTTCATTTTTCACCAATTTGCCTTATACAACATTATCAGACTTCATTTACAAATGAGAAAGTCAGAAAGCATTTAATATTTCTAAAATGGAGCGCTGACTACACCTTCTGGCCACACCATTTCCATTCCCATTTCATTCAAACAGCTAAATCTCAGGCATGCTTCATCTGATCCTTACAAAATTTGATTCACTTCTGTATGACTGGACTACAGACAAATCTTCCAAGTTTGGTGGCGATCAGTCAATCTGGAGCGGTACAGCCACTTTCCTAGTATGTCTAATACCTACCTTGGCTAATTCAGCTGAAATATCCTTCATAATACTTTAAAGGAATTAACTTTCCCTTCACCTCAGTCCATATTATTAAGCTCCTTTCATTTTTCTGCTATTTGACTTATAGAAAATTATCAGATTTTAATTATAAGCCAGGCAGTATATATTGCAGATTTTTTGCTTTTTTGTATTAAATTGGCCAGTAGGTGGAGATGGTGCTCTATTTATATTGCAGTTTTTTTAGATTTTTTTTTATACATTAGCCAGCAGGTGGAGTTCGTCCTGTATTTCATTAATGGCATTAAATTCTTTCAGGGCTTCTCATGTCTAGAAGAATAATTTACAAATGCAGTAAGCCACTGTTGTTTTTTTTAATATACAAGACGGCATGTGTTCACTGAGGTACTGTAAAGTAAGCTTAACTTGTATGATCTAGACTTAAAATATTAGTTATGCAGGTGCCTATTTCTACCGTCTACTTAGACCATCTGACACAAAAAACAAATTCTTTTGGGCTGAGGCACTTCAGCAAATGGTTATATATTGTATCTTATATTGTTGTACTAAGGCTGCTTCTGCTAATGGCAGTAGTCAAACTGCCACACCAGGGACTGCATACTACCAATTATCAAATGTAGCGCTAACTCCACCTGCTGGCCTCACTATTTCCATACTGTATTCATTAAGTCTGCTAAACCTCATTCATACTTCATCGAATTCTCACAAAATTTGACTCACTTCTGTAGCACTGGACTATGAATAGACCATCTAACTTTGGTGACATTCGGTTAAACGGGGGCGCTTCTGCCACTGTCAAAATATACTCATAGTTAATGCAGCTGAAATTTCTTTATTTTTCATCAAACCTTCAAAGATTATTGACATTTTCATTTCATTTCACTTTTAGAAATGTATCAAAGTTCAGAGATACTTCAGGCTGTGTACAGTGCAACAATTGCAATTTCTTCCAACAGCGTCACCACATGTCCCTTCTGTTTCTCATCTACCATATTCCCTTTATCGTACCTTAATCAACATATCAAAGTCAATGTTCAAAATGTCAGGTATTATCTTATCATAGAAGCATTTCCTACTTTCTGACTATTTAAATGCATTGGCCATCAGTTACAGTCCGTACTTCATTTAAAATTTAGCCACTGTCTTAATATGTCTAAGACCAACCTTGATTAATGCAGCTGACATCTCCTTATTGTTTTTTTAAACATTTAAACATTATTCAGCTTTCCCTTCTTCAAAATCCATATTTTTAATCTGCTTATAGAATCATGCCATTTCACTTTTAGAAATCTATCAAACTTCAATGTTACTTTAGCCTGTGTACACTGCAGCAATTGCAATATTTCTCCAACAGCTAGTCACCACATTTCCCTTCCATTTCTCATCTACCATTTTCCTTTTCATACCTTGATAAACATTTCCACAATAATGTTTAAATGTTAGCTATCATCTTATAGTAGCATTTCCTATTTTCTGACTATTTAAATGCATTGGCCATCAGTTACAGTCTATACTTCTTTTACAATTTAGCCACTGTCCTAATATGTCTAACAACAACCTTGGTTAATGCAGCTGACATCTCCTTATTGTTTATTTAAACATTTAAATATTAATCACCTTTCCCTTCATCTAAGTCCATATTTTTAATCTGCTTATATATTACTGCCATTTGACTTTTAGAAATCTATCAATCTTCAATGTTACTTCAGTCTGTGTACACTGCAGCAATTGCAATATTTCTCCAACAGCTAGTCACCACATTTCCCTTCTGTTTCTGATCTACCTTTTTCCCTTTATCGTACCTTAATAAACATTTCCAAGGTAATGTTTAAATGTTAGATATCATCTCATAGTAGCATTTCATATTTTCTGCCAATTTAAATGCATTGCTCATCAATTACAGTCTGTACTTCATTTCAAATAATTAGTGAACTTCAAATTTTATGCCATTCACTTCTTTCCTCTTCATTGCTTCTTTCCATTAGCTTTGGACCCGATTGTCACTGCTTGCAGTTATCTTTATTATCATTATTTTTCGCGCCCTAAAACTGAATGTACAGCCTAAACCGTAAGAGCTAGACCAACCAAACTTGGTAATATGATGTCAATTCCTACCCGCTACTCAGATTTTCCGACCCAGGCCTGTCAGCCAGATGGGGGCGCTCTAGCGCCCCCCAACGCGTTTCAGTCCATATCTCCTGTCCTATTAGTCCTACAATTGAAGTTATTTTTTCTGCTGATACAGACAGCTTTGCTCTACCATCTTGCCATTTGGACTATGAAGCTCCGCCTACTTAGATTTTTTGCTAATTTGCATAATTTGCAAATCATACTTCTGCCCTCAAGTCCTACCCCGTCTGCCCAAATCAGACATATGAGTTGTCAAACCAATCAGTTTTCTGAGCTGGTCAAGACGTATTAAAAATAAATATAATATTTCTGTATCATATGGCCTTCAGCCACGCCCAAACTCCACCTAAATTTGGCCAGTTTCAGTCTGACTGCTATAAGTTGGCCCTGCTTTAGCCGATCTTAACCAAATTTGAAATCGTACCTCCCAGCACCATTCTGGGGAGTAGATATAAAGCTGGCCCCATTTCGTCAATAGGGGGCGCTACAACTAAAAACTGCCAATATCTCCTGACTGCCTTGACCAATCTAATTGAAATTTGGCAGATATGTAATATGTACAAGCCTTAGGTCAGACAAGTATCATGGCAGTCATTAGTTGTAAAATCATGGCCACCATTAGCCAATCAAAATCAAGCAGCCATTTGACTGGCTAAACAATGAGCAATCAAAACCAAATTTAGGTTCTACATTTGTCCTCTGACCCTGAGCCCACCCTGTAAAGGACATGTCAGTCTGCCATATGGGGGCGCTACAGCGCATTTCTGCTTATTTCTCCTTAACTGTTAATTATAAAATTGACAATTGTTGCTTCAGCTATCCACTAGCTCATGACAAATTTAAAGGTAAAAAGAACTTCATCATATCTCTTGCCATTTTTGCCTATTTTGTAAAAGTCTTAAAACAGTACTTTTTCTTAACCTCCTTTGATTTTCACCAAACCTTAATATTTCTGTTATCATTTTAATCAGGAGACTGTCCTTATAAAGAAATATTAACAAAATCTGAAACTTTCCATGTGGTATGGCCACCAGCCACACCCAAACCATATGGGTGCCACACCCATTTCAATCAGACAGCTATATCTCAGGTGTGCCTCAGCCAATCATCACCAAACTTTAATATATACTGTAGGACATTACTGGGGAAGGGCCCTCCAAATTCTGTGCTGATCGGTCAAACGGGGGCGCTACAGCAATATAACATCACTGTATAAACTGCAAAATCAGCTCAACTTACATTTATCTCATTTTTGATCAAGTGACATATTACTGGTTAAAATCTTTTGCCCTGCAAGTTCTGTCAGTCATGTCAAATCAAGAAATATGCAATGTCTCATGATAGTCATTTGCATTCCCTTGTCATATTTAAAAACTTAAATAACATATTACTGTAACTACTGCAATGTCCAGCCCAAGGAGGTCAATCTGGTAGTAGATCAATCATGACACTGCCATTATGTATAATTTATAAAGATATCTTCACCTGCCTGTACAGTATGGCCACCAGCCACACGAACCTACAGCATTTCCATGATCATTTAAATCAAACAGCTAAATCTGAGGCATACTTCGTCTGATCATCACCAAATTTGACCCACTAATGTAGCACTGCACCTCAGACAGACCCTCCAACTTTGGTGCCGATCGGTCAAATGGGGGCGCTACAGCTACTGTCCATATACACTCACCTAAAGGATTATTAGGAACACCATACTAATACGGTGTTTGACCCCCTTTCGCCTTCAGAACTGCCTTAATTCTACGTGGCATTGATTCAACAAGGTGCTGAAAGCATTCTTTAGAAATGTTGGCCCCTATTGATAGGATAGCATCTTGCAGTTGATGGAGATTTGTGGGATGCACATCCAGGGCACGAAGCTCCCGTTCCACCACATCCCAAAGATGCTCTATTGGGTTGAGATCTGGTGACTATGGGGGCCATTTTAGTACAGTGAACTCATTGTCATGTTCAAGAAACCAATTTGAAATG
The DNA here is from genome assembly GCF_048594095.1 of Paramormyrops kingsleyae. Classification (NCBI taxonomy): domain Eukaryota; kingdom Metazoa; phylum Chordata; class Actinopteri; order Osteoglossiformes; family Mormyridae; genus Paramormyrops; species Paramormyrops kingsleyae. The sequence continues at coordinate 13,141,904 of NC_132821.1, read as the reverse complement.
ATTTGAGCTTTGTGACATGGTGCATTATCCTGCTGGAAGTAGCCATCAGAGGATGGGTACATGGTGGTCATAAAGGGATGGACATGGTCAGAAACAATGCTCAGGTAGGCCGTGGCATTTAACGATGCCCAATTGGCACCAAGGGGCCTAAAGTGTGCCAAGAAAACATCCCCCACACCATTACACCACCACCACCAGCCTGCACAGTGGTAACAAGGCATGATGGAGCCATGTTCTCATTCTGTTTATGCCAAATTCTGACTCTACCATTTGAATGTCTCAACAGAAATTGACTCATCAGACCAGGCAACATTTTTCCAGTCTTCAACTGTCCAATTTTGGTGAGCTCGTGCAAATTGTAGCCTCTTTTTCCTATTTGTAGCGGAGATGAGTGGTACCCGGTGGGGTCTTCTGCTGTTGTAGCCCATCCGCCTCAAGGTTGTGCGTGTTGTGGCTTCACAAATGCTTTGCTGCATACCTCGGTTGTAACGACTGGCTATTTCAGTCAAAGTTGCTCTTCTATCAGCTTGAATCAGTTGGCCCATTCTCCTCTGACCTCTAGCATCAATAAGGCATTTTCGCCCACAGGACTGCCGCATACTGGATGTTTTTCCCTTTGCACAACATTCTTTGTAAACCCTAGAAATGGTTGTGCGTGAAAATCCCAGTAACTGAGCAGATTGTGAAATACTCAGACCGGCCCGTCTGGCACCAACAACCATGCCACGCTCAAAATTGCTTAAATCACCTTTCTTTCCCATTCTGACATTCAGTTTGGAGTTCAGGAGATTGTCTTGACCAGGACCACACCCCTAAATGCATTGAAGCAACTGCCATGTGATTGGTTGATTAGATAATTGCATTAATGAGAAATTGAACAGGTGTTCCTAATAATCCTTTAGGTGAGTGTATGTCTAAGACCCACCTTAGCAGATTCAGCTGAAATGTCCTTATTACTCATATAACCTTCAAAGAATTGAACCTTCAAACCTTTCCCTTCACCTGCGTCCATATTTTTAATTTCCTTTCAATTTTCACCAATTTGCCTTATATAACATTATCAGACTTCATTTACAAATGAGAAGGTCAGAAAGCATTTAATATCATTTTAAAAATGGAGCGCTGACTCCACCTGCTGGCCACACAATTTCCATTACCATTTCATTCAAACAGCTAAATCACAGGCAAGCTTTATCCAATTCGTACAAAATTTGATTCACTTCTGTATCACTGGACTACAGACTGACCATCCAAGTTTGGTGGCGATCAGTGAATCAGGAGCGGTACTGCCACTGTCATAATATGTCTAATACCTACCTTGGCTAATTCAGCTGAAATAATCTTCATAATACTTTCAAAGAATTGTTTACTTTCCCTTCATGTCAGTACATATTTTTAAGCGCCTTTCATTATTCTGCTATTTGACTTATAGAAAATTATCAGATTTTATTTATAAGCCAAGCAGTATATATTGCAGATTTTTCACTTTTTTGTATTAAATTGGCCAGTAGGTGGAGATGGTGCTCTATTTATATTGCAATTTTTAGATTTTTTTTATAGACTAGCCAGCAGGTGTAGTTCGTCCTCTATTTCATTAATGCCATTAAATTCTTACAGGGCTTCTCATGACTAGAAGAATACTTTACAAATGTAGTAAGCCACTGTTGTTTTTAATATACAAGACAGCATGTGTTCACTGAGGTACTATAAAGTTTGATTAACTTGTATGATCTAGACTTAAAATATTAGGTATGCAGGTGCCTATTTCTACCGTCTACTTAGACCATCTGACACAAACCACACATTCTTTTGGGCTGAGGCACTTCACCAAAGGGTTCTATTTTATATCATATATTGTTGTACTAAGGCTGCTTCTGCTAATGGCAGTAGTCAAACTGCCACACCAGGGACTGCATGCTACCATTTATCAAATGTAGTGCTAACTCCACCTGCTGGCCACACTATTTCCATACTGAATTCTCATTAATACTTCATCAAATTCTCAAAATTTGACTCACTTCTATAGCACTGGACTACGAATAGACCATCCAACTTTGGTGACATTCGGTTAAACGGGGGCGCTACTGCCACTGTCAAAATATGTCTAAAACTCATAGTTAATGCAGCTGAAATTTCTTTATTTTTCATCAAACCTTCAGAGATTAATCACATATTCATTTACTTTCATTTTCCTGCCATTTCACTTTTAGAAATGTATCAAAGTTAAGTGATACTTCAGGCTGTGTACACTGCAGCAATTGCAATTTCTTTGAACAGCTAGTCACCACATTTCCCTTCCGTTTCTCATCTACCATCTTCCCTTTATCGTACCTTAATCAACATTTCTACGGTAATGTTAAAATGTCAAGTATCATCTTATCATAGTAGCATTTGCAACATTGTGACTATTTAAATGCATTGGCCATCAGTTACAATCTGTACTTCATTTCCAATTTAGCCACTGTCCTAATATGTCTAACAACAACCTTGGTTAATGCAGCTGACATCTCCTTATTGTTTATTTAAATATTAATCACCTTTCCCTTCATCTAAGACCATATTATTAATCTGCTTACATATTCCTGCTATTTTACTTTTAGAAATCTATCAAACTTCAATGTTACTTCAACCTGTGTACACTGCAGCAATTGCAATATTTCTACCAACAGCTAGTCACCACATTTCCCTTCTGTTTCTCATCTTCCCTTTTCCTTTTATCAAACATTGATGAACATTTCTACAGTAATGTTTAAAGGTTAGATATCATCATATCATTTTAGCATGTCATATTTTCTGACTATTTAAATGCATTGGCCATCAATTACAGTCTGTACTTCATTTACAATAATTAGTGAACTTTTAAGTTTATGTCATTCACTTCATTCCTATTCATTGCTTCTGTCCATTTGCTTTGGGCCCGATTGTCACTGCTTGCAGTTATCTTTATTATTATTTTTCTGCCCTAAAACTGAATGCCCAGCCGTAGCGCCCCCCAACACATTTTGGACGATATCTCCTGTCCTGTTTGTCCTACCATCGAAATTATTTTTTCTCCTGATGCAGACAGCCATGCCCTACCAAAAAGTCAATGGGACCATGAAGCTCCGCCTACTTAGATTTTTTGCTAATTTGCATAATTTGCAAATCGTACTTTTTCCTTAAAGTCCTTGCTTGTCCTACCAAATCAGACATATGAGGTGTCAAACGAATCAGAACTCTGAGCTGATGAAGAAATATTAAAAAAATTCAGACATTTTGTGTATCCTACTGCCATTAGCCACGCCCAAACTATATCAAAATTTGGCTCATTTTGGTCTGACTGCCATAACTTGGCCGTGCCTTGGCCTACCTTGACCAAATTTTAAATCCTACCTCTATACACTATTGTGGGGACACTCTCCAAAGCGGGCCTCAATTCGTCAATAGGGGGCGCTACAAATACCAAATTCTCATATCTCCTGACTGCCTTGGCCAATCCAACTGAAATTTGGCAGACTTATACTAGGACCCAGCCTGAGGACAGAAACGTACAATGCTTAAATTTGAAAATCTTAAACTTTCAGTAAGGTACGGCCAATAGCCAAACCATGACCATACTGGTGCCATGTCCATTTCAATCAGACAGCTATACCTCAGGCATGCTTCAGCCAATCATTACCAAATTTATCTCACTAATGTAGGGCTGTAACCTAGACAGACACTCCAAATTTCGTGTCGATCGGTCAAACGGGAGCGCTACAGCCACTGGTTATATATGTCTAAGACCATCCTAGGCTAATTCAGCTAAAATGAGTTACCAGGTCAGGTAGGAAGGTGTCCAGCGATCTCACCCATTTTACCAACAGCAGCAGGTGGCTCAGTGGGCTAAACTTGCGTGCTTGTAATCAGAGGGTCGCCGGTTCGAACCCAGCTTCGGTGGGTACATGAGCTAGGCAGCCTGATGTGCGCAGCATGCACTCCGTAAAGCAAGCTGCGGAGACGTAAAGGTGTTTTCCACATGAGGGGAAAAAATAATAATAAAGTAATTATTTAACCAGCCATTCAGACAGGCTCAGGCACTCTTCCAAAAGGGTTCGATTATAATTTTTTTTCTTCCCTAAAACTTAATGCCCAGCCTAAACCATAAGTCCTAGGCTGACCTAATTTGGCAGTAAGATTCCTATTGCTACCCACTACTCAGCCCCTCCGACCCATCCCAGTCAGTCAGAGGGGGGCGCCGTTGCGCCCCACAATACGTTTTGGTCGATATCTCCTGACCTACTTGATCTACACTTAAATTTTATTGTCAGTCAAATTCACTGTCATGCCAAATCCAGTAACATATATAGTCATATCTCATTAGACCTACGCTGAATCTCCATCATGTTATGGCTGACTAATTCTGTCTGACTTTCTACTACCATGGCCGCCGGATCTCTGCCCTTATTCCTCTACTGTCCTACCAGTCCGATCATCCTACGCTTTGGACCCTTTCGTAACTGCTTGCAGTTTCTAGTTATAACTTGAAATTCTGAGTTCATTTCATGAAACCTGCGCTTCCCCTATAAGAGTTCGACCTACCATTATAGGAAAACGTGTTTTTGTGAAGAAGTCATGACAAATAACACAAAATGAAGATTTGATTATAACTTGACATTCTGAGTTCATTTCATGAAACCTGCGCTTCCCCTATAAGAGTTCGACCTACTATTATAGGAAAATGTGTTTTCGTGAAGAAATCATGACAAACTAACACAAAATGAAGATTTCATTATAACTTGACATTCTGAGTTCATTTCATGAAAACTGCGCTTCCCCTACAAGAGTTCGACCTACCATTATAGGAAGACGTGTTTTCGTGAAGAAATCATGACAAACTAACACAAAATGAAGATTTCATTATGACTTGACATTCTGAGTTCATTTCATGAAACCCTCATTCCCCTATAAGAGTTCGACCTACCATTATATGAAAACGTGTTTTCGTGAAGAAATCATTAACACAAAATTAAGATTTCATTATAACTTTACATTCTGAGTTCATTTCATGAAAACTGCGCTTCCCCTATAAGAGTTCAACCTACCATTATAGGAAAATGTGTTTTCGTGAAGAAGTCATGACAAATAACACAAAATGAAGATTTCATTATTACTTGAAATTCTGAGTTCATCTCATGAAACCTGCGCTTCCCCTATAAGAGTTCGACCTACCATTATAGGAAAACGTGTTTTCGTGAAGAAGTCATGACAAATAACACAAAATGAAGATTTCATTATTACTTGAAATTCTGAGTTCATTTCATGAAACCTGCGCTTCCCCTATAAGAGTTCGACCTACCATTATAGGAAAACGTGTTTTCGTGAAGAAATCATGACAAACTAACACAAAATGAAGATTTCATTATAACTTGACATTCTGAGTTAATTTCATGAAAACTGTGCTTCCCCTATAAGAGTTTGGACCTACCATTATAGGAAAACGTGTTTTCGTGAAGAATTCATGACAAACTAACACAAAATGAAGATTTCATTATAACTTGACATTCTGAGTTCATTTCATGAAACCTGCGCTTCCCCTATAAGAGTTCGACCTACCATTATAGGAAAATGTGTTTTCGCGAAGAAATCATGACAAACTAACACAAAATGAAGATTTCATTGTAACTTGACATTCTGAGTTCATTTCATGAAAACTGCGCTTCCTCTATAAGAGTTTGGACCTACCATTATAGGAAAACGTGTTTTCGTGAAGAATTCATGACAAACTAACACAAAATGAAGATTTGATTATAACTTGACATTCTGAGTTCATTTCATGAAAACTGCGCTTCCCCTATAAGAGTTCGACCTACCATTATAGGAAAACGTGTTTTCGTGAAGAAGTCATGACAAATAAGACAAAATGAAGATTTCATTATAACTTGAAATTCTGAGTTCATTTCATGAAAACTGCGCTTCCCCTATAAGAGTTCGACCTACCATTATAGGAAAACGTGTTTTTGTGAAGAAATCATGACAAATTAACACAAAATGAAGATTTCATTATAACTTGAAATTCTGAGTTCATTTCATGAAACCTGCGCTTCCCCTATAAGAGTTCGACCTACCATTATAGGAAAATGTGTTTTCGTGAAGAAATCATGACAAACTAACACAAAATGAAGATTTCATTATAACTTGACATTCTGAGTTCATTTCATGAAAACTGCGCTTCCCCTACAAGAGTTCGACCTACCATTATAGGAAAACGTGTTTTCGTGAAGAAATCATGACAAACTAACACAAAATGAAGATTTCATTATGACTTGACATTCTGAGTTCATTTCATGAAACCCTCGTTCCCCTATAAGAGTTCGACCTACCATTATATGAAAACGTGTTTTCGTGAAGAAATCATTAACACAAAATTAAGATTTCATTATAACTTTACATTCTGAGTTCATTTCATGAAAACTGCGCTTCCCCTATAAGAGTTCAACCTACCATTATAGGAAAATGTGTTTTCGTGAAGAAGTCATGACAAATAACACAAAATGAAGATTTCATTATTACTTGAAATTCTGAGTTCATTTCATGAAACCTGCGCTTCCCCTATAAGAGTTCGACCTACCATTATAGGAAAACGTGTTTTCGTGAAGAAGTCATGACAAATAACACAAAATGAAGATTTCATTATTACTTGAAATTCTGAGTTCATTTCATGAAACCTGCGCTTCCCCTATAAGAGTTCGACCTACCATTATAGGAAAACGTGTTTTCGTGAAGAAATCATGACAAACTAACACAAAATGAAGATTTCATTATAACTTGACATTCTGAGTTAATTTCATGAAAACTGTGCTTCCCCTATAAGAGTTTGGACCTACCATTATAGGAAAACGTGTTTTCGTGAAGAATTCATGACAAACTAACACAAAATGAAGATTTCATTATAACTTGACATTCTGAGTTCATTTCATGAAACCTGCGCTTCCCCTATAAGAGTTCGACCTACCATTATAGGAAAATGTGTTTTCGCGAAGAAATCATGACAAACTAACACAAAATGAAGATTTCATTATAACTTGACATTCTGAGTTCATTTCATGAAAACTGCGCTTCCTCTATAAGAGTTTGGACCTACCATTATAGGAAAACGTGTTTTCGTGAAGAATTCATGACAAACTAACACAAAATGAAGATTTGATTATAACTTGACATTCTGAGTTCATTTCATGAAAACTGCGCTTCCCCTATAAGAGTTCGACCTACCATTATAGGAAAACGTGTTTTCGTGAAGAAGTCATGACAAATAAGACAAAATGAAGATTTCATTATAACTTGAAATTCTGAGTTCATTTCATGAAAACTGCGCTTCCCCTATAAGAGTTCGACCTACCATTATAGGAAAACGTGTTTTCGTGAAGAAGTCATGACAAATAACACAAAATGAAGATTTCATTATTACTTGAAATTCTGAGTTCATTTCATGAAACCTGCGCTTCCCCTATAAGAGTTCGACCTACCATTATAGGAAAACGTGTTTTCGTGAAGAAATCATAACAAATTAACACAAAATGAAGATTTCATTATAACTTGAAATTCTGAGTTCATTTCATGAAACCTGCGTTTCCCCTATAAGAGTTCGACCTACCATTATAGGAAAATGTGTTTTCGCGAAGAAATCATGACAAACTAACACAAAATGAAGATTTGATTATAACTTGACATTCTGAGTTCATTTCATGAAACCTGCGCTTCCCCTATAAGAGTTCGACCTACCATTATAGGAAAACGTATTTTTGTGAAGAAATCATGACAAATTAACACAAAATGAAGATTTCATTATAACTTGAAATTATGAGTTCATTTCATGAAACCTGCGCTTCCCCTATAAGAGTTCGACCTACCATTATAGGAAAACGTGTTTTCGTGAAGATATCATGACAAACTAACACAAAATGAAGATTTCATTATAACTTGACATTCTGAGTTCATTTCATGAAAACTGCGCTTCCCCTACAATAGTTCGACCTACCATTATAGGAAAACGTGTTTTCGTGAAGAAATCATGACAAACTAACACAAAATGAAGATTTCATTATGACTTGACATTCTGAGTTCATTTCATGAAACCCTCGTTCCCCTATAAGAGTTCGACCTACCATTATATGAAAACGTGTTTTCGTGAAGAAATCATTAACACAAAATTAAGATTTCATTATAACTTGACATTCTGAGTTCATTTCATGAAAACTGCGCTTCCCCTGTAAGAGTTCGACCTACCATTATAGGAAAACGTGTTTTCGTGAAGAAATCATGACAAACTAACAAAAAATGAAGATTTCATTATGACTTGACATTCTGAGTTCATTTCATCAAACCCTCGTTCCCCTATAAGAGTTCGACCTACCATTATATGAAAACGTGTTTTCGTGAAGAAATCATTAACACAAAATTAAGATTTCATTATAACTTGACATTCTGAGTTCATTTCATGAAAACTGCGCTTCCCCTATAAGAGTTCGACCTACCATTATAGGAAAACGTGTTTTCGTGAAGAAGTCATGACAAATAACACAAAATGAAGATTTCATTATTACTTGAAATTCTGAGTTCATTTCATGAAACCTGCGCTTCCCCTATAAGAGTTCGACCTACCATTATAGGAAAACGTTTTTTCGTGAAGAAATCATGACAAACTAACACAAAATGAAGATTTCATTATAACTTGATATTCTGAGTTTATTTCATGAAACCTGCGCTTCCCCGACAAGAGTTCGACCTACCATTATAGGAAAACTTGTTTTCGTGAAGAAATCTTGACAAACTAACACAAAATGAAGATTTCATTATAACTTGACATTCTGAGTTTATTTCATGAAACCTGCGCTTCCCCGACAAGAGTTCGACCTACCATTATAGGAAAACTTGTTTTCGTGAAGAAATCATGACAAACTAACACAAAATGAAGATTTCATTATAACTTGACATTCTGAGTTCATTTCATGAAAACTGTGCTTCCCCTATAAGAGTTTGGACCTACCATTATAGGAAAACGTGTTTTCGTGAAGAAATCATGACAAACTAACAAAAAATGAAGATTTCATTATGACTTGACATTCTGAGTTCATTTCATCAAACCCTCGTTCCCCTATAAGAGTTCGACCTACCATTATATGAAAACGTGTTTTCGTGAAGAAATCATTAACACAAAATTAAGATTTCATTATAACTTGACATTCTGAGTTCATTTCATGAAAACTGCGCTTCCCCTATAAGAGTTCGACCTACCATTATAGGAAAACGTGTTTTCGTGAAGAAGTCATGACAAATAACACAAAATGAAGATTTCATTATAACTTGATATTCTGAGTTTATTTCATGAAACCTGCGCTTCCCCGACAAGAGTTCGACCTACCATTATAGGAAAACTTGTTTTCGTGAAGAAATCTTGACAAACTAACACAAAATGAAGATTTCATTATAACGACATTCTGAGTTTATTTCATGAAACCTGCGCTTCCCCGACAAGAGTTCGACCTACCATTATAGGAAAACTTGTTTTCGTGAAGAAATCATGACAAACTAACACAAAATGAAGATTTCATTATAACTTGACATTCTGAGTTCATTTCATGAAAACTGTGCTTCCCCTATAAGAGTTTGGACCTACCATTATAGGAAAACGTGTTTTCGTGAAGAAATCATGACAAACTAACACGAAATGAAGATTTCATTATAACTTGAAATTCTGAGTTCATTTCATGAAACCTGCGCTTCCCCTATAAGAGTTCGACCTACCATTATAGGAAAACGTGTTTTCGTGAAGAAGTCATGACAAATAACACAAAATGAAGATTTCATTATTACTTGAAATTCTGAGTTCATTTCATGAAACCTGCGCTTCCCCTATAAGAGTTCGACCTACCATTATAGGAAAACGTGTTTTCGTGAAGAAATCATGACAAACTAACACAAAATGAAGATTTCATTATAACTTGACATTCTGAGTTAATTTCATGAAAACTGTGCTTCCTCTATAAGAGTTTAGACCTACCATTATAGGAAAACGTGTTTTCGTGAAGAATTCATGACAAACTAACACAAAATGAAGATTTGATTATAACTTGACATTCTGAGTTCATTTCATGAAAACTGCGCTTCCCCTATAAGAGTTCGACCTACCATTATAGGAAAACGTGTTTTCGTGAAGAAGTCATGACAAATAAGACAAAATGAAGATTTCATTATAACTTGAAATTCTGAGTTCATTTCATGAAAACTGCGCTTCCCCTATAAGAGTTCGACCTACCATTATAGGAAAACGTGTTTTCGTGAAGAAGTCATGACAAATAACACAAAATGAAGATTTCATTATTACTTGAAATTCTGAGTTCATTTCATGAAACCTGCGCTTCCCCTATAAGAGTTCGACCTACCATTATAGGAAAACGTGTTTTCGTGAAGAAATCATAACAAATTAACACAAAATGAAGATTTCATTATAACTTGAAATTCTGAGTTCATTTCATGAAACCTGCGTTTCCCCTATAAGAGTTCGACCTACCATTATAGGAAAATGTGTTTTCGCGAAGAAATCATGACAAACTAACACAAAATGAAGATTTGATTATAACTTGACATTCTGAGTTCATTTCATGAAACCTGCGCTTCCCCTATAAGAGTTCGACCTACCATTATAGGAAAACGTATTTTTGTGAAGAAATCATGACAAATTAACACAAAATGAAGATTTCATTATAACTTGAAATTATGAGTTCATTTCATGAAACCTGCGCTTCCCCTATAAGAGTTCGACCTACCATTATAGGAAAACGTGTTTTCGTGAAGAAATCATGACAAACTAACACAAAATGAAGATTTCATTATAACTTGACATTCTGAGTTCATTTCATGAAAACTGCGCTTCCCCTACAAGAGTTCGACCTACCATTATAGGAAAACGTGTTTTCGTGAAGAAATCATGACAAACTAACACAAAATGAAGATTTCATTATGACTTGACATTCTGAGTTCATTTCATGAAACCCTCGTTCCCCTATAAGAGTTCGACCTACCATTATATGAAAACGTGTTTTCGTGAAGAAATCATTAACACAAAATTAAGATTTCATTATAACTTGACATTCTGAGTTCATTTCATGAAAACTGCGCTTCCCCTATAAGAGTTCGACCTACCATTATAGGAAAACGTGTTTTCGTGAAGAAGTCATGACAAATAACACAAAATGAAGATTTCATTATTACTTGAAATTCTGAGTTCATTTCATGAAACCTGCGCTTCCCCTATAAGAGTTCGACCTACCATTATAGGAAAACGTTTTTTCGTGAAGAAATCATGACAAACTAACACAAAATGAAGATTTCATTATAACTTGATATTCTGAGTTTATTTCATGAAACCTGCGCTTCCCCGACAAGAGTTCGACCTACCATTATAGGAAAACTTGTTTTCGTGAAGAAATCTTGACAAACTAACACAAAATGAAGATTTCATTATAACTTGACATTCTGAGTTTATTTCATGAAACCTGCGCTTCCCCTATAAGAGTTCAACCTACCATTATAGGAAAACGTGTTTTCGTGAAGAAATCATGACAAACTAACACAAAATGAAGTTTTCATTATAACTTGACATTCTGAGTTCATTTCATGAAACCTGCGCTTCCCCTACAAGAGTTCGACCTACCATTACAGGAAAATGTGTTTCCGTGAAGAAATCATGACAAACTGACACAAAATGAAGATTTCATTATAACTTGAAATTCTGACTTCATTTCATGAAACCTGCGCTTCCCCTATAAGAGTTCGACCTACTATTATAGGAAAATGTGTTTCCGTGAAGAAATCATGACAAACTAACACAAAATGAAGATTTCATTATAACTTGAAATTCTTAGTTCATTTCATGAAACCTGCGCTTCCCCTATAAGAGTTCGACCTACCATTAAAGGAAAATGTGTTTACGTGAAGAAATCATGACAAACTAACACAAAATGAAGATTTCATTATAACTTGACATTCTGAGTTCATTTCATGAAACAAGCACTTCCCCTATAAGAGTTCGACCTACCATTATAGGAAAATGTGTTTACGTGAAGAAATCATGACAAACTAACACGAAATGAAGATTTCATTATAACTTGAAATTCTGACTTCATTTCATGAAACCTGCGCTTCCCCTATAAGAGTTCGACCTACCATCATAGGAAAATGTGTTTACGTGAAGAAATCATGACAAACTAACACAAAATGAAGATTTGATTATAACTTGAAATTCTGAGTTCATTTCATGAAACCTGCGCTTCCCCTATAAGAGTTCGACCTACCATTATAGGAAAATGCGTTTACGTGAAGAAATCATGACAAACTAACACAAAATGAAGATTTCATTATAACTTGAAATTCTGAGTTCATTTCATGAAACCTGCACTTCCCCTACAAGAGTTCGACCGACTATTATAGGAAAATGTGTTTTCGTGAAGAAATCATGACAAACTAACACAAAATGAAGATTTCATTATAACTTGACATTCTGAGTTCATTTCATGAAAACTGCGCTTCCCCTATAAGAGTTCGACCTACCATTATTGGAAAACGTGTTTACGTGAAGAAATCATGACAAACTAACACAAAATGAAGATTTCATTATAACTTGAAATTCTGAGTTCATTTCATGAAACCTGCGCTTCCCCTATAGGAGTTCGACCTACCATTACAGGAAAATGTGTTTACGTGAAGAAATCATGACAAACTAACACGAAATGAAGATTTCATTATAACTTGAAATTCTGACTTCATTTCATGAAGCCTGCCCATCCCCTATCAGAGTTCGACCTACCATTATAGGAAAATGTGTTTACGTGAAGAAATCATGACAAACTAACACGAAATGAAGATTTCATTATAACTTGAAATTCTGACTTCATTTCCTGAAACCTGCACTTCCCCAATAAGTGTTCGACCTACCATTATAGGAAAATGTGTTTTCGTGAAGAAATCATGACAAACTAACACAAAATGAAGATTTCATTATAATTTGAAATTCTGACTTCATTTCATGAAACCTGCGCTTCCCCTATAAGAGTTCGACCTACCATCATAGGAAAATGTGTTTACGTGAAGAAATCATGACAAACTAACACGAAATGAAGATTTCATTATAACTTGAAATTCTGAGTTCATTTCATGAAACCTGCGCTTCCCCTATAAGAGTCCGACCTACCATCATAGGAAAATGTGTTTTCGTGAAGAAATCATGACAAACTAACACGAAATGAAGATTTCATTATAACTTGAAAATCTGAGTTCATTTCATGAAACCTGCGCTTCCCCTATAAGAGTTCGACCTACCATCATAGGAAAATGTGTTTACGTGAAGAAATCATGACAAACTAACACAAAATGAAGATTTCATTATAACTTGAAATTCTGACTTCATTTCATGAAACCTGCGCTTCCCCTATAAGAGTTCGACCTACCATTATAGGAAAATGCGTTTACGTGAAGAAATCATGACAAACTAACACAAAATGAAGATTTCATTATAACTTGAAATTCTGACTTCATTTCATGAAACCTGCGCTTCCCCTATAAGAGTTCGACCTACCATCATAGGAAAATGTGTTTACGTGAAGAAATCATGACAAACTAACACAAAATGAAGATTTCATTATAACTTGAAATTCTGAGTTCATTTCATGAAACCTGCGCTTCCCCTACAAGAGTTCGACCTACCATTATAGGAAAATGTGTTTACGTGAAGAAATCATGACAAACTAACACGAAATGAAGATTTCATTATAACTTGAAATTCTGACTTCATTTCATGAAACCTGCGCTTCCCCTATAAGAGTTCGACCTACCATCATCGGAAAATGTGTTTACGTGAAGAAATCATGACAAACTAACACGAAATGAAGATTTCATTATAACTTGAAATTCTGAGTTCATTTCATGAAACCTGCGTTTCCCCTACAAGAGTTCGACCTACCATTATAGGAAAATGTGTTTTCGTGAAGAAATCATGACAAACTAACCCAAGATGAAGATTTCATTATAACTTGACATTCTGAGTTCATTTCATGAAACAAGCGCTTCCCCTATAAGAGTCCGACTTACCATTATAGGAAAATGTGTTTACGTGAAGAAATCATGACAAACTAACATGAAATGAAGATTTCATTATAACTTGAAATTCTGACTTCATTTCATGAAGCCTGCCCATCCCCTATCAGAGTTCGACCTACCATTATAGGAAAATGTGTTTACGTGATGAAATCATGACAAACTAACACAAAATGAAGATTTGATTATAACTTGAAATTTTGAGTTCATTTCATGAAACCTGCGCTTCCCCTATAAGAGTTCGACCTACCATTATAGGAAAACGTGTTTTCGTGAAGATATCATGACAAACTAACACGAAATGAAGATTTCATTATAACATGAAATTCTGACTTCATTTCATGAAACCTGCACTTCCCCTATAAGTGTTCGACCTACCATTATAGGAAAATGTGTTTTCGTGAAGAAATCATGACAAACTAACACAAAATGAAGATTTCATTATAACTTGAAATTCTGAGTTCATTTCATCAAACCTGCGCTTCCCCTATAAGAGTTTGACCTACCATCATAGGAAAATGTGTTTACGTGAAGAAATCATGACAAACTAACACAAAATGAAGATTTCATTATAACTTGACATTCTGAGTTCATTTCATGAAACAAGCACTTCCCCTATAAGAGTTCGACCTACCATTATAGGAAAATGTGTTTACGTGAAGAAATCATGACAAACTAACACAAAATGAAGATTTCATTATAACTTGAAATTCTGAGTACATTTCATGAAACCTGCGCATCCCCTATAAGAGTTCGACCTACCATTATAGGAAAATGTGTTTACGTGAAGAAATCATGACAAACTAACACGAAATGAAGATTTCATAATAACTTGAAATTCTGAGTTCATTTCATGAAACCTGCGCTTCCCCTATAAGAGTTCGACCTACCATCATAGGAAAATGTGTTTTCGTGAAGAAATCATGACAAACTCACACGAAATGAAGATTTCATTATAACTTGAAATTCTGACTTCATTTCATGAAACCTGCGCTTCCCCTAAAAGAGTTCGACCTACCATTACAGGAAAATGTGTTTACGTGAAGAAATCATGACAAACTAACACGAAATGAAGATTTCATTATAACTTGAAATTCTGACTTCATTTCATGAAGCCTGCCCATCCCCTATCAGAGTTCGACCTACCATTATAGGAAAATGTGTTTACGTGATGAAATCATGACAAACTAACACAAAATGAAGATTTCATTATAACTTGAAATTCTGAGTTCATTTCATCAAACCTGCGCTTCCCCTATAAGAGTTTGACCTACCATCATAGGAAAATGTGTTTACGTGAAGAAATCATGACAAACTAACACAAAATGAAGATTTCATTATAACTTGACATTCTGAGTTCATTTCATGAAACAAGCGCTTCCCCTATAAGAGTTCGACCTACCATTATAGGAAAATGTGTTTACGTGAAGAAATCATGACAAACTAACACAAAATGAAGATTTCATTATAACTTGAAATTCTGAGTTCATTTCATGAAACCTGCGTTTCCCCTACAAGAGTTCGACCTACCATTATAGGAAAATGTGTTTTCGTGAAGAAATCATGACAAACTAACCCAAGATGAAGATTTCATTATAACTTGACATTCTGAGTTCATTTCATGAAACAAGCGCTTCCCCTATAAGAGTCCGACTTACCATTATAGGAAAATGTGTTTACGTGAAGAAATCATGACAAACTAACACGAAATGAAGATTTTATAATAACTTGAAATTCTGAGTTCATTTCATGAAACCTGCGCTTCCCCTATAAGAGTTCGACCTACCATCATAGGAAAATGTGTTTTCGTGAAGAAATCATGACAAACTCACACGAAATGAAGATTTCATTATAACTTGAAATTCTGACTTCATTTCATGAAACCTGCGCTTCCCCTACAAGAGTTCGACCTACCATAACAGGAAAATGTGTTTACGTGAAGAAATCATGACAAACTAACACAAAATGAAGATTTTATTATAACTTGACATTCTGAGTTCATTTCATGAAACAAGCACTTCCCCTATTAGAGTTCGACCTACCATCATAGGAAAATGTGTTTACGTGAAGAAATCATGACAAACTAACACAAAATGAAGATTTCATTATAACTTGAAATTCGGAGTACATTTCATGAAACCTGCGCATCCCCTATAAGAGTTCGACCTACCATTATAGGAAAATGTCTTTTCGTGAAGAAATCATGACAAACTAACACAAAATGAAGATTTCATTATAACTTGAAATTCTGAGTTCATTTCATGAAACCTGCGTTTCCCCTACAAGAGTTCGACCTACCATTATAGGAAAATGTGTTTTCGTGAAGAAATCATGACAAACTAACCCAAGATGAAGATTTCATTATAACTTGACATTCTGAGTTCATTTCATGAAACAAGCGCTTCCCCTATAAGAGTTCGACCTACCATCATAGGAAAATGTGTTTTCGTGAAGAAATCATGACAAACTCACACGAAATGAAGATTTCATTATAACTTGAAATTCTGACTTCATTTCATGAAACCTGCGCTTCCCCTAAAAGAGTTCGACCTACCATTACAGGAAAATGTGTTTACGTGAAGAAATCATGACAAACTAACACAAAATGAAGATTTCATTATCACTTGAAATTCTGAGTTCATCTCATGAAACCTGCGCTTCCCCTATAAGAGTTCGACCTACTATTATAGGAAAATGTGTTTACGTGAAGAAATCATGACAAACTAACAAAAAATGAAGATTTCATTATAACTTGACATTCTGAGTTCATTTCATGAAACCTGTGCTTCCCCTATAAGAGTTCGACCTACCATTAAAGGAAAATGTGTTTTCGTGAAGAAATCATGACAAACTAACACAAAATGAAGATTTCATTATAACTTGAAATTCTGAGTTTTCATGAAACCTGCGTTTCCCCTATAAGAGTTCGACCGACCATTATAGGAAAATGTGTTTTCGTGAAGAAATCATGACAAACTAACACAAAATGAAGATTTCATTATAACTTGAAATTCTGAGTTAATTTCATGAAACCTCCGCTTCCCCTATAAGAGTTTGACCTACCATTATAGGAAAATGTGTTTACGTGAAGAAATCATGACAAACTAACACAAAATGAAGATTTCATTATAACTTGAAATTCTGAGTTCATTTCATGAAACCTGCGTTTCCCCTACAAGAGTTCGACCTACCATTATAGGAAAATGTGTTTTCGTGAAGAAATCATGACAAACTAACCCAAGATGAAGATTTCATTATAACTTGAAATTCTGAGTTCATTTCATGAAACCTGCGCTTCCCCTATAAGAGTTCGACCTACCATTATAGGAAAATTTGTTTACGTGAAGAAATCATGACAAACTAACACAAAATGAAGATTTCATTATAACTTGAAATTCTGAGTTCATTTCATGAAACCTACGCTTCCCCTATAAGAGTTCGTCCTACCATTATTGGAAAACGTGTTTACGTGAAGAAATCATGACAAACTAACACAAAATGAAGATTTGATTATAACTTGAAATTCTGAGTTCATTTCATGAAACCTGCGCTTCCCCTAAAAGAGTTCGACCTACCATTATAGGAAAATGTGTTTTCGTGAAGATATCATGACAATCTAACACAAAATGAAGATTTCATTATAACTTGAAATTCTGAGTTCATTTCATGAAACCTGCGCTTCCCCTATAAGAGTTCGACCTACCATTATAGGAAAACGTGTTTACGTGAAGAAATCATGACAAACTAACACAAAATGAAGATTTCATTATAACTTGAAATTCTGAGTTCATTTCATGAAACCTACGCTTCCCCTATAAGAGTTCAACCTACCGTTATAGGAAAACGTGTTTTCGTGAAGAAATCATGACAAACTAACACAAAATGAAGATTTGATTATAACTTGAAATTCTGAGTTCATTTCATGAAACCAGTGCTTCCCCTATAATAGAACGACGCTACATTATAGGAGAATCATTTTACTTGAAGAAATCATGGCAAACTAACACGAAATGAAGATTTCTTTTTAACGTTAAATTTTGACTTCATTTTATGAAACCAGCGCTTCCCCTATAATAGAATGACCTACCAATATAGGAGAATGTGTTTACATGAAGAAATCATGTCAAAATAATGCGCAATGAAGATTTCTTTATAACATGAAATCCTGACTTCATTTCATGAAACCAGCGCTTCCCGTATAATAGAACGACCTACCATTGCAGGAGAATGTGTTTACATGAAGAAATCATGACAAACTAACACGAAATGAAGATTTATTTATAACATGAAATCCTGACTTCACTTCATTTATCCAGCGCTTCCCCTATAATAGAACGACGTTACATTATAGGAGAATGTGTTTACATGAAGAAATCATGACAAACTAATGCGAAATGAAGATTTCTTTATAACATGAAATTTTGACTTCATTTCATGAAACCAGCGCTTCCCCTATAACAGAATGACCTACCATTATATGAGAATGTGTTTACATGAAGAAATCATGTCAAAATAACACGCAATGAAGATGTCTTTATAACATGAAATCCTGACTTCATTTCATGGAACCAGCGCTTCCCCTATAATAGAACGACCTACCTTTATATTGGAAAATGCGTTTACATGAAGAAATCATGACAAACTAACACGAAATGAAGATTTATTTATAACATGAAATCCTGACTTCATTTCATGAAACCCGTGTTTCCGATCATAATATAATGACTTATTATCGCAGGGGAAAGACGTTACTTCAAGAAATCATGACATACTTACTCAAAATGAAGACTTCTTTATAACTTTATACTGCCAATTTCATGAAACCCGGGTTTCCTATCATAATAGAATGATATATCATAAGAGAATGACTTTACATCAAGAAATCATGATATACTTACTCAAAAAGACGACTTCTTTATAACACGAGATCCTTACTTAATTCCAAGAAACCCAGGTTTCCTATCATAATAGAATGACTTAATATCGCAGGAGAATGACTTTTCTTCAAGAAATCATGATATGATTTCTTTCCTTTCAAGATGCAGAAAAACTAATACATGCCTTTATAACTTCTAGATTGGACTACTGCAATGCCCTCCTTTCGGGTTGTCCATCTGGATCCCTACATAAACTTCAGTTAGTACAAAATGCAGCTGCCAGAGTTCTAACAAAAACTAAAAAATTTGATCACATTAGCCCTATCCTGTCTTCCCTGCACTGGCTACCGGTCAAGTTTAGGATTGACTACAAATTATTACTATTGACTTACAAAACTCTGAATGGCCTTGCACCACAATATCTCAATGATCTTCTGGTCCCTTACAACCCTTCTCGCCTGCTTCGTTCACAAGGAGCAGGATATCTATTAGTTCCTAAAGTAGACAGGGCTACGGCAGGCTGCAGAGCATTCTCTTACAGAGCTCCGCAGCTGTGGAATGGTCTCCCGGCGGATGTGCGGGATTCAGGCACACTCTCGCTTTTCAAGTCTAGATTAAAAACGCACTTGTATAGCTTAGCGTATAGGAAACCTAGTTCTGGTTCCAGCTAGTCCCTCACTCCCAGTCAGACTAACAGTATGAGGTGATGAGCTGGGTGGGGATCGGTGTCATTGGCTTTGGATAAACTGAGGCGTCAGTGCTGTCACTCTAGCTCTACACTAGAGTGCTGATGTTCAGGGAGTCCCCATGCCTGTGTTCCCGCCTGTCTCTCCCTCTTTCTCATGCTGCTATACTCAGATCTGCCGGAGCCTAGACGAATATTGCACTCGATCATTTTGCTTGCACTGCCTCTGATTTCCTCAACTCTGGCTAATACACAATTATTCTTACTTCCTCCCTCACCCCTTCTGGGGTGTGCTCCATGGAGCACAATGTCATTGAAGAGTTTATGCCTCTGCGGCCTGCAAGACAACTACCTCCACCTCCGGCAACTACCCTCCAACCTGCCTGCGTGTTGGCTCAACACGATGCCTCGCCATCCATCCTGCGGCTGTGTGTCTATTAATCCTGCCATCGTGCATCAAGCACCACGTGCCTGCACCGGTTGGCCGCTGCATTGAGACATATATTTCAACCCCTGTATTAGCTTAGTCATTTCATCTTGTTTGTTTGACTCATCTGCCGGCCCCTGGAGGATGGGCTCCCCCTTTGGTCTGGTTCCTCCCAAGGTTTCTTCCTCTTAGGGAGTTTTTCCTTGCCACCGTTGCCTTTGGCTTACTCAATGGGGGGTCCTTACGAGGCAGAAATGTAAAGCGCATTGAGACAATGTAATGTTGTGATAATGCGCTATATAAATAAAATTGAATTGAATATACCTACTACAAATGAAGACTTCTTTATAACATGAAATCCTGACTTAATTTCATGAAACCCGGGTTTCCTATCATAATATAATGACTTAATATCGCAGGAGAATGACTTTACATCAAAAAATCATGACAAACTCAAAATGAGGACTTCGTTATACTGTAAAACGAAATCCTGACTTATTTTTGTGAAACCAGATTTTCCTATCATAATAGAACGACTTCAAATCACAAGAGAAATATTTTACATCAAGAAATCATGTCATACTTACTCAAAATGAAGACTTCTTTATAACTTGAAATCCTGACAATTTGATGATACCCGGGTTTCCTGTCATATTAGAACAACTTCTGTAGCAGCCCTTGGATCCCAAAGAGAGTCTCGACAGATGCTTAAGTTTCCTTTAATTTGAAGTTGCAGCATCAACCGTTTCGTCTGATGCCTTATAGCACTGTGAAAACTATATCTGGACATACAAACAAATATTTAACAATCCAGTTCCCACGGATACAAACTTCTTATGTAAATAAATAGTAAAACACAAACATTCATATACATATCCATGCGTCACATACATACACTCACATAAAAGATTATTAGGCAGGGACGGATTATGGGTTGTGTGGACCCCTGGGCAAAACGTTCACGAGGGCCCCCCCCCCACCACCACCAGCACAACCACCACAATTCAAGGGCCCTTGGCAGCCAAACGCCCCCTCCATGTTTCCATCAGAGGCCCTATAGGGTCAGGGGCCCTTGTAGGCAGAGGATCAAAGAATGTAGGCCCTCTAAAATAGACAAACGAAAATACATTGTTGATAAGCATTGCAAATTGTTTTGGGCTAGGGGCCCCACGGGGCCCCTGGGCAGCGGCCCCGCTGGCCCGGTCCGTAATCCGTCCCTGTTATTAGGAACACCTGTTCAATTTCTCATTAATGCAATTATCTAATCAACCAATCACATGGCAGTTGCTTCAATGCATTTAGGGGTGTGGTCCTGGTCAAGACAATCTCCTGAACTCCAAACTGAATGTCAGAATGGGAAAGAAAGGTGATTTAAGCAATTTTGAGCGTGGCATGGTTGTTGGTGCCAGACGGGCTGGTCTGAGTATTTCACAATCTGCTCAGTTACTGGGATTTTCACGCACAACCATTTCTAGGGTTTACAAAGAATGATGTGCAAAGGGAAAAACATCCAGTATGCGGCAATCCTGTGGGCGAAAATGCCTTGTTGATGCTAGAGGTCAGAGGAGAATGGGCCGACTGATTCAAGCTGAAAGAAGACCAACTTTGACTGAAATACCCACTCGTTGCAACCGAGGTATGCAGCAAAGCATTTGTGAAGCCACAACACGCACAACCTTGAGGCGGATGGGCTACAACAGCAGAAGACCCCACCGGGTACCACTCATCTCCACTACAAATAGGAAAAAGAGGCTACAATTTGCACGAGCTCACCAAAATTGGACAGTTGAAGACTGGAAAAATGTTGCCTGGTCTGATGAGTCTCGATTTCTGTTGAGACATTCAAATGGTAGAGTCAGAATTTGGCGTAAACAGAATGAGAACATGGATCCATCATGCCTTGTTACCACTGTGCAGGCTGGTGGTGGTGGTGGTGTAATGGTGTGGGGGATGTTTTCCTGGCATCGTTTAAATGTCACGGCCTACCTGAGCATTGTTTCTGACCATGTCCATCCCTTTATGACCACCATGTACCCATCCTCTGACGGCTAATTCCAGCAGGATAATGCACCATGTCACAAAGCTCGAATCATTTCAAATTGGTTTCTTGAACATGACAATGAGTTCACTGTACTAAAATGGCCCCCACAGTCACCAGATCTCAACCCAATAGAGCATCTTTGGGATGTGGTGGAACGGGAGCTTCGTGCCCTGGATGTGCATCCCACAAATCTCCATCAACTGCAAGATGCTATCCTATCAATATGGGCCAACATTTAAGAATGCTTTCAGCACCTTGTTGAATCAATGCCACATAGAATTAAGGCAGTTCTGAATGCGAAAGGGGGTCAAACACCGTATTAGTATGGTGTTCCTAATAATCCTTTAGGTCAGTGTATATATATTAGTTATAGACGATGCTGGATTAGTAATAAGAACTGGTAAGTTACTAGTGTCCTCAACAGTGAATACCCCTGCAAAACTATCATTGAACTCATTTACTATATCAATGTCGTTTTCAATTATAAGACCCTTACTATCCTGCAGATGAGTAATTTCAGCTTTTAGAGCTCCTTTAGAGTTAAAATACTGGAAGAAACTTTTAACATCATCCTTAGCCTCCAATGCGATCTTCCTTTCGACATTCCTTTTAGCTCGTCTAATGTCATTTTTTAACTCAGCCTGTAGGTTAGATACTCTTGCTTTATTCTGTCATAATCAGTTATTTTCCATTTCTGGAACAAAGCCATTTTCCTCCTTACTTTATTTCCCTAGTAAACCACCTAGGTTGCAATTTCCTAGATTTATTCTTGCTGGAAACAGGTATGAAGTCCTCTTGCACTTGCAATAATGTGCTTTTAAAAAATTCCCATGCCTCTTCAACAGTTTTGTTATTTAACTCCATCCAGTTCACAGTTTCTAGTTTTAATCTCATACAATTGAAATTAGCCTTCCTAACATTATATATTTCTGATTTGGACTTTGCTCTTCGGGCACTAAACTTAACCTCAAATTTAACCATGTTATGATCGCTACTTTCAAGTGGTTCTAAAATGTCTAATTTACCAATCCTGTCCTGGTTATTAGAGAAAACAAGATCAAGAATGGCATCTCCCCTGGTAGGGGTGTTAACAAACTGAGTAAAAAAACAATCCTGTACTAATTCCACCATCTCCAGTTAATTTTCAGAAGAACCAGCAACAATGTCCCACTGCATTCCCGGTAGATTAAAATCACCCATAACTACCACATCATTTTTATTGCTCATAATCCTAATATCACTGTATAACAATCTGCTTTCCTCGGCAGCTACATTAGGTGCTCTGTAACAAACACCGACAATTAGGCAATTTGAGTTTTTAGCATCTAATTTTACCCATATAGCTTCCGTAGTTTTACTTATATCAGTAAGCTCCCTTACCTGCAAGTTTTCCTTTACATATACTGCAACACCAGCTCCCTTCTTACCTATATGGTCTTTACGGAACAACGTGTAACCATCCATATTATATACTTGTCCATCCTTTTCTCTCAACCACGTTTTAGTTATTGCTATAATATCATAAGGTTCCGATGAGATAAAAGCCTATAAATCATGAATTTTATTCCTAATACTACTGCCGTTTAAATACAGACAACAAAGGGTAGGCCTATTACGGTGACCACTTATAATATGATTTTTTGGGGCTTTCCGTTTCCCCCCACTTACATGCTTAACTAACCTCCCTGCCCCCCCCATACAAAAAATGTATATAATACAAAATATATTATAGACAATATATTTTCACCAGGTTAAATATATTAATCCAACTACATAAAAAATACATGGACTAATATATTGACCAAAATATATTGACCAAACACCAATGTATTATAAATATATTTTAAATATACAAAAAATTGCCGCTTTGGTATATTGTAGTATATTTCAAAAAATACATTTGTATATTGAAATTACATTTTTCATTATATTTATTTTCAATATATGCAAACATATATGTAAATTAATATATTTCTTATATATGACAGGTATACCAAGAATTATATGAGTATATATAATAAATTATATTTTAAATGTATGAGATTTTTTGGTAACACTTTATAATAACATTCCTTTGTAAGGCATTTATAAGTGATTAGTTAATGATGAACTAATTATTTACAAAACATTCATAAATGATTAATAAGTGATATGCTAACAGTTTGTGTATGTTTTGTTAATACATTTACAAGTCATTTACAAGTGATTAGTTAGTGATGAACCTACCATTTATAAACATAACTGCATTCAAAAAGGAATGATAAATGTTAATATTTTTGTGTATGGTTTGTAGACTAAGTTATAAATCATTTACAAGTGATAAGATAATGATAAAATAATCATTTACAAATCATGACTATATGTTCACAAAGATTATTAAGTAATATGCTAATGATTTACAAACATGTCGTTATTTATCTTTAAAACAATAGCATATTACGATATGATCAAACAAATCCTAAGCAAATTCTTATTTAGGTGCTATTTAATATGCTATTAATCACTTATAAATCATTGAAATGTCAACATTGTATACACAGTAAAGCTTGGAAAGGATAACGTAAAATTTTTAAATATTACTTTTGTATATGTTAAATCTACTTTGTTTATTATTTATTTACTGTGTTAGATACGGTTTTGATATAGCGGAGTTTACTTAACTAATTTGATTTTGTCAGCACATCCACATAAATTTCCCGCTCTGCTTGTAAGGTACATTTCGTTCAATTCGTTTGACTTAGTTGTACATTCGACAGCAAACGATGTTAATTTACTACGAACATGTAATTTCTTTAATCCTGTAAATGGTTTGATGCAGGCGGGAATGTCTGAGCTCAGCTCAGGCTAAAGGAGGCTTGAAACTAAGCATGTTCGACGGACATTTTCTAAGCATAGTGCTAAGGCCATGGTCAGTGGTTAACTAATGCTGATAGCTTGGTGTGTTATGGTCTTTAATGCTCCTAAAGGTTTTTTAGGTGTTCTGAAGGTAGCTCTAAGGATATTTAACTTTTACACATTTTTCAGTTCTTAATGAATCTATACCATTTCTTTTTTATTTATTTTTCCTTTTTTCAGATTGGGACCAATATGGCTGAGTACCTTCGTTCAGAAGAGTCCATTGAATTTTCTTATGTTCAGACAACCACTGCTTTCAAGCCTTTGCTATAATAAATGGCACAGCATTTGAGCAAAGTACATTACTTGCTGCAGTGGACGTTTGAAATGTTTTCATATTTTAAATACATATTTTCTTGGAAGTAAATTTGACTTCAGTCACTTTATATCTCAGGATATATTGATGTTTGCACATAATTGTTAATGGGAAAGTTATAAAATGTTTTCCTATTTTTTCCTAATCTTAAATTTGTATTTTCTTAAGTTTTTTTTTTTGTTTGTTTTTTCAGTCAGTTTGATGCCGTTTCATTTTTACTTCTACATATTTTTTTTTCTACATTGCAGTTGATGATTTATATATATCAGGATATGTTAATGTTTATGCACAAATTTGTATTTTAAAGTTAATCTTTCTGACTTCAGTCAGTTAGATGCTTTTTCATTATTACTTCTACATACTTTTATTTTTCCTCTACTCTGCAATTACATTGCAATTGATTCTTACTGATGATTCCTGTATATCTCAGGATATATTAATGTTTATGCATGATGTAAATGTTATGAAAAGTTTTCAGATTTCAAATTGTGTTTTTCTAAAGTTAATTTGTCTGACTTCAGTCTGATGCATTGTTACTGACTTCAGTCACAGTGTTTCTGTGATACATTTTGATACATTTTAAATTTCTAGATTAAATTTCTGACCCATTTTGGGTTACATTCAACCCAGCAGTGTAGTCATTTTGAACTAATAGTTGGGTTAAAAATCAGAACCCAATATGCTGGGTTAACCCCTTGGAACCGGCGATCCCGCCGGCGGGATCTGACAGAAATTTCGCAAAACCGTTTAAATAACTCCGCGAGTTTTTGTCATATACACATTTTAAAAATACTCTCAGAAACCTTGGACGGTCTACTTTTCAAATATATATAGGTAGAAACTAAATATATTTTTACAGCTTCGTGATACGAATTGAAAGAACAAGAGTGACTGACTTAAGCGTCTGCGTCTCGAAGCGGCTCTGATCGCCCACCCACTTGCAAATCGCGCTATTCGCATGATAATAACATGATAATCTGACAGTTAGTATTGGGTAAAGAAATATGTGAATACGCCCATTGTGACCGAAATAAACAAGAGCACATGTCTGGGTAGTGTTTACACTGATCGGCTACAATATAGCACACGGATACGTCTCTGCCGCTGAAGCTTTGCGCCAGTGTTGCCACTTTCAGCAGCGAAGCTCATACCTGTGTTCATAGCTCAGTGGGCTAAGCCTGTGTGCCTGCAATCACGTGGTCGCCGATTCAAACGCAGCGTATTTAGAACGTGAATAGCGATCTTCCGCTGAGAGCGGTCCTAAACGCTCCCGACGCAAGTAAAACCAAGAAAGGTGACACGATTTGCTTTTTTGCCTATTTAACATAATTTTAAAAACTTTAATACTTCTGACAATGGAAGTTTTGAAAAGAAGACAGATAACGGATTTAGTCAGTGTTTTTTTCATGATTCTACATAATGATTTCAGCGAGATATAAACTGAAATACACGAGAAAGATACGCGGTCGATGATGCCCTCGTCCCCAGAGCGTCAATAATAGTCACTGCATCATATTTATCGCTTTCTATATTTATATAGTCACAGTTTTTCATTTTTCATTCCATCTATCAATAAACTGTGAAAGGGATTTTATTGTTGCTACTTTTCTTGCGTTTCAAACTGCCTTTCCAAAGTGATGGGTGTGGGGTGCAGTGACATTCCAGACTGATGGGCCATTGACAGTATGCAAACTACTACAGGTGTGAGGACACCTATCTCATCAATATTCATTGTGAAGACCACTGACTTTGAGAAAAAGAGTGTCACTCCAAAGTTCTAACACTTTAGTAATCAAACTACATAAAATTTCAGAATGTCACTTTCACCTATGTGTAGCCAACCCCTGTGTCTATAAGCTTCAGAGCTCAAAAGTCTTACCTAGAAATGTCTATAATGTGATTTTTTACAATTTCTCAGCATGTCTGAAAATAGGTTTTTGAAAAGTATATGTTTAAAGTTGATTTTAACAAAAAATAGAATAATAACATTCTAAGAGGTCTCAGATTATTGGTGCTGAGTTTGTGCTGAATAAAAGCAAATGTATCACTTTGGGATAAATGTTTTTTAGATAGGTAAAATATTTTAAAATGTCAAGGCATGTCAGACTACCTCGAAAGTGGAAAAAAGGCCTCAGGGCCCAGGGGGTTAAACGTGTAACCCAACTTGTTGGGTCAAAATAACCCAGCGTTGGGTTAGTCCCTTTTTTACCCAGCGCTGGGTTACCAAAATAACCCAGCAGTTTTTAGAGTGTAGTCTTGGAGAGTGTGGGATCTAGTGATAATGTGAACCAGTTTCACCTTCCACAGCGTTACAGCATTAACATACTCCATGTGTCAAAGAACACATCTGTCTGCAGTCAGCCCTTACATTGCAGCACACGTTTTACTCATCATTCGTAGATCTTTCTTACCTGTTTCAAATCATCTGTAGCTGTACACAAGGCATTTACAACACTTTCTGCATCCCCTAATCTAAAGTGTAAACTACTCATCACTTGTAAATGTTTTACTCATCATTCGTAGATCTTTCTTACCTGTTTCAAATCATCTGTAGCTGTACACAAGGCATTTACAACACTTTCTGCATCCCCTAATCTAAAGTGTAAACTACTCATCACTTGTAAATGATTTATAACTTAGTCTACAAACCATACACAAAAATATTAACATATTTATCATTCCTTTTTGAATGCAGTCATGTTTTGTAAATGGTAGGTTCATCACTAACTAATTACTTGTAAATGACTTGTAAATGTATTAACAAAACATACACAAACTGTTAGCATATCACTTATTAATCATTTATGAATGTTTTGTAAATAATTAGTTCATCACTAACTAATTACTTGTAAATGACTTGTAAATGTATTACAGTATTTCTGAATTGCTAAAACACTAAAATCCATTTGCAAAACCAAAGTTGCAAGTGTACAAACCACTTTATTGATTGAATCACACAATTTGCAGAACTTTAAACAGTTCTCATGTGGTTAGACACAACTAGCAAATCGTAATCAGTCTTTGTGCAAAACTGTAAACACATTGTCATTGACAAGGCACATGTAGCATTGTGGTGCACTTCAACTCAGAATGGCACAACACAGCCCCAAAAGTGAAACACAAGCAACACACTGTTGTCATCGGTAACACACAAGCACTCAAAATTTAACACACCTGTTTCAAATCAGTAATGTGTTGCACCTAATCAATAATCAGGATATAAAGCCATGTGAAATCCAAATGGCATGTGTGATTTTCACAATGGAGGGCAGGAGAGAAGGAGGAAGTGGACGAGGACGACGAGGAGGAGGAGGAGGAAGAGACAGAAGAGGAGGAGGAGGAGGAGGAGACAGAGGAGGAGGAGACAGAGGAGGAGGAAGAAGAAGAGCCATCATTTCCAATGAAATTAGAGCAACAATCATACACCATGTTCTGGTTCATGGAATGAGTATGAGGGAAGCAGGACTACGTGTTCAACCAAATATAAGCAGGTTCTCTGTGGCCTCCATTGTCAGGACATTCAGAGAAGAGAACAGGTACGTGTACTATCATTTGTGGTCCCTCAAACTTACAGTACAGCATGTACAGTTGTGGAACGTCTCAGTAAATTACTGTAACATATCTCTAAAAATTGGTCCTTTTCTAGCAGTATTACAGTAAAACTAATAGTAGTACTAAAAATAATAGTATTTTATGTATTGTACATATTTGGTGACATTTCAATGCATTAGGCCTGTCTGTACAATTCTAACAAGAGGTTTTATTTGCTAGAATTGAAAGACTGCCACATGCCGGTGGAAGGAGGGGTATGTTCTCACAACAGCAGGAGACCATTATTGTCAATATGGTCCTTCAAAATAATCTCATTCGTCTGCGTGAAATACAACAGCGAGTTGAGGAAGACAACGTGAACTTTGAAGGAATCAACAGTGTGAGTCTCTCCACAATTGACCGTGTCCTGAAACGCAACCTGATAAGTCTCAAACAAGCCTACAGAGTACCATTTGAGAGAAATTCTGAAAGGGTAAAAGAGCTACGATATCAATATGTACAAGTAAGTAATCATGTCCAGAGATTAGACAGCACTATTGAGTTGCTGTACATCTTTACTGTGTTGAATGTAATGCAGCACATGTATATAGAGGCATGAAGCCTGGAATGCTATGTAATTTACGTTACTTCAAAAATAAATTTTTGTTCTTTTCTATAGAGATAGTTTCAACTGGATTCCATGGAGAGGCCTCATGAGTGCATCTTCTTGGATGAAGCTGGCTTCAATCTCACCAAGAGGAGAAGGAGAGGCCGCAACATTATTGGTCAACGTGCCATTGTAGAGTTGCCAGGGCAGCGTGGTGGCAACGTGACCATATGTGCTGCCATCAGCAGCTACGGGGTTATTCACCGCCATGTGACTTTAGGGCCTTACAACACTGCCCATCTTATAACGTTTCTGTATGCTCTACAGGAAGCATTACTGAGACGTGAAGAGAGAGGTGATGAGCAGGCAGAGCATCCCATGTATGTGGTAATCTGGGACAATGTGAACTTTCACCGTGGTCTTAGAATCTGTGAGTGGTTTGAAAATAACCCACGTTTTATAAATGTGTGCCTCCCACCATACTCGCCCTTCCTTAATCCCATTGAAGAATTTTTTTCTGCATGGAGGTGGAAGGTCTATGACAGAAATCCTTATGCACAGGAAAATCTCATTCAGTCAATGGATGCAGCATGTGACGACATTGGAGTGGAAGCGATTCAAAGTTGGATTCGGCATGCTAAAGGATTCTTTCCCCGTTGTTTAGCAAGGGACAGGATTGCCTGTGACGTTGATGAGGTCCTGTGGCCTGACCATGCCCAGAGGCATGATGCTGAGGCAGAATGATTCCAAGACATTGCTTGCTATCGATCTGCTGCATTTTTTGTTTGTGACTACATTTATATGTGTGCAGGATTGTGCAAATACAGGTACTTCATAATAAATACATTTTTTCCCCTGCTCTGCCCTGAGTGCAGTGTTTTGCATTTATCTGTGTAGTGTGTAATGACTGCTGTGTAGTGTTCATGCATTAGCTGGATGTGTGTGTTATCTGAAAACAGTGTTTGGTTTTGGGTAAAGATAACATAGTTCTGAATCAATTGTTTGATATAGCAAGACAAGTCAAAGGTTTTGACAGTGTAGCTTAAGTTTGGTGATTTGTGTTTAAGGTTTTGAGAAAGTGAGAGAAACATTCAAAAAATGTGTTTTAGCAATTCAGAAATACTGTAACAAAACACACAAACTGCCAGCATATCACTTATTAATCATTTATGAATGTTTTGTAAATAATTTGTTCATCATTAACTAATCACTTATAAATGCCTTACAAAGGAATGTTATTATAAAGTGTTACCGATTTTTTTTATTTGATAATAAATTTTTAAATATATTGTGATGTGTATTACACAATATATTACTATATATATTATACAATATATGTACTGATGTACTATACTGTATAAATATGACTAAACACGTTTCTTATTTTATAGGTATACCATTTATTACTATTTTTACTATTGCCAATTAATATAATGTATAAGCAATAGTTTACTTTTTATAGACACTATATTTTAAAATACATTGTAATGTTTTGCCAATGCACTCGTATTTCAGTAAGTAATATATTTAGTTATAGAATTATATTCATCAGAATTAACCCAGTGGGCACCAACACATGGAATACATGTGGAAACAGCATGTGGAAAAGACAGGTGAATTACGTGTAAAAAAAAATTCACGTGGGTTTTGGCACGTGGAATGTACGCGTTGTGTTCAACATAAATTCTGCAAACGCAGTGGGCACAAACAAGTGGAATACACGTTGGAACAGCATGTGGAAAAGACAGGTTATTTACATGTAAAAGGTAAGTTGAGTTCACATGGATGTTGGCAAGTGGAATGTACGTGTTGCGTTCAACATAAATTCTATGAAGTTTACAATATCTACAACATCCTCCATAAAGCAGACATGAAAAGATAATTCACAGAAATATTCAATGGTAATGTATTTATTATGATATACTTCAAAACAGACTAAATAAGATACACATTAAAATTGGATGTAGTTTATAATACTAACATATGTCAGAATATTTGGCACTAAAAAATAAATGAAACACTCGTGACCAGTTAGAGAACTGTCTAAATCAAACCATACCACTCGACGGCAACAATAATAATTAAAGCATGTCCGGTCTTCCTTGACGCTTTGGTGCATTTCTTAGTCTGCTGACAATGAAGCTGTAAACAAAGGCTTCTGTAACCCCATGGCTCTTTACCACACCATCTGTGAATCAAGTGACAAAAAACATTCAGAAGTGTTAGCAAATTCAGATGTGTGGAATTCAAATCATCAGTTACAGACATTTAGATAAAAAAGACACAGTCACTTAAGTGACAATCATTCACCAATTATTAATTTACAAAGAGCTGTCTTCTCAAAAGATGCTTTCTCCCCTCTCAATCTCTTCATGTTAAATTTACTCATAAGTGCATTGGTTAAGAATCTAGAAGAAAATAAATATTTTAATCAACATCACAAACTTGGCAGTCTTTAAACACCAATTTCACATGACGAACAAAAGGAAATAAATGGTCTAACTGTGGTATTCAGACTTTGATCTATAAGCACAGATGCATTAATCAAAATTATTGTATTAATATTTTACTAAAAAGTTATAATACACATTTGAGTGTGGTTTCCTCATACATTTTAATCTAGTTTTATATCAGAGTTAGAGAAAAATTATGTAGAAACTCAGAAGTTCACTTATCAAAAGACAAGGTCAACAAAATAAATACCATAAAATTGATGTGTGAGCATCTTCATGGTCCTATTACAGGGTCAGAAAAATGAACTTACGTGGCTCATCTTATTTTCATTAAAAAAATT
The DNA here is from genome assembly GCF_048594095.1 of Paramormyrops kingsleyae. Taxonomy (NCBI): domain Eukaryota; kingdom Metazoa; phylum Chordata; class Actinopteri; order Osteoglossiformes; family Mormyridae; genus Paramormyrops; species Paramormyrops kingsleyae. Next base: position 13,109,622 of record NC_132821.1, on the reverse strand, counting down.
GATAATTGTTTTATATGATGGAATGGTGCATTGACAATGGCATGAACTAAACAGATGTGGCAGCATTTACCTAAAACTTGGGAAATGCTGATTTGCAGTAGCCACACTAATTTTCATGCAATTCTTAAACTGAAATAAAATATAATATATACTCATATGCTAATATATACTTTAACTCCATGTTAAAGTAATCGTGACAAAAGTTTAAAAATTAAATGCTGAGGATATTTTGAAAAGGCAAACCTTTGGAAAGACCAACAGTTACACATTTTATTCTGGAGCATTTGATAATTAACATTTAAAAACCAATTATGTCTGAAAATTTCTAACTCTGTTGTGACATACCATTACTTATGATGTTGCTGTCAGAGAGAGATAGAATGCCGGATTCGTCAAAATGACAGGTTGGGTCAAAGGTCACAAAGGTCAAATAAATCAAAAAGTGACAGGTGGGGGCTGCAAGCCGGGTGACGTCATGAGGTAGTGGGAGGGGGGGCTATTTTTTTTGGCTGTGAGCCAGTTGAGCGATTTGAGCGTTGGGATAGGGGTTTATTTGTATATAGTTTATTTATTTATTATAATTATTATAATTTATTTATTTATTATTTAATTATTTATTATAATGTAATTATTATTATTTTAATTTGAGGAGAGTGCTTATGAGTGTGTTGTTTTGTCTGCATCCACCGGGTGCCGAGCAGGGGACTGAGCAGGGGGTTGTTGCGTTAAGGTCCCAAACACTGGGTCTGAGTGGGGTGGGTTACCTGATGGAGTGTGAGCGTATGCTGTACCACCGTGGTAAGGTCCGTGGCTTTGGAGAATCTGTAGAAAAGGGCTCGGAGAGAGCGATGCTGTGTGTGGTGCGGTACCGTGGTAAGGTCCCGTGGCTTTGGATAATCCGCAAAGGACTCGGAGAGAGCGATGCCGGAGAGCTGAGAGTTGTGCTGCGCGAGACTGAAAGAAATCCTGTGAGAATGAACAAGTTGGAGCTAAGAATGAGAGGAGGAGGAGGAGGAGGGTCTGGGTCTGACGTCCAGTAAAAAACGCTTAGCAGTAGTTTGACCATCTGTGTGTGTCTGTGTGTGTGTGTGCGTGAAAGCCGACACCCCCCTGCAGCAGTAGCAGTTTGGCCTTGTGTTTTTCCTCATGCAACCTATGTACATCCCGATAGGTCAAATCCCGGTCAAACTGTAATTTGGGCCACAGATCAAGTTTGACATTTTGTATTTCAGTAAATTTTGTTTGAAATTTTGTCTTTTCCCCCCGACTCCCCACCACACATCAAGTTTGACATTTTGTATTTCAGTAAATTTTGTCTTTTCCCCCCCGACTCCCCCCATACCGTCTGCGCAGTTAAAACGTACATCGAAATAGACAACAGATAAAACTTGACAGGACGTATATTTCTCCTTAAATAAATCCTAAAAAGTAAGCAACCGCTGAAATTTTTATTACCTTGAGCAGGGTTTCCCTCCTTTGGTAAAGAGACACAAGTACCCCCACCCAGTATCATCAAGGCCTTACCATGCGTGCCACGCCCCCCTACCATCAGGCCGTGGAGAATATAGGGAGCTTTGCGCTGTAGGGCCAACACTGATTTTTTAAGAAACACAGACATGTCTGGCACTATGGAAATGAACGATTCAGCCTCACCACCACCTAAGACTCAGCAGGAGCAGGAGGAGGCTGTTATGCGGCCTCCGGGGGCTCCCAAGAAGAAGACTCCTACGAGGCGTAGACGGGTACTTTTGATGCAGCCGTCTGGAGACCTGAGAGTTACCTGGGAGCTGCCCAACGGGAATAAAGTGGTCTGCCTCTTTGACAATGTTGCGGAGGAACTACGCATCTTTCAGGTCACCGGAGATGCCGCAGACCCGGGGAAAGATGACCCGCATCTGGCATGTTTTTCTGAAATGGAATGGGGAAACTTGAAGACTGTCGTTATCCCGATGATGAAGGAGAGCACCGACCCCGACTTTGAGACAGAGACTGCTAGAATGGAGATGCACTATAGAGATGCTGACACTGGTAAACAACGGAGCACCTTTATGAAGTGGGACGCGACCAGGGAGCTGGACAAGAGAATGCTGAATATATGGCAGCTGCCTAAATGCGACTGTTGTGGAATGAGAATTCCGTTCATGATTTGGATGCGGCTGATTGAAGAAAAGAGCGATTACTTCCAAGCGCTGTTCAAGGAGAGTCGGGTACGTAAGGAGATGCAAAAACCTACGCCCTAAGGATCACCCCCCCCTCCCCTCACCCTCCGCCTGTATATAACTGGACGCCTTTACAACCCCCTTTCACAAACATCATCATCATCATCATGGCAGCAGCAGCAAATTACAGCGACAAAGTGTTCTCCGACGACGACGACGAAAGCGAGGAGAATGAGGCCTTTTCACCCCCTTCACCAGCAGCATCACAGGCCTCTGATGCCGGAGAGCTCCCTCCGACCCCTCCACCGACACCGGCCTCTGTTCCTGGAGAGGTCCCTCCGACCCCTGAGATCTGCACGCTTCTCTCCAGACCGGCTTTGTGCATAGGGATGCTCAGCTGCATAAAAGCCATGATAGTGGGGCTTTTAGCCTCAGTCATCAGGAAGCATCAGCAGAAAAACTGCTACGGCTGCGAGGTGGATCATCCCAGTCAAAGACAGCACCCTTGCCTGTTTCCCGCCGGCAGGAATTACTTTTACATACACTTTGACTCTGTGCTGAGTGACCTGTGGACCAGCCGGCTGACACCCGCCTTGATTCACGTTCTGACGACCCTGGGCATCCAAGCTTCCATCGGCAGGTTGGAGGGGACCGTGGAAGCTATCCTGTAAGATCTACGCGAGGCCCGCGAGGGAATGCTGGAAATCACTCGCCTGGAACAGGATCTGTTTGAACAGACCCCCGCGCTTAAGCAGATCCTGGAAGAAGAGTTTCTGAGTCGTTGGGAGGCCCAAGACTAAAACAAAACGCAATTTGTAATGGGGAACGGTATCGGCAGCGTTTTACGGCGGTTTATGTTAAATGTTTTTTTAGAAAAAGTTAGCCCACTGTTGTTGCATGCTATCGATAAAAAGAAAAGCGATTGTCGGGATGATTATACTTGTTGCTGCTTTCATAGACTGATATTTGAGATTGCTCAAGTCGGAGAACATTATCAGCGGGGAATAGTTTTACTTACTCAGCCGATGGCAGAGAGAGAAGGACAATCGTCAGAAAGTCTCATACACGCGTGTCTATCTTGTATTCCCGACGATGAATTTGACTGTAATCACATTTTTATATTTTATGCTTTAATCGTAGATGTAGTTGCCTTTAAATTTCATAATAAGCAGCCTTTCGATGTTAATCAGATGCTTTCTACTCTGCATACATGCATCGCTGAAAAGGCCTCTATACGGACCTTACTGCATGTGACATCGCTAATCTACCTCAACAACTGTCACGGCTGTAACTACCTGTAATTGTGTGCCCTTGTAATAATTTTTTTAAACTATATCTTTCACAAAATCTACCTCAACAACTGTCACGGCTGTAACTAATTGTATGCCCTTGTAATAACGTTTTTAAAACTATATCTTTCACTAAATGTGTACCCTTGTAATAGCATTTTTAAAACTATATTTTTCACAAAATGTGTACCCTTGTATTAGCGTTTTTAAACTATATCTTTCACAAAGAAAATGTATACCAGCATTTTGAAAATGTATCTTTCACTAAAATGTATGCCCTTGCAATAAAATTGAGTTGAACAACAATGCAATAGTCTTTGTATATACATGTTCAGCAGGGTGGCCGAGTGGTTAAGGCGTTGGACTTAAGATCCAATGGACGTATGTCTGCGTGGGTTCGAACCCCACCCCAGCTAAAACTCTTTTCTAAACTCTCTCATGAAAGCAAACGCCCTGTACCCTATAAGCAGGGTAGTCGTTAAAAATTACACGCTGCCCGCGCAGTCGCGGGTCTGCCCACAGGACAATCTTTTCCTGGGCAACTTACCGCGCTACATCGTTTTGGGGATCGTGGACCACGCCGCGTTCGTGGGCACGCGAAACAGAAACCCATTCAGGTTTCAGCATTGTGACCTGGAATTTCTGAGTCTCTCTGTAAACGGTCGACACATACCCAGCAAACCGTTCCAGCCCGATTTTAACGCGAGGCAGTCGGTCAGAGAGTTTTACAACCTTTTCCTGGCTACAAACAGGCATTTAAGGGATTCGGCGCTATGCATTAACCGTGAGGATTTTGAAAACGGATACTTGCTATTTGCTCTCAATCTCTCCCGAGACGACGAGTTGGACGGAGGTGCCCTGTCACCCGTCATCAGCGGCACGTGCCGTCTGGATTTAAGGTTCAGAGCCCCGCTACCTCGAACAATGAGTCTCATCGTCTACGCCTGCTTCGACACCGTGATTGAAATAAACTCCAAGAGACAGGTTTTGGTGGACTTTTAACCATGAACACTCACCAGCTGGAATGCCTTTTACGACCCCTGCTGGGGGATGCTTTTGGAGGTGTGTGGGCTAGCGATTTATTACCCACCAGCGTACAGACGAGGCCCACTTTTCTGGTCGCAAACACGCACGACAGCAATAGAGAGGGTGAACACTGGATCGGGATAATTTTGGAGCCCCAAGAGGGGAAAGCCTCCTTCTTTGATTCTTACGGCTATCCCCCCAATTCCCCTTACTATCCTAAAAGTTTTATGCGCTTCTTGGGGAGGCACGCTAGCGAAATAAGGTATAATACGCGTCAAGTTCAACACGACTTTTCCTCCACGTGCGGGGCCCACGTCTCCTTTTTCCTCTATCAGCGCTTCAAGGGACTTTCATTTCAAGAGACTATGATGCTGTACTCTGATGACTTGAGGAAAAACGACGCTCTAGTATCCAAGTTTATCAAGAAATATTCAAACTGTATTAGCCGTGTTAATGCCGATAAACTTTCAAAGCCGCAAAATGTATGTTCCTTAAAACTATTTAAAGATTGTTATAGTTGTTAGATTATTTGTCGGGAAAAATTAAAAAAAAAAAACACCGTGACACCATTTATTCAATAAAATCAACATTTTATTAACCATCTTTTTTCGTTGTTACAGGCGTCTTTTTTTTCCACACGCATAAAACACTTAATCGCTGTAATCTATCCACGGAGAATAAGGGGTACCCTTTAAAGGCCATAAACGATATTCAGGGGAGGAATCACGCGGTGTGTGAGGGGTACCCACAAGCGGAGAGTCGTCCGTACTAAATTTTGCACGTCTCTTGCGCTTCTTTTTCACAGGAGGGGGCGAGGAGGGTGGCGGGGGACCCCTCGCCGTGGCGTTTCCAGCGCCGTAATCTTTAAGATGGCTTAGGGCTTTCCTAGCTTGAATGTTACCGACGGTCGTGAGGGGGATGTTTAATTCGGATATTACGTTTAAAAAGGGTTCCCAGCCTTTAGGATATCCGACGGCCTGGGATTTCGGCTGGGATAAAGTTTTCATCAAATCCAAAATATGGGAACCTTTAATGGGACTATCTCTGATGATGAGTTCACCCGACTGGGTCCAACATACTGCCCCGTCGGAATCGAGCAGTTTCTGCATGATGTACCCCACATTCTTTCTAGCCCTGGGCGCCACTTGCTGGACAACTTCCTGTACAGATTTGTCCCTAGTCGCGCCGCCGGGCTGTCTGTCCTCCTCCTCCTCCCCCGGCACATCTCTCTTTTCCTCATCCGTTTTTTCTTTCCGCTCGGTAAGGATAATTTCTCGCCCCTGATTTTCCTCTTTTCGGACTAAATTCAGATACCTCTGTAGCAATTGGTTGTATCTCTTTACTTTTTCGTGCGAGTTCATACCCGGCTGATTTAATAAACCGTGCATCTGGGTTTCAAGTTCACCCAGGGCCGATTCCCCGATGGTGGTGGTATGCGGGGTCGCCCTCTGGGTCAGCATACGGAGTTGTTGGGGGCTCAACAGGAACATTTTTTTTACCTCGCTCATGCCGGTGGTGGAAAAAAAAACACACAAAAGCTAGTTAGCCGTCTTACTGGTGAACAGGCTTGTGATGAATGGCAGAGCCACTGACAGCAGCGGTAACAAAAATCCTCCTTTCTGAAGCACAGCCTTGCGTTTCCTCGCGACGCTGTTTTTCTTACAGGCGAAAAGCTTAATCAGCCTTTTCTGCTTCTTAAGCTTGTTAAATTGAGCTACGGATAAAGGTATACGGCCTCTTATAAGATTGAGACAGATTTCGGAGAGAGCCAAAATTATGTTATTAGATGGGTCCGAAAGAATCTTTTTACGTTTCACCCCCCTCATCCTCTGTAAAACTTTAAGGGTCGGCAGTTGTTTCCTGAGATGCTCGGACATGGCTCAGTAATGTTAAATCAAGCAATCAATGGCTCGCTGGTAGAAAGAGGACGGGAAGCGTCCCCGGTAATAAACCGGTCCTGAGTCGGAACTCTTCTGGGCACGTGGTTCTTAAATCGACCAATAAATACCCGTGCGCGGGTCGAGTGGCCTCTTCATAGGCATCTAGAAAAAACTTTTTCTGCCAAGGAAACATTTGCTGAGCTAAAACTTTGATTTGCATTCTGTCCCGCACATTCTTAAACAGACAATAATAAGTAGTATTTAGGCCTATAGTCCTACTGTACTTGCCCTGGTGAAATACGTTCTGCACTAGGTATATGACCGAGATTTGACGGTGATGTCTGAATCTCGTGAACGCTTCTGCCACGAGTTTATTTTCGGACGCGCTGTCCATCAAATCATCGATGATTATCAAGGAGCCGGAGGGGAACCGCTCCTCATCTTCCCAGCTTTTAGGCAGCCCTTGTATAAATTCAATTTCGCTGATCCGATCACGCAATTCATCATAAAGCGGCTGATGGGAAGCGTAACACCACACAATTTTTTTAACGGGTCCCCCTATGAAACAGTGACTCTGATTTAACAGCAATTCTTTAGTAAAATAGGTTTTCCCCGAAGAACTCGCCCCGGCGATTATCGCCGTAAACGGCAATTCTAAACGGTGATCAAAGTCGACCTCTCTCACGCCGCTACCCATCATCTTCCAAAAAAACACTGATGAAACGGTAAACACTACCATATTGTTTTAAATCCTTTCCACACACACACACACACACACACACACACACACAAACCCAAAATGCGTGTATAAAAGTTTTTATAAAATCTTGTGATAAATGTACAAAACATTTTCGTACACAAGTTACATTTTAAAACAAATGAACATCTTTGAAAAAAACAACTTTAAAAAACATCTTACTTTCATGATACATTTTAAAAAACTTTCATTTTAAAACATCTTACTTTCATGATACATTTTAAAAAACTTTCATTTTAAAACATCTTACTTTCATGATACAATTTAAAAAAACAGCTTTGGAAAAACTTTTCATTTTAAAACATCTTTGGAAAAACTTTCATTTTAAAAACAAATGTACATCTTACTTTCATGATACATTTAAAAAAACTTTCATTTTAAAAAACAAATGTACATCTTACTTTGAAAAACTTTTCATTTTAAAAAACATCTTACTATGAACATTTAAAAAAAAAACATCTTTGGAAAAAACTTTTAAAACATCATACTATGAACATTTTTCATTTTAAAACAAATGTACATCTTACTTTGAAAAACTTTTCATTTTAAAACATCTTTGAACGTTTTACATTTCAGTAACCAAAAGGCAGTTTCCCCGCTAGTCAACAATCTGCGTTTGTCATAGACGACCCTGACCTTTTTGTCTAGAGGCCTATTAAACAGTCGAAAACTTTTCATGTCGCGTTCGATTTTGTTGTAGTGCGTCATTATAGGGGGATCATTCCTACATCCACCGATGTAGTTTTCAATCAATCCAATCATACTGTCAAGGTTTACCTTTTGACAGGTTTCATAATTTAGAGTTATACCCTTACATTTCAACTTTCCCGTTGTTGAGTCGGTAACAGTAACTTTTTGGTCCCAGTGCACCCCACGAAGCAATGTATTCGTCGGGGGCTAATTCGGACGTGAGCTCCCCCAGGTAATTGCCTAAGGCCGGCTCATATTCACCCGGCTTGCTTATGTACATGATGCTGTCTGTGTCGTGATACAGCACCCTACGCCCCAATTTTTCCAGTTCTTTGTAAAGCGTCAGCCGCCCCCACGCGGTAGTTTGACACGCTATGAATATGTTGGTCTTTCCCGGCGGCACTTTGTAGGAAGACTTGTATCGCCAGCGGATGAGGGCGACCTCGTCGTTGACAAACGCGAAGCTGGAAATCTCGTACAGCTCCGAGCATAAAAAGTTAAAAAAACTCCCCTGGGTCAGACACTATACATGTCTGGAGCATGTTGTTCCTCTGCGCCAGTTTACCCCACAGAGAGTTAAGCAGAAGCTTGGCCACCTGCCTCTTACCACCGTTAGACACTATCTTATCGGGCTCCAATTGGATCCCCTCGCGCTCTAGATAGTTTTCAATGTAGTCCCTGCGACCCGCGTCATCGGTCGCGTCGTCGGGGTAGCCCGAAGCCTGCTGCTTCACTTTGAGAAAGGTTTTAATGTATTCTCTAAACAGGTCGCCGCTGGTCTGGGGAAAATGCCACACTTCGTGCACCTTCACGACAGTATAGCCCCTGTCTAAAGCCAGATTGAACTCCGGAGAGACCCACACGCCGGTCAGCGCACGCTCTGCGTCAGAATGGGGGCATGCCCCCTCTTGCCTGTTGTCGATCGCGCACGTCCTGCACAGTGTAAACACGAGTTTCCCATTTGGCAGTCTGCTTGGTAGGACGGGGAAAAACAGCTCGCGCGGGGTGTTCACAGTGGCTTTGATCAGGCCAAAGTATTCATTCAGAGGTTTAAAATTTGAATGAATGATTTCCGGGTGCCCCACGGGGAATTCACATTTAGCCAGAGTGTACGGGTACAGCGACGTGAAATCCACGTAGTGGACGCGCTCTTCCCCCGTGACGTCGTAACGCAGGCGAATCGCCGACGTCCGACCCCCAAACAGCGCTTCTCGCGGCCTAAGGGGGTCAGGGGGTTGAAAGTCTGACAGGAAACTCTGCACTTGTGGGTCGTTAGTTTTAGCGTGAGCCCATTCGTGTTCCCAGATGGATTCTACGTTCATATTAAACTCTTGGCGCAACACCTCGAGTTTTTCCCTTGTTTTAACGTACAGGGCACCGAAGCTCTCGCGGGTCAGGGGGCAGACATCATGTTCATTGTTGCACTTAGGACAGCCGTGAAACTGGCAGCCTAGAAACTCGAAAGCCCATTTCTCTCCCTCTATCTCAGCGTATCCGTCTAGGTGAAAGCACCCCACGCGCACTTCACCCCCGCGCAGCGCGTGTCGAATTTCTATGCCGCGCGTGCGGCCCACGAATTCCAGCCACTGGATCGAGACGTTGGAATAACTTTTGTATTGCCTCCTGTAATCCCAGACGTCTGGGATCGCGATCGTATCTCTGGGCAGGAAATTTGTCCTGTAAACCAGCAACGCGGCCGAAGCGATGGTCGCCGTGGAGAAGGGGTCGCAACCCGTGAGCGTTTCAAACTCCCGCAGGAAGCGCAAGCAGCCCTCTCTCAGAATCTCCACGTTGTTCTTACAGTAAGCGATCATCTCTTTGTGAAAATTAAAGGTCTGGTGCTTTACACCGTCGTACCATTGATAAAACTTGTCGCGTTCTTTGCCGGGCATTTGCTCGGGCCCATACTGATCGGGAGGAGGGTAGGGCCCCACGTAACTAAACTTTTCCATGTCTGTGAAATGATGCGGAAAATAGCCTTTTCGCATCTGAGTCGAGCACCCCATTGCATCGGGGATTTTTCTCAACGGCATGCTTAGAAAGCAGTGACTGTCGATGTACCTTTGCTCAAACACGCTGTCCAGGATGAGAATGATTTTATTCCCCTGTGACACCACACGCGGTTCCACTCCTTCCTTCACCATAGCGTTCACTATTATGTAATTATCGAACGCCTTTCCATAGTGACTAATGAAACACGTCCCTGTATAGTAGGGCGTCCTGAAATGTCTGAGAAAGTGCAGCGCGCAGTCTGGCCCCTCGGCGGTCATTGTCTCATTCTGATCGGAGATGGCGCACACGTAAACCGGGATATGGGTACCCGAGCTCTGGGATGTTTCAAAGTCAAAAAACACATATTTGGGGGGCTTTTTACTGCCCTCGCCGCTTTGGGCGACCGATTTCCCTTTGTTAGATTTCTCGATTGGATTTAAATAGCAGAGATGTGGGGTGGATATGTCTGATTCTGCTGACTGTAACTTAGCGTCGCATATATTACATTTTGCTGTTTTACACGAGTGCGGTTTTGGGTTCTCGGGACTTTGGTAGTAGTTGAGCCCGCAAGCTTTGCATTTTTTGAACTTGTCACAGGGGCTAGCAATCTCACCCCTAATGGGGCAGACCCTCGGCGTACGGTGACGCTCGAAGCACATGTTATTTAAGCATCTGAGATTACACCGCTCACACACTATCCCCGGTGTGATTTCACCTTCTTTACAATTAGTCTGACAGACGCTGCAAAATTTTTTGCAGCGATGAGAGTGAGGCGAGTCGTACCCTTTGAAACAGCTTGTGCAAACGTAGCTCGCCCCTAAGAAGCCCTTGGCGCTTTTAATGCCGTAAAAATGCTGAGTTTGTAAAAAGAAATACACCACCCGTCTATCCGTCGATTCAGAATCCGCGGGGGACCACGAGACCTCGTCGTCGGGCAGCACCGCTTCTGCTTCAGAGCCCCTTTCATTTAACATGCTTATTAATGTCTCTAAGGACGGTAGGAAACAGGGCTCTTGGGCCCTGGACTCACCAGATGCCGCGGGTGGCGAGTCGTGTTGATAAACCGCATCATTTTCATCATTATTAGCGTTGTTGATGATGTCTATTTCATTTAATAACGCTTCGGGTATAGGCGCTGGTGGTGGTGCTGGCGAGTCGTGTTGATAAACCGCATCATTTTCATCATTATTAGCGTTGTTGATGATGTCTATTTCATTTAATAACGCTTCGGGTATAGGCGCTGGTGGTGGTGCTCCGTCCATACCTGCTGATTCAGGTCTTGCGTAGATTTTCTCTTGACCGGTCCGTGCCGTCTCTCTTGTACATAGAAAAAAAAAGAGAATACCTATTATTAGAATAAGTTATTTTTAATGAAATAAGTTATTTTTAATGAATAGCGCTTTTATCACACGTATAAAAGAAATAATATACTCACTATATGGAGTTTTCTAACCGCAGCGTCTCCCGTAGAGAAAAAAAAACAAACCCAAAATAGCTGAATCTCTAAAAATAAAATAATTATTTTAAGTTATTTTATTGTATGGTGTTTATCATAAAACACGCATAAAAGAAATAATATACTCACTCTATGCAGGTCCCGAGTAGTTTTCTCTTTCCAGTAGGGCAAGGCCTTGATGATACTGGGTGTGGGGTACTTGTGTCTCTTTACCAAAGGAGGGAAACCCTTCTCGGCATACTAAAAATTTCTGGGGTTGGGTACTTTTTAGGATTCTTTAAGGAGAAATATACGTCCTGTCAAGTTTTATCTGTTGTCTATTTCGATGTACGTTTTAACTGCGCAGACGGTATGGGGGGAGTCGGGGGGAAAAGACAAAATTTACTGAAATACAAAATGTCAAACTTGATGTGTGGCGGGGAGTCGGGGGGAAAAGACAAAATTTCAAACAAAATTTACTGAAATACAAAATGTCAAACTTGATCTGTGGCCCAAATTACAGTTTGACCGGGATTTGACCTATCGGGATGTACATAGGTTGCATGAGGAAAAACACAAGGCCAAACTGCTACTGCTGCAGGGGGGTGTCGGCTTTCACGCACACACACACACAGACACACACAGATGGTCAAACTACTGCTAAGCGTTTTTTACTGGACGTCAGACCCAGACCCTCCTCCTCCTCCTCCTCTCATTCTTAGCTCCAACTTGTTCATTCTCACAGGATTTCTTTCAGTCTCGCGCAGCACAACTCTCAGCTCTCCGGCATCCCTCTCTCCGAGTCCTTTGCGGATTATCCAAAGCCACGGGACCTTACCACGGTACCGCACCACACACAGCATCGCTCTCTCCGAGCCCTTTTCTACAGATTCTTCAAAGCCACGGACCTTACCACGGTGGTACAGCGTACGCTCACACTCCATCAGGTAACCCACCCCACTCAGACCCAGTGTTTGGGACCTTAACGCAACAACCCCCTGCTCAGTCCCCTGCTCGGCACCCGGTGGATGCAGACAAAACAACACACTCATAAGCACTCTCCTCAAATTAAAATAATAATAATTACATTATAATAAATAATTAAATAATAAATAAATAAATTATAATAATTATAATAAATAAATAAACTATATACAAATAAACCCCTATCCCAACGCTCAAATCGCTCAACTGGCTCACAGCCAAAAAAAAATAGCCCCCCCTCCCACTACCTCATGACGTCACCCGGCTTGCAGCCCCCACCTGTCACTTTTTGATTTATTTGACCTTTGTGACCTTTGACCCAACCTGTCATTTTGACGAATCCGGCATTCTATCTCTCTCTGCTGTCATATACAAAATCACTTCTGAGTTTTCGATTAGCTTGGCGTTTCTTTGGAACCTCTTCATCACTATTCTCAGTTGCTGTGGTTACGTCATATTCTTCACACTCTTCCATACTGTCTGAAAAGCAGAAAGTAACTGTTTTCCAATGCCTTCGTCACTGCTTTGACATAAATGAATTTCATTATTTGACATAAATGAATTTCACTTACGAGAGGAATGTTTAATCTTTATGAGCTTAATTTTTCTCCATTTCTCTACATCAAGCTCAGCACACTTCTTGTGTAAAACGCTAATATTGGTACACACTGGCCAGAACACATTTGTATCCTTGATCCAGTTGAATGGAATAACACCCTCTTCTTCGCGAGTATTCTCCATCTAGACAGCCCACGCCCATTTCTTTCTCTCCATGCTATGGGGGGAAAATAAAATTACAAAGTTTTTATTGGAGAACCTATTGATTTAGATCATTAATCACATAATCACATTTTAGCAAGAGATTGAGCTTGGGCAAAGCTCTCTTGACAATAATTAGTAATAAAACATCAAGATGTGATGGCATTTTCTACTTCTAATTTCTTGCCTACATATTACAGAAAACTTGCAAAAATGACCAAAAAAATTATATCAGCAGTTACCCTTTCAATGGTGTTCATCGGCATGTAAAACAGGCAACAACACGTGTCCATTCCGGTTCTAGACCATTGATGTTTGGGCAGTATTAGTATGGGAGGTATTTTCTGCAAAAAATAAAATGAAAATGATAAAAAGAAAATACAATCTCCACTTTGCCATTTAGTTTCCAAAGTCTTTGCACAAAAATCTTGCAAAAATTAAAATAAAAATGAAATAGCACCATTTGCATTTTAAATTTCCACTCATGTATGAGTCAGATGTGAAAAATTAAAAACCCTTTTTGTATTTTCATTTTCAAGTTCACTACATGCAAATATATGTTAATCGGAGCGGGGTGGTGGGCGGAGCTACGGATCACTGCTGCGATTCCGTTGTCTTCGTGTTTCTTGGCCATGGTCAACCTTGTCACCCAAACTAATGACAAAGTCACACGCGGCTTAAGTTAGCTACTTATCTGCAGCTTCCGATTCGTTTAGCTTCTTATTCGTAGCGTCTTATTTTGGGGCTTAAGTTAATTCCAGCTTCCTTATATCAGAGTGTTCGCAGCTGCACATGCTACAGTTTTTAGTTAAGACATTTTGAAAATACGAAATAAAATATGTCGTGCGATATAATGGCAGGTATGCCATTACACAAGCATACCTTTCATGATCGCTGCATTATATGCTATATCAATAACATTACAGAACACAAAAATAATTTTTAAAGAACATCAAATGGGTAACATTTAAAAATCCTATCTCGGTGGGACAAGGACACACGTGATTCCGTTAGCTGTAAACCATAATGTTTTACTACTATGAATCTAAAAAAAAGTAATTTAACTCTTTCACTGTCGCCGCCTAGTGGTTCGGACGCATACGTCCAAATTTTCAATAACAAAAAAAAATGACGTTCAATAAAAGAAACAAATGTATCAAATCAACCAAAAACGGCTTGTTACACTACAAAAAACCTTTCAGATGATATCTGTAGAAAGTTGCGCAATTTTTGTGCCATGGTTTTTTTGTAACAAGTAAAAATAAAATGACCATGGTAGCCATCTTTAAACAGGTCGAGTGTCAGGAAGTAAAATATAAGTGTTAATAAAATGAAAACTAAGCACTTCAAACTATTTCTTTCACGGCCAATACTTCAAATAGCTTGCTCACTCATCGCGGAAAAATGTCAGTCGGCATTCTGTACATTCGTGCAATGTTTTTTATCTTCGGAGTTTTAGAAGAAAATCAATGAATAAAATGACAAAGTTACCCTCGTTTGAAAGCTTGATCTCTTATGTACATAAATCAATCACTGTAATCCTTCATTGTCAAGTATTTTTTCAGATATATGCTCTGCTTCCCTGCTAGCACATTATTTTTTACGCACTGAACCTTTGCCCATGGTTATGTTTCACCATAATAAACTTTTTACATGAAAATCAAATTACAGTGTCATTTGCTTCATCCAATAGAGGTGTGTCTAAGGTTTGCAAAATGGTATGGGATGTGCTGATTGGGCATTGTTTTTCGCGCTGGGGACATGAATGCGCAACTTATTCTCTGCAGGTGCAGTATTTGTGGGATTGTCTCGAGTACGCATTGCGCACGTAGTCTCCGTGAGTTTACCCAGTTATTTTCGGACAACAACTTTTTTGACTGAAGAAAAATGGCTCGGATGACTTTCACTGTTGAGAAAGCACAGAAGATGATTTTGAAGAGTGGTTCGGGGGAAGAAAGTGTCGCTTTTATCCATTGATTCGATGGAGGAGGACGCTTTTTTGCGCGGAGAGGATGCAACGCTCGACATAAGTACATTTATTTACAGTTTACATTTTACTCTTTTATTCTATAGATTTTTATAATTCCGTGAGTCAGCAAATTACAATTAACATTTGCTTTGGTAACACTTGTATTGTGGTACATTGGGAAAAGTTCCGCATCGCCTTTGTCAAGCTTTGAAGTGTGCAAAGTAATGCAGCGCTTTTGGCTTTCACTTGGGCAAAGTTACGCGGGGCTTTCTTTGGGCAAAGTTATGCGGGGCACTTGTCGGCCTTGTTTGAGCAAAGTTATGTACAGTACTTGTCGGATTTGTTTGGGCAACATTATGTACGGTACTTGTCGGCTTTGTTTGGGCAAAGTTATGCGGGGCACTTGTCGGGCTTTGTTTGGGCACAGTTATGCAGGGTTAGGGTTAGAAACAAAATGTTTCTTATGACCCATAAGTGGTAATGCATTTAGAAAGAAAGACGCTATCCCAAAACACTGCTAGTTACACTGCGGCCATTTTGGATAGGTTTTGGATAGGTTTGGCACAAGTCGTGTGAATAAAATATAGATTTTCCTACAAATGTGTGGTGATGTTGTGTGACAAAATGTTACTTATGACCCATAAGTGGTAATGCATTTCGAAAGAAAGACGCTACCCCAAAAAACACTGCTAGTTACACTGTGGCCAGTTTGGATAGGTTTGGCACAAGTCGTGTGAATAGAATATAGATTTTCCTACAAATGTGTGGTGATGATGTGTGACAAATTGTTCCTTATGACCTATAAGTGGTAATGCATTTAGAAAGAAAGTTGCTACCCAAAAAAACACTGCTAGTTACACTATTGCCATTTTGGATAGGTTTCAGATTAGTTTAGGTTAGGTTTTGGATAGGAAAGGCTCCCAGTTGCACCATTTGCTCTTTCCTCCGTAAAACCTGTTGGGCTGCATCAAATGATATGAAATTGGGCACACACGTAGAAAACAAGTTTGGGAACCAGATTTTTTAAATTGGACCTATTCCATCATATAGTTTTTTAAATATTTACAAAAATCCAAGACACAAAGACAGATTTTGTATTTTTCCAGCTGTTTTTGTTATATTCGCATGTCCATAAATTATACACAGGTTATTCATTTCGTTATTGACCTTCCTACAATCAATTGTAAAGGGGTCAACTTTGATTTTAGGTATCAGGCATGTGTCTGTGACTTTTATATCTGAAGTTATAGGGTAATTATTCCAAAGAGGGAAGAAATGCCCCCCCATGCAAGGGGCCCCTGGTTCACTCCATAGGGTTAACTAACTGACTGACTGTTTAATATGTAAAACAAAGTATTTACTACTCACATGAGCTTCGAAAAACGTCGAAATCCTGGTCACTGGACGACAGGAGAAATCCGCGCGAAAGAGTCTGCAGTCGTTGTAAATCCAGGAAAAAAAAACTTTCAAATTTGGGTGACGTCATACAACGTCGCGACGCTATTTTTTCCATTTTGTATATTATTTATTCTCACCTGATTTTTTTAAATAAAATACTAGACAATCCGTGACTAGATCACAAAAATAAAACAACAGAATGCTGAAATGAAAGTGTAGCTGCAGATAACCTGTTAGCGTTCCAAACACGCGGTTGCCGACAGTGCCATAAAGTTTATCGAGTTATCGAAAATACAATTGTGGGTATGTTCAGTGACTAGTTTAAAAAGACATCACATAAAGTGTTTTAAATCTGTCTAGGAGCCATATGAAAAATGTACAAAATCATTATGGCCTACTTTAGAACTTCACAACAGAAAAAGCAGAGGTTGAGTTACACTCTGATTATCTCTATTCTGTGTTTATACATGCAGATTTACAATTTATGAAAAACATGCAAAAATATTTTTCCTGTTTGAACTAAAATTGTATTCGGTGGACAAAGATTGATAATGGAATCAAAAATTCCACGTGGATTTAGTACATCTTTTCCACATACTTAAAATCATAATGGATCTACGTGGATATCAAGTGGACACTGGTGGATCCACCACTTCACCAAATATCCATCAAAAACCCATATGGATAACACGTGCTGTGCCCACTGGGAATATTATTACAGAGAAAGGACAAGAACATGGCCCAAACAGGTAATTTATTAGCATAATCACTTGTTTTGTGAAAATTACAATGTGACAAATCCCAAGTGTCTAAACTGCCTTCAAATGAACACAACACCAGCCCAAATCCTTAAACTTGAGGCCACCACTGCGCTGTATGTATTTGTTTGTTCTAATTGTCACATAAGCTACATAAATTAATAAATGAAATTTAAAACAACCTAATTGATTTAAATATATTTGGGAATATATAAGCAATGTATTGGCCTATAGTATATGAATCGATGTATTTACAATCATATATTTCACATATATTTGAGAAATACATAGTATGTGAATATATTGCTTAAAATATATTTTTAAATACATTTTTTACTTCGACAACATAAATTCAAATATATTGCAATATATTTCATTTCTGTATGGGCCCCAGTCCCTAGTTTAAACATTCCTCAACTATTCTACACATACGCCTTCCCAGTACACTGGTTCCCCTCCGGTTGAGATCCAACAAATCCGGCTTGAACAGGTCCCACCTGTTCCAGAAGGTCCTACAGTGTGCCATAAACCTAAACCCCTCTTTCCTACACCATCCTTTTAGCCACGCATTTAATCTCCTTATCTCAGCTAACTTAGCCTGACTTGCGTGTGGCATGAAATAACATGAAATCCTGACTTAATTTCATGAAACCTGAGCTTCCCGTATAATAGAACGACCTAACATCATAGGAGAATGACTTTACATGAAGATATCATGACATACGGACTAAAAATAAAGATTTTATAATAACATGAAATCCTGACTTAATTTTATGAAACCAGGGCTTCCCGTATAATATAACGACCTAACACTTCGTAGTGCACACTACATAGTGTAAACTTTGTTGTGTGCACTCGATAGGGCATACTCAGTAGGGTTACAGTTTGATTATAGTTACCATTAGACTTAGGCTTAGCGTGTATACATAAGCACTGACGATGTGTTTATGATTATAGTTATAGCTTTTATTATAGATGTAGTCATAGACGTATGGCTTAGGTTGTGTTATGGTTTTTTAGATTTAAGATATACAGCAAGATATAGTGTAACATTTAACATTAAACAATGCTGCCTCCACAGTGAATTTCTAATTTTGTGACACTGCTGCTGCATTATCTGACAATTTCATGAAACCAGAAACCAACTTATAATAGAACGACCTGACATCATAGGAGAATGACTTTACATGAAGAATTCATAACATACGCACTGAAAATAAAGATTTTATAATAACATGAAATCCTGACTTAATTTCATGAAACCAGGGCTTCCCCTATAATATAATGACCTAACATCATAGGAGAAGCTCACAGTCTTAGGGCAGATCACTGACTAACCAGAGCCAAGCCAAGGCGGCAGGCAAAACGGCTTAACCGACCGCCTGCTAGTCGCTTACAGTCGTCACCCAGGCTTTATATTATTGAGACTGTGTCTGTTCCCCGCGGTTTTAATCGTGGGGGGTCATTCCATCGTAGTTCGTGTCTTAAAAACCTTAGAGAAATTAGACCTATTTCAACTCTGGATAGTAGGTGTAATGCAAACCTAAAACTTGGACTCCTGAACATTAGATCACTGGCTCCTAAGACATTGCTCGTAAATGAAATCATTACTGATTCTAATCTTGGTGCCCTATGTCTTACTGAGACTTGGCTAAAACCGAATGAGTTCTTGGCACTAAATGAATCCACTCCAGCTGAATATAGCTATAAGCATAATCCTCGACCCGATCGCAAAGGTGGCGGAGTTGCTGCAATATTTAAGACCGACCTAGGAGTGCGTGAAAATACTGGTTAGAGCTTTAGTATGTTTGAATTTATTATTCTAAGTCTTGCTAGCACATCTAAGTGTAGTTCTACACCTCCAATCACCATTGCCATTGTGTATAGACCGCCAGGCCCCTATAGCAATTTCCTTAAGGAATTTGCAGATTTCTTAACAAGCTTGGTGGTTACTACCGACAAGGCCTTGATTGTTGGTGATTTTAATATTCATATGGAAAATGAAAGTGATCCAGTAACAAAAGCATTTACTACCATTCTTGACTCTGTCGGTGTACATCAGAATGTAACTGGGCCAACTCATGCCTGTAACCACACCCTAGACCTGATTCTTAGTCATGGTGTCCTGGTAGAACACATATCAATTATCCCTCAGAATCCTCTACTTTCAGATCATTACCTTTTAACATTTCAAATAGAACATAACTCCCCTAAGGCCCCAGGCCAGAGGTACGATACTAGACGTTCCATAGCCTCATTATCCGCTGCAACTTTTCTGGAACAGCTCCCACAGTCCTTTAACCTAACCTCTGAAGTGTCATGTGTAAATGAACTTGAACAGGTAACCGGGAACATGGTAGAATCATTTCGTACCACTCTTGATCATGTAGCACCACTCAAGAAAATAAAACATAGAGATAAGAAACCTGCCCCCTGGTACTCTAACCGTACACGTGAACTTAAACAAGCTTCACGAAAGCTAGAATGCAAATGGCGGTCAACAAAATTAGAAGTTTTTAGATTTGCCTGGAAAGAGAGCCTGTCTAAGTATAGACATGCACTAATGACTGCTAGGTCTATGTATCTCTCTAAACTAATAGAAAATAACAAAACCAATCCTAAATTCCTATTTGAATCTGTATCTAGGTTAACAAAGAATCGTTCAATGTTAAACTCACAAGTCCCAGAAGCTCTTGGTAGTGATGCCTTTATTGCATTTTTTAATAATAAAATAACCACGATTAGACATACTGTCACGCCCCGCTCCGTCCGCTCCCGATGTGTGCCACGCCCACCTCATTACCTCGTGTTCAGCACTAATTGTGATCGCCTGTGTCCTGTTAAGTCTAGCTTGTCTGGTGTATTTAGTCCTCGTCTGAGTCAGTCTTCCCCAGACTTGTCATTGTAGTGTCACCCTTTGTTTGCCGTCCTGCTTCCCCAGTCCTGTCCTGCCCAATAAATCCCCGCTTTACCTGACTACCTGGCTCCGTTTCCCTGCTTCCCTGCTCGCCTTCATCCCGTACGCTGACAGAATGACAAGTCTCCGCGAAAGCACGAAGCAGCAGTCCGAGCACCACCGGCTCGGACTGCTGCAAACCTTCGTGCATTGGCAATCCCAGCCTGAGGTCCAGGAGGACCCGGTAGCCCTGGAACTGGCTAGCCGGGGCCGGGACCTGCTCAAGAAGGAGCGCCCGTCGGGGCAGGCATACCCGCTGACCAAAGCCCGGAAGTGCCTCCGCCGCCTGCAGAACCGGCTCACCGAGCGACGGGAAGCGATCCCAACGCTCCGCTTGGGAGCCTGCACTCTGCTCCCAGCGGGTGAGTACGAGGGCTCACCACCCGCCCGGGATGACATAGCCAGCGTCCCCGAAGAGCAGCCGCCTACAGTCGAGGCTTCTCGGTATCGGCCGGAGCGTCTGGGGCACGGCGGCATTCGCGCCGTAAAAGACGCTATTCCCCGGGTCCCGAGAGCCCTTAAAGGGGCAGCGCCAATGCACTCGGCACCCCTCCTGCCTGCTCCGGAGCTGCCTGATCCGGATTTGCCCGCAGCACCGCCTGCAGCTGCTGTCGCCGCTCTGCCCGCGGCACCGTCTGCTGCTGCTGTCGCCGCTCTGCCCGCGGCACCGCCTGCTGCTGCCGCCACCGACCTGCCCGCGGCTGCGCTGCCTGTTGCTGATGCCGCCGCTCTGCCCGCGGCACCGCCTGCTGCTGCTGATGCCGCCGCTCTGCCCGCGGCACCGCCTGCTGCTGCTGATGCCGCCGCTCTGCCCGCGGCACCGCCTGCTGCTGCTGCCATCTTGCCAGCAGCTCTGCTTGACCCGCCTGTCCTGCCTGACCTGTTTGGCCTGCCTGCTGCAGCTGCCGCCGCTCTGCCCGCGGCACCGCCTGCTGCAGCCTCCGCCGCTTTGCCAGCGGCACCGCCTGACCCGCCTGTCCTGCCGGACCCGCCTGCAGTTCCTGCAGCTACCACCGCTACGCCTACGGTGCCCGCCGAGGCGCCCCCTGCTGGCCGCGTGATGGCGGCGCCCGCTGAGGCGCCCCCTGCTGACCGCGTGATGGCGGCGCCCGCCGCGACGCCCCCTGCTGGCCGCGTGAAGGCGGCACCCGCCGCGGTGCCCCCTGCTGGCCGCGTGAAGGCGGCACCCGCCGCGGTGCTCCCTGCTGGCCGCGTGAAGGCGGCACCCGCCGCGATGCCCCCTGCTGCCCGCACGACGGAGGTGTCCGCTAAGGCACCCCCTGCTGGCCACGTGATGGCGGCGCCCGCCCTGCCGGCACCTGAACTGCCTGTCTCGCCCGTCCTGCCGGCACCTGAACTGCCTGTCTCGCCCGTCCTGCCGGCACCTGAACTGCCTGTCTCGCCCGTCCTGCTGGCTCCTGAACTGCCTGTCTCGTCTGTCCGGCCGGCGCTTGAGCTGCGTGAGGTGGCTGCGGTTGTGCCCCCTGCTGGTCGCGTGCTGGCGGCGCCCGCCGAGGCGCCCCCTGCTGACCGGACGCCGGAGGCGCCCGCCGTGGCGCCCCCTGCTGGCCATGTGCTGGTGGTGCCTGCTGCGGCGGCCCCTGTTGGCCACGTGCTGGTGGTGCCTGCTGCAGCGCCCCCTGTTGGCCACGTGCTGGTGGTGCCTGCAGCTGCGTCTGAGGTCCCGGTGCCGCCTCCACCTGCACCCACGCCCACCGAGGCGCCCCCTGCTGGACGCTGGACACATGCCCGTGGCCCTGCTTGAGGCCGCCTCTCCCGTCCTGCCCGCGGCCCTGCCTGAGGCCGCCTCTCCCGTCCTGCCCGCGGCCCTGCCTGAGGCCGCCTCTCCCGTCCTGCCCGCGGCCCTGCCTGAGGCCGCCTCTCCCGTCAAGCCCGCGGCCCTGCCTGAGGCCGCCTCTCCCGTCAAGCCCGCGGCCCTGCCTGAGGCCGCCTCTCCCGAACTATCTGCGGCCCTGCCTGAGGCCGCCTCTCTGGTCCTGCCCGCGGCTCTGGCTGCCCCGCCTGCGGCCACGCCCGCGGCTCCGGCTGCCCCGCCTGTAGCCTCCTTAGAGGCCCTGACTCCCTCGCTCTTACCCCGGCAAGGCCAATGCCCCCCAGGACCCTGCCTGTCGGTGTCCCGTAAGGGAAGGGGACATAGGCGTAGGGCCCGGGTCCCGCCCGCCCTGCCCCCTGGCTCGCCCGTTCAGCCCCTGGCTGTGGCTCGGTGGCTGCCTGCGGGTCCTCCGGCTCGGGGTCGGCGGTCGCCGCCGGGTCCCCCCCTGGATCCTCGGTCCCGCCTCCGGGTCCATGTCGGTCGCCTCCGGGCCCCCCTGCTCTGGCTGGGTGTCGGACGGCGCCTTCGCCGGCTCCGGCTGCGCCTCCGCCTGCCGCGGCTTCCCCCTTCTGCCTGCCTGCACCGGTGTTCCCTCCTGCTCCCTCCGTGTCCCCTCCGTCACTCCCTCGTCCCGTTCCCTTGGCCCCTGGGTGGTCCCCTCCTGCTCCCTTCTCCCTCTCCCCTGCTGCCCCTCCGGCCGCTGCCTGTCGCCCGCCTGGGCTCCTTCGGGCTCCCCTGTTTCCGCCTCCCTTTCCTTTGGTCCCGCCTGTTTCTGCTCCTCGTCCCTCTGTGTCTCTGTTCACTCCTGGCCCCTTCGTGTCGCCTGTGGGTGTTCCCTCTGTGTCTCCCTTCCTGCTCTGTCTGTCCGCTTTCCCTGTTCTTTGTCGGGTTCTGTCCTTCGTCTCGTCCCTGTTCCTGTTTTGTGTCTCTGTCTTGTTCCCTGTTTTTGGTTGAGGTTGTGCTTTGTCTTCCAGGTCCTGTTTCCCGGTTCCGTCTCGTCCGTCGCCTCCTCTCGGGCGCGCCCGGTGGGTGCTTTTGGGGGGGGTTGTGTCACGCCCCGCTCCGTCCGCTCCCGATGTGTGCCACGCCCACCTCGTTACCTCGTGTTCAGCACTAATTGTGATCGCCTGTGTCCTGTTAAGTCTAGCTTGTCTGGTGTATTTAGTCCTCGTCTGAGTCAGTCCTCCCCAGACTTGTCATTGTAGTGTCACCCTTTGTTTGCCGTCCTGCTTCCCCAGTCCTGTCCTGCCCAATAAATCCCCGCTTTACCTGACTACCTGGCTCCGTTTCCCTGCTTCCCTGCTCGCCTTCATCCCGTACGCTGACACATACCATCACGAGCACGCCCACGGTTGCACACAACCACCAATCCTCTGTTAGTGCTAGTGTTATTAGTACTAATGATAACATTTTTGAATGTTTCACTCCTGTAGTGCAGACAGAACTCCTTCAGTTAATTTCCTCTTGCAAACCCACTACTAGCCTTGTTGACCCAATACCCACCAATCTACTTAAGGAAATTGCACCACTGATTAGCACTACATTGTTAAACTTGTTAAACTCATCTCTTAGTCTTGGATATGTTCCTAAATCTTTTAAAATGGCTGTTATTAGACCTATCATAAAGAAACCAAATCTTGAACCTAGTGACTTAGGAAACTATAGACCCATCTCAAATCTTCCCTTCATTTCTAAAATTCTAGATAAAGTTGTTGCTCACCAGCTGTCTTCCTTTCTTCAAGATAATAATGCTAACGAGCTATATCAGTCTGGTTTCAGACCCAATCATAGCACAGAAACGGCCTTAGTCAAAGTGATAAACAACTTGCTTATGGCTTCCGACCGTGGCTGTATATCGCTATTATTCTTACTGGATCTAACTGCAGCATTCGATACTGTAGACCATAATATTCTTTTGGACCGGCTGGAAACATTGATTGGCATTAAAGGGACAGCACTACTGTGGTTTCGTTCGTATTTAACTGATCGTTACCAGTTTGTCCATGTAAACAATGAGTCATCCATAGCCACTAAAGTAAGATATGGTGTCCCGCAGGGATCAGTGTTGGGCCCACTACTGTTCAATCTATATATGCTACTGCTTGGTAACATAATTAGAAATTACAGTGTTAATTTTCATTGTTATGCTGATGATACACAATCTATCTGTCAAACCTAGTGACGCATCCCAGCTCTCTTCTTTAGCCGACTGTCTGCTAGACATCCGTTGTTGGATGGCAAGGAATTTCCTCATGTTAAATACCGAAAACACTGAGGTTCTTTTAATCGGTCCGAAGGATGCCCGCAATAAGTTTGTAAACCCCAACCCTAGCGGCCTCCCTACTCAATTTAAAACAGTGGTCAGAAATCTTGGTGTCCTGGTAGACTCCGACCTCTGCTTCAGTGCTTCTGCTTGTCCAGGAATGCAGTACAAAATGCAGCTGCCAGAGTTCTCACAAAAACTAAAAAATTTGATCACATTAGCCCTATCCTGTCTTCCCTGCACTGGCTACTGTACCGGTCAAGTTTAGGATTGACTACAAATTATTGCTATTGACCTACAAAACTCTGAATGGCCTTGCACCACAATATCTCAATGATCTTCTGGTCCCTTACAACCCTTCTCGCCTGCTTCGTTCACAAGGAGCAGGATATCTATTAGTTCCTAAAGTAGACAGGGCTACGGCAGGCTGCAGAGCATTCTCTTGTGGAATGGTCTCCCGGCGGATGTGCGGGATTCAGGCACACTCTCGCTTTTCAAGTCTAGATTAAAAACGCACTTGTATAGCTTAGCATATATGAAACCTAGTTCTGGTTCCAGCTAGTCGCTCACTCCCAGTGAGACTAACAGTATGAGGTGATGAGCTGGGTGGGGATCGGTGTCATTGGCTTTGGATAAACTGATGCGTCAGTGCTGTCACTCTAGCTTTACACTAGAGTGCTGATGTTCAGGGAGTCCCCATGCCTGTGTTCCCGCCTGTCTCTCCCTCTTTCTCATGCTGCTATACCCAGATCTGCCGGAGCCTAGACAAATATTGCACTCGATCATTTTGCTTGCACTGCCTCTGGTTTCCTCAACTCTGGCTAATACACAATTTTTCTTACTTCCTCCCTCACCCCTTCTGGGGTGTGCTCCCTGGAGCACAATGTCATTGAAGAATTTATGCCTCTGCTGCCTGCAAGACAACTACCTCCACCTCCGGCAACTACCCTCCAACCTGCCTGCCCTTGGCTCAACACGATGCCTCGCCATCCTTCCCTGTGGCTGTGCCTCTATTATGCATCAAGCACCCCATGCCTGCCGGCCCCTGGAGGATGGGCTCCCCCTTTGGGTCTGGTTCCTCCCAAGGTTTCTTCCTCTTAGGGAGTTTTTCCTTGCCACCGTTGCCTTTGGCTTACTCAATGGGGGGTCCTTACGAGGCAGAAATGTAAAGCGCATTGAGACAATGTAATCTTGTGATAATGCGCTATATAAATAAAATTGAATTGAATTGAATTGAGAATGACTTTACATGAAGAAATCATGACATAAGCACTGAAAATAAAGATTTCATTATAACATGAAATCCTAACTTAATTTCATGAAACGAGGGCTTCCCGTATAATAGAACGACCTACATCACAGGATAATGACTTTACAAGAAGAAATCATGACATACACACTAAAAATAAAGATTTCATTATCACATGAATTCCTGACTTAATTTCATGAAACTAGGGCTTCCTCTATAATAGAAGGACTTTACATGAAGAAATCATGACAAAGAGATCGATAATGCTGCTTTTTTCAAAAAGATTTATGACCTAAAGGTCAAAAGGTTACTGGTGAAGAGTTCACTGCGGGGGCGGGGTTGTGGTGGAGCCTAGGTGACGTCACGACTAGTGATTATTTGCATATGTTGCGAGAGTGGTGGTTTTTAAAATTATTTATTCATTTTTATTATTTTTGTCACGCAAGACGGGGCAGAAAGACAGAGATCCAGAGGTGCGGGGATAACGGAATTTTAATGGACAGGTAGATCCAGCAACCAGTAACACCAGGGGAGTGGAAAGAACCGGCACCTCAGCTCCAGCACTCGTATGACGAGCGAGGGGCAGGAGGGAGACCGCAGTGAGGAGTAGCGAGTCGATGGGCAAAGTGACGTCAGGCGATAGTCATAGTCAATGATCAATAGCAAGGGTCAAAGCCAGGAAGAGTAGGCTCGAGACAGGAACGAATGGGACGAAGGGACGAATGGGAGGTGCCGGGTTCAGCTGGACAGGTGGGTCACGGACGGGAACGGGACTGAGGAGGGAAAGGTAAGGATGGCACACAGGGCTGGTAGGCAGGTAAACGAGAGACAAATAGAGTGCTCGGTATGGCTTGACATCAGCGCAATACTTTGCAAGGACTGAATGGGAGTCCGCTGCCTTTAAAGGGGTTAATTGCCGGTTGACGTGGTGTACTTGTCCGGTCCCGCCTCCGTGGGTGTGACAATTTTTTATTATTATTTATTTTTATTTTTTATTTATTTAGACTAGTTTGGAGAGTGAAATGAAGTTTCAGTGAATTGTTTGCTTATGAGTGTGATTTGTCGGAATAGCCCCTTGCTATGAGGGTGATGGCTGACCCCCTCATATACCCGAAGCCTTATTAGATGAAATAGACAACATCAACAACGTTAATAATGAAAATGATGCGGTTTATCAAAACTACTTTGTTCAACACGACTCGCCACCCGCATCGTCTGGTGAAGCCATGGTCGAAGAGCCCTGTTTCCTACCATCCTTAGAGACATTAATAAGCATGTTAAATGAAAGGGGCTCTGAATCAGCAGGTATGGATGGAGAAACCCCCCCCCCCCCTATACCCGAAGCCTTATTAAATGAAATAGACAACATCAACAACGCTAATAATGAAAATGATGCGGTTTATCAAAACTACCTCACTCAACACAACTCGCCACCCGCAGCGTCTAGTGAAGCGAGGGTCAAAGACCCCTGTTTCCTACTGTCCTTAGAGACACCTTAACCTTCCTGTGCTGGTATGGTCGGCACCGACCTGTTTTTAAGTTTAAAAATGCATAAAAGCAGCACATATATGTATGCACACTCTTAAAACAAAAGGCTCCATATTGAACCTTTAAGGGTTCTATAGCTTGGTACATATATGACACCCTCAAAGGTTCTATATAGAACCATTATAGAGGGTTCAATTAAAAGAAATAGCACCTGTTTGAAGGCAGTAGTTCGATTTACTCTGGTTAGAACCCCTATAGTTCTATATAGCACCCCCCAAGAACCCTTTTTTCTAAATATATACTGCATCAAAGCTTTTTGACTTCGTCAGGAATCTCTATTTAAACTAAATAAATTAAAACAAAATCAAGGTAAGGCATGCCCATACATGTAAGGTAAGATAAGACCAGTTCAGTTTATGTATATAATTCACTCGAGGTTTATTTTACAATTATTTTTTTTTATTGAAAACGAGAGGAATGCTGTCAAAAGAAAGGTCCAGAAAGCCACACCAAAAATATTAACATGAAAGTTTTTTCTAAGTAAGATGTACAGGTGTTTTAAAATGTAACATTAAAGTTTTTCAAAGTAAAATGTACAGATGTTTTAAAATGTAAGATGTTCTGGTGTTTTATTTTCCAGA
Organism: Paramormyrops kingsleyae; assembly: GCF_048594095.1. NCBI lineage: Eukaryota > Metazoa > Chordata > Actinopteri > Osteoglossiformes > Mormyridae > Paramormyrops > Paramormyrops kingsleyae. Next base: position 13,082,095 of record NC_132821.1, on the reverse strand, counting down.
CGCGTTATATGAAAACGTTTTATTACGTTTTATGCATTCATTTTGCGAATCAGTTTTGAAATCTAATATGAACGTGGCTTTTATTTTACAAAAACAAAGTTGAAAAAATTTTGTAGGCTTTTCATCAAAGGACATTTTGTTAGTTTTTTATTTTCAAAGTTGCACAAGGGTTTTAAAATGTAACATGTATACGTGTGTTTTATTTTTCAAACTTGTACAAAAATGTTTGTGTACATTTATCAAATGAGTTTTAAAATGTAACATGTACAGGTGTTTTATTATTCAAAATAAAAGTTGTACATATGTTTTGTTATGTTTGTGTATGCAGCACGGTCATGTTTTTAAAATGTACACATTTTTGGGGGGTGGTGGGAATAAAGCGTATTTAAAGGGGTACTTCTCATGGAATCTACCAATCTTTACCAGCTTTTGAACCCTGAGCTACACGGGGACTGGGGCTTTTAACTGTGAAAATCGACACCTATGCATTAGATCCTTACTTCAGCAATGGTCCCCATGTACCCAGTGTAGGGTCAGGTCCATCGCAAGAGAATGTCTCCACCGTGAAAGAATGATCCAGCAGCATTTTCTGTATCAACGAATCTGTAACCATTCTTTCCATTCATTATATGCTGACTTTTCCAAAATTGTTTTTTAGCTGAAGCATAAAAAGCTGTAACTTCGAGTGCACCTGGTTAATAGCATTTTATTTTATAACAGTAGGAATTTGTAAACTGCATTTAGCAGTCACATTAAAACACATTAAAAACTTTAAAGAATAAAGCCTTATAGTTATTTTTAATAAAGACGCCTTTTCAGTAAATGGTTTTCCTACAAGGTGACCCCGCGGCCTATGCTTAAGGCATCCGGGCGTCTGATTTGAGATGTTTACTGAAGACGGCATGTTAAGTTAATAGTAGTAACTGAGCTTCACCGTGTTTGACTCTTAATGAAACTTAGGCCTAATTCAACAGAACCAGTCGTCATCCACTTTGCAGTGAGATTTCTGAGCGAAAAGTGAACGAAGTTTCATTTTCTTTCTTTAAGAACATAAGAACATAAGAAATTTACAAACGAGAGGAGGCCATTCGGCCCTTCAAGCTCGTTTGGGGAGAACTTAACTAATAGCTCAGAGTTGTTAAAATCTTATCTAGCTCTGATTTAAAGGAACCCAGGGTTTTAGCTTCCACTACACTAGCAGGAAGACTATTCCATACTCTAACTACATGCTGTGTAAAGAAGTGCTTCCTCAAATTTGTTTTAAAATGTTCTCCCGCTAATTTCCACTTATGGCCACGAGTTCTAGTATTTAGACTAATATTGAAATAGTCATTTGGCTGAACAGCATCCAGACCCGTTAGAATCTTATAGACCTGAATCATATCCCCCCTTAGTCTCCTTTGCTCAAGGCTAAACAGATTCAGTTCCGCTAACCTCTCCTCATAAGACATTCCTCTAAGACCAGGAATCATTCTCGTAGCTCTTCGTTGCACCTTTTCCAAGGCAGCAATGTCCTTCTTGAGGTATGGTGGCCAAACCTGCACACAGTATTCTAGGTGGGGTCTTACCAAGGAATTATATAAGTGTAACATCACCTCCCTTGACTTAAACTCCACACATCTAGAGATATAACCCAACATTCTGTTCGCCTTTTTTATTGCTTCCCCACACTGGTGAGAGGGGGACATGGAAGCATCAACATACATACCGAGATCTTTCTCGTAATCAGCTACCTTTATTTCAGTGGAACCCATAAAATATCTGTACTTTATATTTCTGCTCCCTGCATGGATTACCTTGCATTTATCTGTGTTAAATTTCATCTGCCATGTATCAGCCCATTCGCTAATTAAATCCAGATCCCGTTGAAGCCTCTCTGCTGCTAGATTAGTATCTGCTACCCCGCCCACCTTGGTGTCGTCTGCAAATTTAACCAGTTTACTGTATGTATTTGTGTCAATATCATTAATGTAAATTAGGAACAATAGAGGTCCTAAAATTGAACCCTGCGGTACCCCACTATGAACGGAGGCCCACTATGACATTGTGCCTCTAATAACTACTCGCTGCTTCCTGTCAGTTAGCCAGTTTTTGATCCAAGTTGCCACAGTTCCTAAAATCCCTGCAGCTTTAAGCTTTAGCAAGAGACGTTTGTGGGGGACAACATCAAAGGCCTTCTGGAAATCTAAGTAAATCACATCATAGGCCTTTTTGTGATCAATTTCACTTGTAGCTTCCTCAAAGAACTCAAGTAGATTCGTTAAGCAGGATCTACCTCTCCTAAATCCATGTTGGCTATCCTTTATGATGTTATTTGCATCTAGGTAATCTACCATTTTCACTTGAATTATAGCTTCCATTATTTTTCCAGTAATGCTAGTTAAACTGATTGGCCTATAGTTTGCCGGATTACTTCTATCCCCTTTTTTGAATATGGGTGTTATATTAGCATGCTTCCAATCTGATGGTACCACACCCGCAGATAACGATTTCTGGAATATTAAAGTTAAAGGTTGGCTAATAATATCCCTCATCTCTTTTAAGACTATTGGTAAGATGCCATCAGGCCCCTGCGATTTATTTATTTTGAGTTTAGCTAGGCTTAGTATCACATCAACTTCAGTTATACATATATTGGTCATAGACGATGCTGTATTCGTATTAATTGGTGGTAAGTTACTTGTGTTCTCTATTGTGAACACCCTTGAAAAATAATCATTAACCCCCTGGGGCCTGAGGCCTTTTTTCCACTTTCGAAGGTAGTCTGACATGCCTTGACATTTTAAAATATTTCACCTATCTAAAAAACATTTATCCCAAAGTGGTACATTTGCTTTTATTCAGCACAAACTCAGCACCAATAATCTGAGACCTCTTAGAATGTTATTATTCTATTTTTTGTTAAAATCAACTTTAAACATATACTTTTCAAAAACCTATTTTCAGACATGCTGAGAAATTGTAAAAAATCACATTATAGACATTTCTAGGTAAGACTTTTGAGCTCTGAAGCTTATAGACACAGGGGTTGGCTACACATAGGTGAAAGTGACATTCAGAAATTTTATATGGTTTGATTACTAAAGTGTTAGAACTTTGGAGTGACACTCTTTTTCTAAAAGTCAGTGGTCTTCACAATGAATATTGATGAGATAGGTGTCCTCACACCTGTAGTAGTTTGCATACTGTCAATGGCCCATCAGTCTGGAATGTCACTGCACCCCACACCCATCACTTTGGAAAGGCAGTTTGAAACGCAAGAAAAGTAGCAACAATAAAATCCCTTTCACAGTTTATTGATAGATGGAATGAAAAATGAAAAACTGTGACTATATAAATATAGAAAGCGATAAATATGATGCAGTGGCTGTTATTGACGCTCTGGGGACGAGGGCATCATCGACCGCGTATCTTTCTCGTGTATTTCAGTTTATATCTCGCTGAAATCATTATGTAGAATCATGAAAAAAACACTGACTAAATCCGTTATCTGTCTTCTTTTCAAAACTTCCATTGTCAGAAGTATTAAAGTTTTTAAAATTAGGTTAAATAGGCAAAAAAGCAAATCGTGTCATCTTTCTTTGTTTTACTTGCGTCGGGAGCGTGTAGGACCGCTATTCACGTTCTAAATACGCTGCGTTTGAATCGGCGACCACGTGATTGCAGGCACACAGGCTTAGCCCACTGAGCTATGAACACAGGTATGAGCTTCGCTGCTGAAAGTGGCAACACTGGCGCAAAGCTTCAGCGGCAGAGACGTATCCGTGTGCTATATTGTAGCCGATCAGTGTAAACACTACCCAGACATGTGCTCTTGTTTATTTCGGTCACAATGGGCGTATTCACATATTTCTTTACCCAATACTAACTGTCGGATTATCATGTTATTATCATGCGAATAGCGCGATTTGCAAGTGGGTGGGCGATCAGAGCCGCTTCGAGACGCAGACGCTTAAGTCAGTCACTCTTGTTCTTTCAATTCGTATCACGAAGCTGTAAAAATATATTTAGTTTCTACCTATATATATTTGAAAAGTAGACCGTCCAAGGTTTCTGAGAGTATTTTTAAAATGTGTATATGACAAAAACTCGCGGAGTTATTTAAACGGTTTTGCGAAATTTCTGTCAGATCCCGCCGGCGGGATCGCCGGTCCCAAGGGGTTAAACTCATTTACCATATCAATTTCATTATCAATTATAAGTCCCTTACTATCCTGCAAATTAGTGATTTGAGCTTTTAGTGCTCCCTTGGAGTTAAAATATTGGAAGAAACCTTTACTGTCATGCTTAGCCTCCAATGCAATTTTTCTTTCTACATCCCTCTTGGATAGCCTAATGTCATTTTTTAACTCTGCCTGTAGACTTAGATACTCCTGCTTAATTTTGAAATCATTAGTTATTTTCCATTTTTGGAACAGAGCCCTTTTCCTCCTGACTTTATTCTTAATTTCCTTAGTAAACCACCTTGGTTGTCGTTTCCTAGATTTAGTTTTGCTGGAAACAGGTATGAAGTCCTCTTGCACTTGCAACAATGTGCTTTTGAAAAATTCCCATGCTTCTTCTACTGTTTTGCTATTTAACTCTGTCCAGTTTACAGTTTCTAATTTCCGTCTCATACCATTAAAGTTAGCCTTCCTAACATTGTATACTTTTAATTTCGACTTTGCTCTTCGGACACTAAAATTAACCTCGAATTTAACCATGTTATGATCACTACCGTACAATGGGTCTAAAACCTCTAATTTTCCAATCCTATCCTGGTTATTACAGAAAACCAGATCAAGAAGGGCTTCTCCCCTGGTAGGAGTATTAACAAACTGAGTAAAAAAACAATCCTGTACTAATTCCACCATCTCAAGTTCATTTACAGAAGAGCCAGAGATTGTGTCCCACTGTATCCCAGGTAAATTAAAATCACCCATAACCACCACATCATTTTTATTACTCATAATCCTGATATCATCATATAATATTCTGCTTTCCTCTACAGCTACATTAGGTGCTCTATAACAAACCCCGACAATTAGGCCATTTGAATCTTTAGCATCAAGTTTTATCCATACAGCTTCTGAATTTTTATTTTTATCAGTGAGATCCCTTGCCTGCAAGTATTCTTTTACGTATACTGCAACACCACCTCCCTTCTTGCCTATCCGGTCTCTACGGAACAACGTATAACCATCCATATTATATTCATCACCATCATTGTCACTCATCCATGTTTCAGTTATTCCTATAATGTCATAATTGTCTGAAGAAATTAAAGCCTCTAAGTCAGTAATTTTGTTTCTAATACTCCTAGCATTCAAATACAGACCACTAATGGTAGGCCTTTTACAGTGTCTACTTTTAATATTTATTTGGGCATTCCGTCTCTCCCCACATAAATTCTTAACTGACCTCCCTGCCCCCCCAGTCCCTAGTTTAAACATTCCTCAACTATTCTGCACATACGCCTCCCCAATACACTGGTTCCCCTATGGTTCAGGTGTAACCCGTCCGGCTTGAACAGGTCCCACCTGTTCCAGAAGGTCTGCCAGTGCCCCATAAACCTGAACCCCTCTTTCCTACACCACCATTTTAGCCACGCATTTAATCCCCTTATCTCAGCTAACTTTGCCTTACTTGCACGTGGCACGGGAAGTATTCCAGAGAATACCACCGTGGATGTTCTGCTTCTAAGCTTATCCGCGACTTCTATAAATTTATCTTGCAGAACAGCCCTTGTTCCCTTTCCTATGTCATTGGTGCCAACATGCACCATGACCACTGGATCCACCCCGGCTGGGGCCAAAAGCCTGTCCACTCGATCTGGAAGGTCCCCTACCTGGGCACCAGGCAGGCAAGACACCGTACGGGACCCTCTATCACGGGTGCACACATAACTATCTACACCTCTTATAATTGAATCCCCTACTACCACAACCTCCCTCCTACTGGGGTTAGGTGGCTCCTTGGTGCCCAAGGGATCACCTGCCTCCACAGTCTCTTCCGGCTCTAAAGCTGGAAGCACCTGAAAGCGGTTAGATACCGCTACTTCAGGTGATGCCGCCTCTGTGAATTGTGTACGCCCTTTTCTACGTCTACGACCTACGTTCACCCAGCTCTCTCAACCTACCTGTTCATCATTCTCCCCCCTCCCCGCTTGTGACGTACACACAGTCTCCCTAGAAGGCGTATTAACTCTCTCGTTTAACTCATTGTTATGTTGGATGAGAGCCAGTCGCTCCTCTAGGTCACGAACCTGGACCATGAGTGAGTCAACTAACCTACATCGCTCGCAGACGAAATCCGACTGGACGCAAGCTTGCAAACACAACACTGAGCTGGCCCCATAATTACCTAACTCACTATGTCCCCGTCCTTTACTCCCAGCCCAGTATATTAATAGAGAATATTTAAACTTTTAGTTGATCTAATTAACGTATAGTTAAAACAAAGTGCCGCGTACACTAAAACACTAAATTAACACTTGCGTTAAATCGGAACTTTATTATAAATTATCCGGCAGCGTCAGCGATAACAACCTTTAAATTAAACTTTTAAAATAACCAAATTTACAATTACTTACCCGAGATTAACTTCCTGCTTACCATCGGTATAAGCAAGGGAAATGGAGGCGGTAGTAACCTATATAGTTATTTATTCCTTCCATATGTATATAGCACCGCAGAATGTTTTGCACTTTTTGCACTATTTGTTTATTGTTTGTTGTGTGTTCTACACACATGTTTACACTGGAGGAGCTGCTTTTATTCTCATTGTACATGTGTATAGTGACAATAAAAAGGCATTCATTCATTTATAATATGTCGGACACAATGGCACTGAGCACAAGGGAGTCCGTGGTGCGGCGCGACAAAGTGCGCGAGCTGCTAGCTGATGTAACGCTACGAACGGTGGGGGTTCTGACATTCTTAAGGTGCGGTTATCTATCCCCAAGACACTTTTAGCCAGGATCGTGTATATTTGCGCTTAATGCTGCTGACAATGTCAGGGTTTTGTTGAGTCTTATAGGGAGCTGGCTAGCAATAACATTTTTAGCTGGTCTTTTTCATTCAGTACATGCACGCTTTAGAAGAACAACAACAACAAAAAAAATATTTTTGCATAGCGCATTATCACAACATTACATCGTCTCAAAGCGCTTTACAGCATCCCCACCCAAAGCCCCCAGTGAGTAAGCCATAGGCGACAGTGGCAAGGAAAAACTCCTGAGAAGGAAGAAACCTTGGGAGGGACCAGACTCAAAGGGGGAGCCAAATACAGTAAATTTTGAGACACAAACGGGGAGCAAGGGGGAGATGGCAAGCCGGTGCCAACGCTCCCTCCAATCGCCAGGCAACCAGAAGGCAGGGAGCGGGTCATACAAGGAAGGATGACACAGGCAGAACGGCAAGGTGGATGCACAGACGTCATTGGTAGAGGCGACGTCACATGTAGCAGGGTGTGCTGGACATCTTGATAGATTGAGGGCTCCAGGCAGCACCCCCCAGGAGAAGTAGGGGAAATAAAATATGCAATTAGTCAATGTAGGGGAGACTATACACTGTAAAAAAAAAATGTTCAGCCAACTCAAAAATTCAAGGCAACATGCTGCGATACATTTTTGAGTTAAGCTAGCCAACTCAATTACAAAAGTTTAGCAAACCTATAGACAGAGGTTCAGCTAACTTTGACTTCAGAGTTAAGGCAACACTGTAATACAAGTTAGATTAACTTAGGTACAAAGTTTCAATAAACTTGGATTGTTAAATTGTCAACTCTATTTTGCAAGTTCGATTAACATAGGTACAGAGGTTTAGTCAACTTTGTTTGAGGAGTCAAATTAAATACCTCCTGAGACCCAAGGGAAAAATTGTCCTTCAATTGTAGGTTATTTGTCTTTGGAGGAAATAAGACGTTACAATTTAGATTTTTTCAAATTTATTCTTATTTTAATTTCACAGCATGTCCTCTTTAGTGCACAACAAGAATAAATAGGTTTCCCAACATCAGTGAAAAAATAAATGCAAAAATACAATGTCCACTACAATGGACATAAATGAATAGGTCGGGTCTCAGGAGGTTAAATAAACCTGCCTTGTTTAGGTGACATTTTAAGAGTTAATGTTTTCATTAACTTTTTTAAATAGCAAGATTCAACTGTAATATTTCAAGTTGCCTTGTTTAGCGTAATAAAAAACTTATATTACCATTAGAACCCACTGAAAAAAGTGTCACACGTTTCACGTAGGATTGATGTATAATTTTCTGTAATGTGTTCAACTTTAATTTTTTAGCTGCCCCATTTTAATATGCGCACAAGAAGTCATGAGGATAAGAAGAGCCAGCCATCCCAGATTTACCCACCATCATGAGAAAGACTCTGACAAAAAAGGACCTTACAGCTTTTTTTTTTTTTCCTTTCTTTTCTTATATTGAAGTTTTGCTGGCTCAATTCTGACTGATCTTATAGATTAGAGAGCTGTGGTCTTGGTGGTTTTATAGCATGTTGACATCAAGACAGATGAAAAACTCTAGGAAATGTACTGAGTGTGTCTCCAGAGTGATATGTATTTTAATGTTGTAGTGGTGTATTTGATTGCAGGTCCCGCCCTTTGATGATTAACATATTTGGAAAGGTTTCAGGACAGTTTCTGTGCAGCTCCTGGTACCACCCACTCCCCTTTAGACCAATGGTGCTGGATGTATATTTGCATAGTATGATATAGTACTGTCTTTGACTTAAGATTTTTTTTAATCCACCATGATTGTGATGAATAGGGCAGGAGAACAAAAACCACATAAACTACTTCAGATGGAGTATTCTCTATGGTTTAGAGAAAATGATATGGAAAACAAATTGCGTTGCTTTTATTCACAGCCAAGACTCTCTAGGAAATGCATCCAGACCACATATACAGTACCTCCATAATTGATATACTTTGAAAGATTGTGCTGCAAAGCACAGTAAGATTTCTTGGGGGACACATACACATAAGAAGAACAGCACTCAGACCATTTAGCATACACCAACCCAAAAGTAGTAGATATTAAATGTGGCAAGGACTAATATCAGTGCCATACCATCCTCAATCAGCTTTATGAAAATCTGAATATTAAATACGCAAAATGATTTCATTGGTTTTCAATCCAAGTTGTGGTCTAAAGACAAAAGGTACTGTTTCTGGCCACTGTATCTTGTTTATAGCTATTTATGCAAGGATGCAACAATGTGTTGTAATAAAGTGGACTGTTGCAGTAAACTGGCTTTTGGGTTATTCAGTTCTTTCAAATTATATTTATTAGTTGAGAATGAGCAGTTTTATTGGTTTTAAGTGCAAAAATCTAATGTATTAGATTGACTACTTTAAGTTGAACTGACTTGAAAAAATTATATTAACCAAACTTGAAAAAAGTTTGAAAAAATGAAGTAATATTTTAAGTTGATCCAATGTTTCCTTTTTAGCCTGTAGGTTCTAATGGTAATATGTTTTTTAGTACTCTAAACAAGGCAACTTGAAATATTACAGTTGAATCTTGCTATTTAAAAAAGTTAATGAAAACAGTAACTCTTAAAATGTCACCTAAACAAGGCAGGTTTATTTAAATTTAATTTGACTCCTCAAACAAAGTTGACTAAACCTCTGTACCTATGTTAATAGAACTTGCAAAATAGTGTTGACAATTTAACAATCTAAGTTTATTGAAACTTTGTACCTAGGTTAATCTAACTTGTATTAGTGTTGCCTTAACTCTTAAGTCAACGTTACCTGAACCTCTGTCTATAGGTAATTTGTTGAACTTTTGTAACTGAGTTGACTTAACTCAAAAATGTATTGCAGCATGTTGCCTTGAATTTTTGAGTTGGCTGAACATTTTTTTTTTTTTTACAGTGTAGGCAGTGCTAAAATTTAGATGAGTGCAATATGAAATGCAATGCTCCGGCAGATATGGCTATGGCAGCATAAGTTAAGAAAACCTAATCACCATTAAAAAAAATTAGAAATAAATGTACAAAACTATTGAAATCCCCCAGAAGCATGTGCATATTTTTCTGGTTTGCATGTTGTGTGTGGTTGCCTAAGCACAGTCGGCCTAGTGTTTGATAGGTTATGGAGAAGCGTACGGTCGTGGGGACCGTAAACTACATGCGCCTACACTGTAAAAAGTAATACCTAGATCTAACTTATAAAAAGTGAGGCAAGTGGCTGCATTGGATGTTTTAAATTGAGTCAACTTGCAGCCTTTTTTAAGTGTAATAAACACTGTAACATTACTTAATACAAACACAACAAAATCAAGTTGAGTTAACTAATAGTACTAGTATTGCTCAGTTAGATAAACCTACTTTTATTGGTACAGGTAACTTATTTATGAGTTGCTACAAGTAACCTGTACTCATTTTAATTAGGTTTTATGAACTTTATTTTCTTAGTAAAATTAACCTAATCATATGTGAATAAACATTTTAATTGAGTCCTGCCTATAACCTCAGAAAAAAATCTAAATGGCTATATAGTCTAAGTACTACAGTGATTAACTTTACATAAACAGACTTTGTCAATAACAATTACAAAGTAAACTGAAGAAGAAAAAGATGGGAAGATAGATTGAAGATAACATTTGAATAACATTTATTCAATGTCAACCAGTGTCACTTTTAACAGGGATTACAAAACAGCCAATAAATGTGGCCACAAATGTACACAATAAGTGTATTAAGTGTATTTTCAACTTGTTCTGAACAGTAGAGTGAAATATCCAAACTGCCCAATCTGCAATGTTTAGATAAAGGTAAATGTGAGCCATAACATCACATTGTACCACACTGGAACTGCAATGTCAAAAATGATTACAGTATTTCTATATTTTGACCAACTATTATTTTTAAGAACTTCCAAATTGTGCACACAGCACTGTTGAGTATTTACCTCATGAGGTAATAATCGGCACAGAACAAAGGCCAAAGTCCACATTAATTAAGGCACTGAACAATGAACAAAAAAGGAAAATAACCATGTAAATTATATTACCTGAGCAACTTGTACCTGTCAAATGAGTCTTAAGGTCAAAAACAAACAAAAACTGTAAGACTAATTATTTCAAATCAAAAAACTCACCTACCAAAGTGATTGCATTTTTTCAAATGATGGCAAACAATGCCAGATGCCACTGAGAAATAATCTAAGACAACTTGGTAAGGAGATTTGCATACTTGGATGATGGCTTAGGACGCATGGGGTCCAATCCCACAAAGAGCCTCTGATATATCTCAAAAGTATACATCATTTTTGAGGGATACTTGAGGTCGAGGGCATAGGTAAGTCCAAACAGGAGGCAGCATGCTTTCGACAGGTTTGGCACACCTCTGACCACGGGCTGTCCTTCTATGATGATCCCAATCGTGTCGGGCTGATGGCACATGTAAATTTTCAGTGGGCAACTGCCAAGCTCAGCGTGTACCTCTGTTTCATCATGACTCTATTGGTGGAGACAAAAAAAGAATCAAGAGTTTGGTCAGACAAACAGGTAATGAGATGAATATATGTGCCTCACAATATGAATACATACAAACAGAAAAATAGACAAGTAGCTTTAAGCCCAATACATACGTGGTGGACACTGATGAGGTCTTCCTGTCTCTCCCCCATATACTCAATCAGGCATCTCAGGACCACTTCTCTCCTTTTCTCCACAGAGGCAGATGGATCCTGTTAAAAAGTAAAATCTGATCAAAAGTCACGGATCCTGAATTTCCGGAATTGCAAAAAGTTTCCGGATTCCGGAATCCGGAAAAACAAAGCAAAAAAACATGTGCATGTTGTTTACTCAAAAAAAGGCAAGGGGGACAGTTCACAAAATTTAGATTTAACTGTCCAAGTAGGCTGTGTTCATCAATATGAATCAAGCTTCTATTAGTACATTGTCTATTTCTCACCTCAAACGCTTTCTTAAACATGTTTTAGTGGACCTTTAATGTGTAAAGAGACTGCTTAGGAGCAAGGCACAGTCTTGGAAAATGGTGACAATGGAATTACATTACTTGTGCACTTACATACATATGCAGCCAGCATGTCTATTAACAAAAAGAACAGTCCTGGAGTACACAGAGGAAGTGTAACTTCACTGAATGTTTGGGCATACATTTTCACACTAGATCAACATAATAGCAAGGTCATGTTAACTCACTGTGGGGGCTAACTATCCTCTTAAACTATGCTACTCTTAAAACAGTGCCTTACATGTAGTTGTCTTTTATAGAATGAGAGGTGGGGGGTCTCATGATCAGTTTCTGGGTAGTATGAATGTGCTCACCATGTGTCATAACAACTGGCTCAGTAGATTTCAACATATACTTCAGATACACAGACACCGCCATCCTTCCCATTTAGAACACGGTGAAATATTGATGACTACATGATAGAGAATACATTTTTACATAACACCATTTTTTCCTCTCACCTGGATAAGTGTCATCATTTGGGACTTGATTCTTTGACCAACGGCTCCTCCTTTTGCGTTGAAAAGTGACAACAGCTTTGGAGTTTGCCTGTCCAACTGTGACATAAATGTTGACTCAAGTGATATGCCACTGATTCTCAGAAACTCTTCACAGATCTGTAAAGAGAAGTATACCATCTTAGTTACATACCAAAAGAGAGATGTTTTTCTCTGTGATTTAAACAACATGAGAGTTTTGGATACAAATCAGTTTTCAATCAAAATAAAATCATGGACAGTGTCAAGCAGTAAAGGTACATATTCACTATATAGTTATTTTTAAGCATGAAAAATGCAAGAATGAAATTTAATCTTTGGTCAAGTTTGTTGCCTTATGTGCCCTGTCTTCACAACTATCGGCCATTTACCATAATTGAGCAATGTGAAATTCAACTGAATGTGGCACAGCATAAAAGAAACAGAGTCTGATGGTGAAGAAAGTTTTGTGCATACTGCACTGTAATTTTTAACAATACCAGTAGATGACAAAGAATTGGATTTTAGCTAGTCACCTCTGCTGAGTATACCTTATAGGGCAGAAATAGGGCAGGCCATCTCTCTAGAAGATCTGCAACACTTGGGGCTTGACCTACAATCTCCTGTCTTCTCAAACTGAAGGTTCTTGACATCATCTCATTTATAACTCTGCTGTTATTCTTTTTCTTTATCTCAGAAATCAACTCCAGCCTGTTACTCTCAAGGGAATCTTCTGTTTCCCCAGCTGGGTGAGAGGGCAGGTAGTTTACCTCAGCTTTCCGGGGTTTTTTTATATTCTTTGCTGGTTGCTTGTCTTCAGAAGATTTGCGCTTTAGAGAGTTCACCAAGACTTCTGGAATCCCATGCACCCGAAGTTTGCTTCGGTAGTTTCCTACTTTATACTTCAGGCTCTGCTGCCATCCATAGAGACCATTGAAGGAGCCTGGCTCCTTCAAAAATGGGTTCTTTTTTATGAGAGCTTCTGCGACTGCACATCGCTGTGCATCACTTGGGTAGGGAGTGTAAGAAAAGATGAGCTCAGCTAAACATTCCAGAATGTTGGACTTAACGCCAGGGTAAGACTTCTCTTTGCACAAAAGGGAACCATCTATGAGGTAGCTTTCATTGCCTTTTTGAAGCACTAGTTCAGTGTTATATGAAAACTTAGGAATAGGAAATTCAGTTGGCCATGGCTTGTGCATTCCAGTGCTACGGGGACTGAGTATTAAAGTCTCATCAGATTCAACAGACATGGACCCACTTGATGTTGATGGTAGAGACACAGAGTCATTTTCTGACACTGATCTGGAGACAGAGCAATCTTCTGTTGGGAGCTCAGGAACGTCAGCATTTGTAAACAAAATGACAGGTGGAACATACACTATCCTTCAGGTCATCAATTGAACTTAAAGTAACAAAGTCATCAAAATCTTGGTCTTTGCGCTGAAGGCTTATGTCCATTGAGATCCCATATGTTTGTTTTATTGTCGCTTCCAAGTCTTTAACTGTATGTGGCATTCCAGGAAGACAAAGTTTCTTTATGTCATGGTCAAGGATGACTCGAAATTTTACAGCTGCCTCCATTTTGATGATGTAGCCTTAAAAAGATGACAGAACAACATATAATTTTTACATTCAGTCTGGCATTGTTTAGCAAGCATTCTATTGCATACATCAGTACCACCTGAATTACAGTATACCAAACTGTATACGAAACATGTATCTATTCCAGACAAATATGGCGCTTCAGTGTCACCATACGCCTTCCTGCAACCTTGTAGTCTGAGAGCGGACATACATCAGTGAGATCCTTCTGTTCCACAAAAACTACAAGCTCTGTGCTCTCCAGCTCAAATGATCGAAAGTGCTCATCATACCAGGAAATTAATATTTTAGCAATGAAATGGACCTTGTCTCTCAAAATTACTGTCTGAAGAACTTCAATAAAGTCTGGGAGTCCTGCAGTAGACCCATAGGCCAAAATCATGCCTTTAGAGTATGTAGTTCCATAAACTGACACAGTGTTGGAAAGATGTACAGTAGTCTGACCTGGAGACACTCTTCTTATTGCATTATGTACATTTGAATGCAAAACAGCTACGGGCACTTGGGATACTCTGCCAGTACTAAACGTGGGAACTGTTGTAGTTACATGCAGATGCTGTGCAATCATCAACTGATGCTTGGCTGCAAGGGAAAATAGTACATTTCTGAAATTCCCTGTATGTCTTACAATTTATTTGAAATAACGATGTTTTCCCTCGAATCGCATCGTCCAAAGTGCAATGACAGGTCCAAACGCTTTAATGAGCGCTGGATAGTGCTCCAGGTAGTGGTGTTTGGGGAGCAACTTAACCTGAGGAAACGCAGCAAGTAATCTAAGTCGATGCTCAGAAATCGTTGTGTCAAGATATGACAAACTTGCTTCAGTTTGGGTTGGTGCAACCACAAGTTCAACTATGTCTTTAAGACACATGATTACATTACATGCAGGATCATTCAGTGGTATCTTGTGTCCTATCATTAGTGGGAGCAGTCTGATGAGGGTCCAGTTTTCGTGGGCATTTCCTCTGATACTTTTTCGACTGGAGAATGCAATGGGAATGGGCTGTGGACTGTCTGTTTTATCTCCCCACTTGTAAGGAAATGATTTGATTGTGTTGTTAACCCTTAGGAGTCGGCGGACCCGCCGGCGGGGACACTTGCATTTTTTTCTGGTAACCGTGAAAAGAACTTAAAATGCGTCGTCATGTTTGATCATACACGTAAGTGTAGTACATCATTTTAATCTGTAAATGGTCTACTTTTATTCATGTATACTCACAATATCCACGAAACATTGTGCTTTTGTAAAATAAAGAAAATAAACAGGGTGCGCTTTCAGCTGTCTCAGTCTCCGCGAAAATCTTTTTGAAACACGTCACATAAAATTAACTGAAACTCCGCGAATACTGCACAGACAGACATGAGAAATATATCTATAGAAAGCTTAAAGTGTCTACTTTTAAATAAAGCAATTTAAATTAAAAAATAAATATTTTCAGTTTATGTAATTCATGTGAAACCAAGGAGAGGCACAGAATTTCTGTCGCACTTCATTATCTGCTAATGACCCGAGGCAGGGCACGCCCACAGCCATTCACACGGAAAACAGTCCGGGCAGCATGCGTATAAGGCCACGCCCCCCGGCTTAAAAACACATACAGTCTAATGGTGCGTTCGTTTTTCTCTCGGATCTCGGAAATTCTGAGTTGAGTGACATTATGGTGCGTTCGACTATTTCTCTTCAAGTCGGAACTCGGATGAAAACGTCACGAAACGTCAAGAAAAACGTCGCTTCCCGTCGGAAACAAGCCTCTTTTATGACGTTGAAGTCGGACAGGATTTGCCCCAAGAGCCTGTCAGCCAATCAAAAAAAAAGAAAGGGTGTACACAATAGTCAATCAGAAAATAGTACTATTGTATCTGGGTAAAATACAACACAACAACCAATGAAAAGGCATCCTGTGGAATGTCACTCTTGCCTGTCTTCAAAACTTGACAGCCCTGGGGTAAGTTATTAAGTCTTATATAACTCTTATTTTGATAATATTAAACTAATATTAGTAAATATTTTCCTCACTTCAGCTAGCTTTTGTCAGCTTATGTGAAACATTGGCTTTCAATGCCATTTAGGTTAGTGTAGCATGTAGATAACTCTGCTAACATGTTGCCTTATGTAGCAAACATGTTGTTTCCTGGTGGCTAAGATAATGCCTTATGGAGTTTACAGATGTTTGTAAATGTTCTAATGTATTTCACCTCGTTTTGGATAGCTTTAGATTATGGTTGCTAATATATATTTGGCTCTGTTTTGATTAGCTTATAATACTGCTATCGGTAATGTTATTTAGCACAAACATTTCGGGTGTAAAAAAAAAATTAGCCTATAATACTGCTATCGGTAATGTTATTTAGCACAAACATTTCGGGTGTAAATGTTTGAGATGCTAACATTTTTTTATTTATTTGTTTTTAGGAATGTGTCTGCATCACCCTTGCCTTCACCAGCACCTCACATCGGGACATGCATGCTAAATAAACCACAAACCAAGAAATATGTTTCTGTCCTCAAATTATTTTCTTGTAGCACTTTCCTCTGTCCCGTACCTGACTGAAAGGGGTAATTATACAGCTCATTATGCAGGTCTTTGTCTTCTCTGGTGTGAACTACAGCATTATTCATGAGCATTCCCACCTCCTCGCATATGGCCTTTCTAAACAAAAAGTGTCTTAGAAAATTTAAATTAATGTATTGTTTTCTGTAAATGAGTGAGTGAGATGATTGTCACATCATTTTGAAGTAAAACCTCTACACTACAAGATCCAGGTCACAAAAGTCTTGTACACAAATGTCATGAATGTGTTTTGTGGTCTAATTTCAGTGACTTATTTTTTTGTTGTTTTCAATAATCACGCATAACTGTTTTTTTCTCCAATATAAAGACTTGTACATACATACTGCTCATATATTATTGTAACCCAGTTTCTGCTGAATACAATGTTATCAGACTTTAGACATTTATATGTTTATAAGTAACTGAAAAATGCACAAATGTCAGGACATGTCAGAATTTCTTCAGGGCTCCAAAACACCTTCAGACTCCTAAGGGTTAAGCTCGTCAAGTGTGATGTACTTTTTGGCTATGAAATCACTAAAGCACAGTGCTAATTCCATGGGAATAATCCCCTCAAAAAGGTCGTGCAAAATATCAGGCGGATAGCCCTCAACCATATGAAAATGGCTTAGTTTCTCTGTCAGTGGGCAAGGCCTTTTCACACCAAAGCAGTGGGGTAGTGCAGGGTTTGCTTGTAGAGTCTTAACATGAACGGAATAACCCTCCTTTGTCCGGATGTGAAAAGCACCTGATCTCACTTCTTTTTCTTGAAAGTCAATGTGCTCTCCTAGACAGAACCTGCAAATGTATGGTCCTGAGAAACTTTCAACAAGGCCAGCAACTGAATGTGCGCCAAGATTGTCGGCAACTACACAGTAGACAGTCCCTTTGACAGTTTTCCCAAGGACAGGAACCAAAATACCATCCTGTTCTATGTCATCCAAGAGGGGCTTGAGAACTTCTACATAGCCAAATTTTTTAATATCATTAGCTTTGCACAAAAGTGCAAGATACACTGAAGTTAGTGTGGACCGAGAACAGGATTGGATATTTCCCAATATCCAGTACACGGCTGTTATTTTATGCTTTCTTCGAGATGTTCCTAAGGGATTACATACCTCAAAATCATCTACATAAAGGAATATACAGATTCTCTGCTCTTCAAAATAGAAATCACTCTCTCTATAAATTGCACCATCACGGAATGATCTGTATTGTGCAGGAATACATGTGTGTCCATCATCTGTGAGGAACTTCTCTCTGATATCTTCATTGTTTAAAATTTGTTTCAATGATTCAAGGATCGGAACATACTGAAAACTCTTATTTTCGTTTGGATCAAGAATATATTCAACTGGCTCTACAACGTTAAACCTTTGTAGAAAGTACTGTCTCCTTTTGAAAGCTGACGACAGCGGGCCAGCCTTATCGAAAGCCATGCTTATGGGGCAGGATTCATTTAACTCCTCAAATAAAGATGTGACAACTGTGTTATCAATCACACAATTGTTCTTCTTCAAGTGTGATTCAACAAAGTCTCTGATAATTGGTATGGATGCTGATGACACAAACTGCATCTCATCTATTAATTCCTTAATACACCTGTTTGAGACATTATGCCCACTTTCCAGTTTGAGCAGGAAAGAAGCTATATGGTCCACAATTAAGTGTCTGTCATCCTTTTCCACAGAATGTGCACCTGAGCTGGTTCCTTCTCCACTACCTTCATTCATATTCTCATCATGGGTGGCTCTAGTGTTATCAGGTTGAAAAGTTGGTTCCTCATTTGGCTTTTCCAAAAGAACAACTCCTTTAAAATCACTCAGAATATGAGGAGTGTGCTTCCTGTGTTTGTGTGCTGTAAACGTTCCATAAGTATTGGTTTGAAAATCACACCCTTCAAACACACACTCAACAGTCTCATTACTTTTAAGGTGATGGCCAACATGTGCAAAATATTCTCTCTCTGTTGGAAACCCTTGTGTCCTACACACCAGGCATGTAAAGGACAGGACAATCTCAGGTCTTTGTGTCTGACTTTCCACATGGCATCGAGACAAATGTGAATGCAAACCACTCCAGATTTTGAAAGAACATGGACATTCCAAGTATACTGTATGCATGGTAATGAAAGACTATGGCTGAAGGTTCCATGATGGAGTCTATAATGTTTCAAAATGTCACTTCTGGTAGGTAAGCGGTCACTGCATCTTTTGCATTGCCAACTCATTTTTACCTGTGCCGACATAAATTAGAGAAGAAATGAAAGGCAAAGTAATGACATCTTAGGTAAACTTTGCAGCTACAATAGTGAAGGCACACCATTTGTTTACAAATGTTAAGGATAAGAATGATACAAGAATGAAATCCCTCAGGTTCATGCCAAGACTATTAACCCACATTAATAATTTAAAGCAATATGTAACTTTTTGTATTAAAATGTCCACAAAAAACAGTTATATACTTTGAGCTGTGTACGTACATTATTCCAACTGTTTTCAACAAGATAAAATTTTAAAGAAATCTGTCATTTTATTCAGTGTAATGTCCATTACATTTTGATCACCTGTCAATTATAGCATCCCCTATGTGCAGGCATCAGTGTTGTGGTTGTCTGCTGAATTTAATTTTATGATACGCTTTTTAAAGCCTGTTAGTTTTTAGTTGAACAGTATATTTAACTTGATTAAGGATTTTAGTCATCACATGTCAGGATCTTAAATTATCACAGAAAAAAAGTTGAGTAAATGTTAGTGGGAACTGATAGCTTACCAAACTGCCTCAGAGAAAGAATGATTGATAGTAAGTAACTGCTGTTGTGGGGAGGAGGAGGCAAAAAGGTGATCATATCTGCCTAATTGTATGGAGTCCACACTATTGTTTGCAATTTTACTTAAGTTTTACTTACCTGGGAATAGATGTAACTGTATCTATTCTGAAGTTTTTCTTACCTGAATGTGAAGCTTGAAGACCCCAGGTAACAAAAGTGCTTGGGTATCTAAAGATCAGGAAAATGCATGTTAGAATAAGGTTAAAAATCAGTGGTAAAACTAACTTATTTAAGCAAAAGGTTAGAAAAAGTTTTAGGGTTTTTTCAAACAACAATACAGAATCTGATTAATTGACTATGCAGCATTAAAAAAATCAAATCTCTAAAATCAGACTACTAAGCATACATCTCTACAGTAAAATCTGTGCATCTGCTTTAGTAATGCAAAAGTATACTAACATGATCTCTTATTCCAGAATCCTGTCAAATTCCAGCTCGTTTTGGCTGTTCTCCATAAAACACCATACTGTAGCTTACTTTCCTTTATTTGCCCGCACAACTACTGCCTGAAGGCTCGAAATTGCAACCGTTTCGATTGCATTTGACCCCGTAATTTCAATTTGTGCAATCTAAAAATATAACTGAGGACATTTGAGCAACTAATTATTACCTACGTATACCTGCGTTTTCAAGCACGTCCATCCTAAATGTTGTAAAAGTGGTGATGATGAGACCATTAATATGAAATTAAACAAATGCGTTTTAAGGCTACTTTGGATTTAATTTTAACAATAATATTACTTTTAATCTTTAGTTAGCGTTAACTTAAACTAATATTTGACATTAAATGGTAAGGCAAACGTCCTAGACAAAACACGTTAACATTAGTTGTACGCTAGTTTAAAGTAACGCTAACTTACGATTAAAAGTGATATTATTGGTAAAATTAAAACCGAAGTAGCCTTGAAACACATAGTAGACATGACTACAGCACTTATTTAACTTCATATTAACAACACGGTCTCAACCGCCATTGTCTGCCGATCCTTGCCTATACAAGACCACACTGCTTCTACACTGTGCAGCCATCTTAGCTTGTGATGTGTGCAGGATAGATAGCTATACAGTACAATTTGCAAACCTAACCTCAGCTCCCTAGTGGAGTAAGCGATTTCGCTTGACTTTACATCACCAATCATTTGGTTAAATTGCTCAACTTACCGTGTTAATCAGTCCCTGAAATGAGCTGAGCAAAATGCTGCATCTGCCTGGGAAAATCCCCGCCAGTGAAAAAAGGATAATGCCAACTTACAATAATTTTAAAATATTTACGTTTGATGAACACACCTGCCACATCGGCAGCTGCTCTAATAAATTGTGTATGTCAACTAACTTTTATAACATTTCTTGTAGACAACAACCACATACAAATAACTACCCTGAATAAATTGGAATTCTTTTATTTACAATTTATAGTTATATAAAAAACTGATATATTTTAAGTAAAGAGGAAGTATATTGAGACTTTTTAGTAAAAAACAAATAAAATAAACTAGATTACAAATATTTAAAGTATATAAAACCTACTTTGTGGGTGTAGCACTTTTTACAGTGTATGCCAACAACATGTGTTTAAGTATAGCTACAAATATGGATGCTTTCTTTAACGTAAGACAGTTAAAGGCTCATTCGGTTTTGTTAACATTTGTAGGAATTATTAGCTCAGGTAATTTTTAATATCTCCACCAATATGTTTGAAATTAATTAAAGTTTAATTAATTATTATTTAATGCTGATTATTAACCAATCGTTATGCCGAATGGTCGGCTCCTCCAAACTCAATTGCGGTATCCCTGTGAGTCTGTTAATGTAAGACTCAAATGGGATTCACTAATTACCAGTATCGCTTAGTAACCTGGGTTAGAAGTCTCGTCCAGCGAGCTGCATCACCAGGTAATGTAAACGATTGGTAGCGAAGCTCCCCTCACGGCCGATGAGAGAGAGTCTCGCGATGTTTCAGGCGAGTTTGAGGTTCAGAGCGTGTAGCAAGATCGCACAGAGGCAGGGACTTTATTGTGAGACACTCAATGACAGAGGCTAAAGTTGTGTAAAAGACATGCATTTATTCCTAGCTAACGCTACAACTAATATAAGACAGACATTACACCTAACACAAACAACAAACACGAAATAACGGAATAAAACAAACAATGTAATTATGAAAATGCAATGACCGGATTTAAATGAGTAACCTTAAATGGGAAATACTGTTCTGCAAAGCAAGCACAGTTTGTGGAAACATGACCCTAAAGTCTTATAGCAGGTTAACAGAACAGCTTATGTTGTTAGAATGGGGGGGGGGGGGGGGGTGGTCTTGGAAGTTGATGGCAGAGCTGCTGAGCTGATGGCACTCAGGAAGGCGCGGCGTTTGGAGCAGTGGAGTGGAGCCCCTGCGTGCTGTTCTCTGTTCAGCTGGGCCTTCACCGGAGGGCTTCTTGTGGGCTTCTCTTCTCCCGGGCTGATGGTCTTTTCTGTGCTTGATGATCTGTTTGCCCCGGCTGATGTTCTGCCTCGGGCTGATGGTTTTCTCTGCGCACCTTTGTTCTGAGGCGCCAGGTTTTTATGGTCTAAAGTTCATGAATAGGGATGACCAAGAATTCGACTCCTGGCCCAATGGCTGGCCATCCATTTGGCGGGCTTTCGGAAAGGGGTCTGTATCAGTCCATTTGGGATTTATGGCCTCACTGATTCTCCCTTCATTGATGATTTTCATTAAGCTGTTATAACTTTTGATACATCCACTTTTATGGTGATCACTGACCAGATTTGGAATCAGGGGTGATTAACAATCAGTTTGACACCAAACATGCCATACCAGCTTCACAGGTACATACCTCATACCATCTGTATTAATTGATTAAACAATTAATTATTTTATCTATGTGACTGATTCACATCAGTATAGGATACAGGTGTTTTGGGTTGCACCTCAACAGATGTTACACTTTGTGCAGACATTACATCACATATTCATATTACAAACAGCACATCTTATCCATAGATAGGCGTGGCCATTAGTTTGTGGTAATATCAATATAAGTTGCACATCTGGACACAACATATCTTGGTTGGTGTGGCTTATTCTAATTGATCTTCTCCAAAATGGATAATGTACACCTTAATTCAGTTCTTTTTAATATAGCATGGTAGAACACAGAAACTTGTTAACGGTCCACCAAGATCAGATACTGTAAGGACCACAAAGGAATGTTGGAAGAGGGGGTTGTTAACAAAGAAGACTCTCTCAAAGTTAGGACACATTGGTTTCACTAATTTTCCAGATTCTTCTGGTATACCATGGGAACATATATACAATGGTAGCTATACCTATCTATTTATTTAAATTTATATGTGTTCAAGTGCAAAGGGGTAAAATTGGTGATACTCCGTGAACATGGTTATAAGGGTGGCACACAAAACACTAAGATTGTCTAAGGACACATACAAACATAACCTATCTGTATATTGAGACTAGTAGTCATGAGTAAATCAATATACAGGGTATACAAAAGTCAAACTTAAATGAAATTTCCTTTTTGGTGTTCGTATGTTGGGTGAGTGATATGTGAGGCAGAATGTATGGGGAGGGGGTTGTGTGCCAAGTCGAGGGACCCCTATCCATTAGGTCCACTCTGCTTGTCTGTAGGTCCCTAAATCTTTGGGCAATAAAAGTTGGAGTGCTGGCCTCTCTTGTTATCTGTGTGTTTGTGTTTATGTGTGTAACCCCCCTTTGGTGCCTCTCGTACCAGGCTCGGCCTTGTCTCAGGCCACCTGGAATTTAGGCCCTGTGATATGTGCATGTGTGATCCTACACATTTTTAATTTTATTAATTTCAAGTAGCCTCTAATCACCTTACATTTGTTCTGATTTACTGTAGTCACCAATCAGAGTATTTTAAAACAATGGCACTGAAATATCACCACATGTTAAAGCTAACAAGGTAACATGATTATATCAGCGGAACAAACCATTCACCGGTATGTATAGACAGATCATGTGTTGCTCAACAAATCAACACATTTTGAAATCTATTTGTATTTAGACAAATATATTGGGAATAAAGCGTTGCGTTTTAACCCCCTGGGGCCTGAGGCCTTTTTTCCACTTTCGAGGTAGTCTGACATGCCTTGACATTTTAAAATATTTCACCTATCTAAAAAACACTTATCCCAAAGTGATACAGATGAAGTCGCTTCAATTTTCCCAGCCCTGCCGGAGGCCATTCGGCTGACAGCCGAAAGCCAGCCAGTTCCCAGCCAAAAACCAGCCGAAGGAGTTGACCCCCCTTCTTCTGGAGGTGTGCCTCAGTAATCCTTTAAACCCGCCCATTTATCCACTTGCAGGGTGTTACCATTAGATGGCGCTTCCTTAACAAAAACAAATTTCAGCTGTGGTCAGAAGTCCAACAGGTATCAACCTGAAGCTTTTGGTAGCCATCAGCAAGCTTCTGGCTTAATTCTGACTGGATATTTGACCACTGTTCTTGGCAGAATTGGTAGTTGGTTTCCTAGTATGGCTTTAAAGAATAACCTACAAATTTTCAATATGTTTGAGAACATATAGGTGAACTGTTCCATAAAGCAGGAACAGTTCTGAAGCTTGGCATACTTATCAGGAGTGAAAATGTATTATTCCAATATTTATTTATTTATTTATTTATTGTTTTGTACTATTCCTGTAATATAGAAAAGCTCAAAAGTCTTGGCAAAAAAATTCATGATGTGATTTTTACATTTTCTCAGCACCAAATAGATTTTTGAAAAGTGTATGTTTGATTTGAACAAAAATAGAATAATCACACTCCAAATCAGATAATTGATGCTAAGTTTATGCTGAATAAAAGCATTTGATTCACTTTGGGATAAATGTGTTTTAGGTCAAGGGTGAAATATTTTTAACACTAGAATCACTGAGTTTTTATTTTCTGGTGCAAGTCCCGAGGTGTTCTTCACCCCTGCTGAGATTTTCACAGGTCTTCAGCTCGATTCTCCTCCTGCTTTTGTTGTGCAAACCACCCTGTGAGGCCTGGGACATTTGCATTTGTTTACTCAGAGTAGCTCAGATCCAAGTCAGGCCAAACCTCTGTGTGACATGGAAGCCTTCAGAAAAGCCTGCCGTATCTATGCAAATTATCCCACACACTGACTGACCTGCAAATATGAAAGACACACATTCACAAAATATATGGACACACAAGTTTGCATGTCACACACAGAGGTTTGGCCTGCCTTGGATTTGAGCCACTCTGAGTAAGCAAATGCCGGGCCTCACAGGTAATGGGTGTGTCTGCACAACAAAAGCAGGAGGACAATGGAGCTGAAGACCTGTGAAAATTTTTGCTGAACTGAAGAAGCGTCTGAGTGCCACGGAAACAAAGGTTGCAGCCCTGACGGAAGCACTGAGCGCCACAGAGTCCCAGCTCACAAGCACAAGGTCTGCACTGGAGGCTGTGACACAGAGACTCATCCTGCTGGAACAGGACAGACCAGAGAATACAGGACACCAACCGGGTTGCAGTCCAGTTGTGAGGAGGCAACTTTTTCAAACTCCAAATGATGAAGATGATCAACAGACATGTGGATCCACCACCCCCGCCGCTCAGCCAGCCAGTGCCACCCCTTCCTGCACCCCCTGCATGCCACTGCCAGGTCCTTTGCCAGAGATCTCCACCAGGACTGTATCTATTGAACGGGAGGAAGTCTTCTACCGGGACTGCTTTGTGCGAGGCCAGTATAGGCCAGAGGTGTATGCAGCCAATTTATTTATGGCTCTTACACCTTTTGAGACCTATACGGGCTGGGTGAAGCATGCGAACTGGTGCGGCACAAATGGCAGGAGGGAGTTGCCTCATAACTTAAAGGAAAAAATACAATGTTATCTGGTCAAGAGGTTCCCAGAGCTGACAGGGGAGCAGTGGCATAGAATAAGAAACAGAATCAATGAGAGACTGAGGAGCCCCCGAAAGATTGATCCAGAGACGCCTCGCCTTGGTTTCTCCCCCCACTGAATGTTAATGACACATGCCTGAATAAACAAAACACATGAAAGCAATAAAATTGAGCCTCGTTACCTTTTGTTTTTGCCACTATTGAGTACTGTACTATACAGTGCAATATTTGCAATAAAAATGCATCTCCTATTGATCTCGTATCAAGATATAATGATAAGACTACTACAGAGAATTTGTTGTATTTGTGATAAAAAATGTTGATGACCCATTAGCCGTGAACAAAGATCAATGCTGCGCAGCTTTTCGCAGGCCTTCAGCTCCATTGTCCTGCTTTTGCTGTGTAAACACACCCATTACCTGTGAGGCCTGGCATATTTCCATTTATTTACTCAGACTGCTAGCTCAATTCCAAGGCAGCCCAAACCTATGTGTGTGATATCTATACAAAATATCCCACACACTGACTGACCTGCAAATACGAAGACACAGACTCACAGAATATATGGAGAGACAAGCCTGTTTTATTTATAGAAAAGAGTGAATATAGAATAAAAAGTTGCCAATAGAATGAAATGAGTAGC
The DNA here is from genome assembly GCF_048594095.1 of Paramormyrops kingsleyae. Classification (NCBI taxonomy): domain Eukaryota; kingdom Metazoa; phylum Chordata; class Actinopteri; order Osteoglossiformes; family Mormyridae; genus Paramormyrops; species Paramormyrops kingsleyae. The sequence continues at coordinate 13,056,114 of NC_132821.1, read as the reverse complement.
AATGAGTAGGTTTGCAGACCATGGACCATGACTTCACTCAGTTTATGACATATATGAACAAACATACGTTGGGGACTGATGTGTTAGCGGGTTTTCATTCTATTAATTTCATTCTATTAGCAACTTTTTATTCTATAAACGATATTTTCGTATAGATATGGCAAGCATCTGTCACACACATAGGTTTGGGCTGCCTTAGATTTGAGTTAGCAGTCTGAGTAAATAAATGCAAATGTGCCAGGGTAAGTAGTGCGTTTGCACAACGAAAGCAGAAGGGCAATGGAGCTGAAGGCCTGCTCAAATCTGCTCAGGCTTAGTAGTTCTAGGTATTTTTCACCAGAATATAAAAAGCTCAGTAATTTTAGTGTTAACAGAGACAACATCTACTGTTATATTTATATTAAACAGTGCAATATGAAAATACAAAACCAGTACAAAATAGATTATATTCTATTCAAATATACATTCTGTCCCTCTTTGTTCAACATCCTGTCCATCTTATTACTTTATTTAGGCCTGTAATTAGTGTGTTGCACACATCCTGGGTCAGTCTCACCAAAAAAAAGAAGTGAATTAAATTTAAAAAACTAAAATAAAATACACTAATGAGTTACAGTTACCTGATAACAGGGAAACTCACTGCAGCTTAATTTATCACTGCTCCTCCTGGTGGATAGGTAAATCACTGCAAGTGTTATACACAGAAAAGGTTTAGGGGCGGATCATGCCGGCCCCCTTGTTCATGACATCACCAAGGGGGATCTCATTACAGTCAAGGTCCCACCCAGATCCCAGCAGGGACCTGTCAGGGACCAGCCATGGCCCCATCAAGGAAACAGGGGAAATTTCAAGCGACTGCATCTGTACATTTGCTTTTATTCAGCACAAACTCAGCACCAATAATCTGAGACCTCTTAGAATGTTATTATTCAATTTTTAGTTAAAATCAACTTTAAACATATACTTTTCAAAAACCTATTTTCAGACATGCTGAGAAATTGTAAAAAAATCACATTATAGACATTTCTAGGTAAGACTTTTGAGCTCTGAAGCTTATAGACACGGGTTGGCTACACATTGGTGAAAGTGACATTCAGAAATTTTATATAGTTTGATTACTAAAGTGTTAGAACTTTGGAGTGACACTCTTTTTCTCAAAGTCAGTGGTCTTCACAATGAATATTGATGAGATAGGTGTCCTCACACCTGTAGTAGTTTGCATACTGTCAATGGCCCATCAGTCTGGAATGTCACTGCACCCCACACCCATCACTTTGGAAAGGCAGTTTGAAACGCAAGAAAAGTAGCAACAATAAAATCCCTTTCACAGTTTATTGATAGATGGAATGAAAAATGAAAAACTGTGACTATATAAATATAGAAAGCGATAAATATGATGCAGTGACTATTATTGACGCTCTGGGGACGAGGGCATCATCGACCGCGTATCTTTCTCGTGTATTTCAGTTTATATCTCGCTGAAATCATTATGTAGAATCATGAAAAAAACACTGACTAAATCCGTTATCTGTCTTCTTTTCAAAACTTCCATTGTCAGAAGTATTAAAGTTTTTAAAATTAGGTTAAATAGGCAAAAAAGCCAATCGTGTCACCTTTCTTTGTTTTACTTGCGTCGGGAGCGTGTAGGACCGCTCTCAGCGGAAGATCGCTATTCACGTTCTAAATACGCTGCGTTTGAATCGGCGACCACGTGATTACAGGCACACAGGCTATGAACACAGGTATGAGCTTCGCTGCTGAAAGTGGCAACACTGGCGCAAAGCTTCAGCGGCAGAGACGTATCCGTGTGCTATATTGTAGCCGATCAGTGTAAACACTACCCAGACATGTGCTCTTGTTTATTTCGGTCACAATGGGCGTATTCACATATTTCTTTACCCAATACTAACTGTCGGATTATCATGTTATTATCATGCGAATAGCGCGATTTGCAAGTGGGTGGGCGATCAGAGCCGCTTCGAGACGCAGACGCTTAAGTCAGTCACTCTTGTTCTTTCAGTTCGTATCACGAAGCTGTAAAAATATATTTAGTTTCTACCTATATATATTTGAAAAGTAGACCGTCCAAGGTTTCTGAGAGTATTTTTAAAATGTGTATATGACAAAAACTCGCGGAGTTATTTAAACGGTTTTGCGAAATTTCTGTCAGATCCCGCCGGCGGGATCGCCGGTCCCAAGGGGTTAAATAGACTTAAATTATATCTATATATTTTTTTCCACGGTGGCGGAAACGGGTTTCCATGGGAAGTAGAAAACTTATCTTAATGAAGAATCCTGTAAGGTGACAGGCAAGGATAGCTGCGACTACAGTATGTAGCCCGAACGAACAATAAACTTTGTATCAGCTGACCTAATTATCGGTAACGTGCCCATTGACATTCACGGGGAACGCACCTTGTATTCCTTTATTCACGTTTTGGTCTCCAGAAAATACTGGTAATGATTATGAATGAAAAAAGGAGAGGAAAGTTTTGTGCCACTTACCATTAAAATGAGTGTCTTCAGAAAGGTTCCATAAACGGCAGTTGAAATTCAAATATATCCTCGCGTGCGTGAAATAGCACCTTTTTGAAGGCAACGGTTAGAACCCCTATGGTTCTATATAGCACCCGCAAGAACCATTTTTTCTAAGAGTGTATGTGACTGATTCACATCAGTATGGGATACAGGTGTTTTGGGTTGCACCTCAACAGATGTTACACTTTGTGCAGATATTACATCAAATATTCATATTACAAACAGCACATCTTATCCATAGATAGGCGTGGCCGTTAGTTTGTGGTAATATCAATATAAGTTGCACATCTGGAAACAACATATTTTGTTTGGTGTGGCTTATGCCAATTGATCTTCTCCCGAATGGATAAGATACACCTTAATTCAGTTCTTTTAACATAGCATGTTACAACAAAGAAACTTGGTAATGGTCCACCAAGATCAGATAAGGACCACAAAGAAATGTTGGAAGAGAACTGGGGTTGTTAACAAAGAAGACTCCCTAAAAGTTAGGACACATTGGTTACACTCACCTCCCAGATTCTTCTGGTATAACATGAGAACATATATACAATGGTAGCTACTGTATACCTATCTATTTATTTAAATTTATATGTGTTCAAGTGCAAAGGGGTAAAATAGGTGGTACTGTGTAATAACACTAAGATTATCTAAGGACACATCCAAACATAACCTATCTGTATATTGAGGCTAGTAGTCGTGAGTAAATCCTGTTCCTGATTGTTGTCATTAGTTCATTGTATTTAGTCCGCGTTTCTGTTTTCCGTTTCCTCATTTGTACATGCCACTTCCATGGACTTTTAATTTTAGATTATGTAGGGCAGCTTCCCTATTGTTACAGTGTATAGGGCACAATGGATAATTACAAATCCTACCCCAAACAATTTTAAATGTTTTCATAAAATTTAGCCTTTTCCACTACTTTTTTTTTTTTTTTCCTCCCCCTTGTCGTGTCCGGCAGTTTTGCAAGCAGGATGTTAGTCTGGGTGCTTTATTGTGCCAACACTTTTATTTTGCCAAGTGGAGCTTCGGATTTAAGCTCCTCTTGTTACTTGAGGTATACTCTTTATTAATCAGTTATATGTCATTGCGCCACAAAGCCGGAGCTGACAGGGGGGGTTAGTGGGAAAGATATAGAGAGAGAAAGTGAGAAAGGAGAGAAAGGGGTGAGAGACAGAGGAAGTAGAAAAATAAATAAATACATAATAAAAATAAAAATAAAATAAGGAGGGGGGTCAGAGAGAGAGACAGGGAAAGAGAAATGATACAAACAGTAGAACAAAAAAGAAAGAGTAATAAAAGGACAGCTTCTGTATCTTACTGCTAGACACTGTATCATCACACCAGCTGCTGTATCTGAAAGATAAGATCCAGGGACACACACAAACAGTATACACACAAAGAAACCAGTGGTACCATTATGACATGGGAATATGCTTGTGTCAGTATCTGCTCCTGGAATTAAATACGTTAATACCAGAGGAAAAAAAAAAACAAAAACATATATATATATATATATATATATATACTGTATATGCATAAGCAGACCACCAGGAACACTGTCTAAATATCGTCGTACCCGTATCTGCATCTAAGAGGAGGGAGTGGAAGCCACACACCAACTTTCACACACACTCTCACACACACACACACACCCAGACAAGGGGAAAAAGGGATAAAATAGGGGAAGAGAGCCCTAGGCTCTCTTGTGTGTGTGTGTGTGTGCATTCTAAGTGTATGTGTGTTGATATGAAAGTGTGTGTATGTGTGTGCATATGTGCGTGTATGTGTGTATGCATACGTGTATGTGTGTGTGTACGCATATATGTATGTGTGTATGTTTGTGTGCTGTGAGTGTATGTATGAGTGTGCAGGTTAACATGGAATGATTCCCAGTGAGTGTGCGAGGCCACAACAACACCGCCCCGGGGCCCCCAGACGGCCGGGAGTGCCCCGACGGGTCATGGACCCAGCCGCCCCACGGCGGCCAGGTACCCGGGACCCCCGCCACCGGAAGGCTGCGCGCCCACCCAAGGAAGGCAGGGGGGGAGGCACCGGGCACCCCCCACCGGCGAGCACGAGCCAGGAACCCCACGGCCACAGGCGGCAGTGCGCCCCGCACACCCCGCGGGGGCCGCCAGCCCCGGGGAGACCCGCCCCCCCCAAGAACCCCCACCCGGGGGACCAGGGGGACGCCCCGAGAGCCACCAAGCACACCCGCCCCTGGCTACCCCGACCCCCCCTCCCCCAAGCCCAGATCCCAACCCTCCCTCCCCAGCCCCCGCACCCTCCCTCCCCCAAGTCCCCTCACTGCCGCCCCCACACCGCCCCATCATCCACGTGCTCCCCATACCAGGACAAACATGCAGACACACAGATCCATGCATGCACTCATACACACACTCATACACACACTCCCAGTCACACCTGCTCGTCTTTGAGGTCCGGCCGCAGATGCCCTGGACTTGCCCAGTGGACGGCCCAGCGGATGTTCCCCACCTCCCCAGATCGCAGGCGAGCGGGCACCTCGCCGGAGACCGGCAGCACCCCACAGATGCAGCCGCCCCACCCCCGAGCCCACCCGCCGGCGCCCGCCGCCCTCGCTACACCCAGGACGCCTCACCCCGTCCGCCCCCCAACCGCCCCCCACCCACCTTGATCATTGATGGTGTACATGTGTGTGAGCTAAGGTGTTGTTGAGATATGGGGGAGCATATGGGGAAAAGACACCCACCGGCCCCCCCAAGCCCTAAGTGTCTAAAGTGGAGTTAAAATAGAGGGGAAGGGAGCTGCGCAGTCCAGCTGTGGGCTGCAGAAGCAGCCGACCCAGGACCTGCACAGCTCCCCTTGCCCTCCAAGGCCCTATGTGGAGGAGTGGTGAGACATGAATGTATGTCTAAAGTGCAATTAAAATAATACAGGGGGGGTGAGTGGCCAGTCACCCCCCCTTCCCTCTGTGTGATGCAGTGTGGTGTTGTGGGTGTGGTGTCTAAAGTGGAATTAAAAGAGATGGGGGGTGACTAGCTGATCACCCCCCAGTACCTATATGAAGTGTGGTGTAGGTGGGTGTGGGCTGTAGGGGGCTGTGGGGGAATAGGTGGTAATGCAGCAGGTTAGCGGGCATCCAGCACGACGCGCCCGGATGCGCGGCGCCAACGCCCACGTGGGCGCCACCCCCCCCCCCGCCGCAGCACCCCCACCCCAACCCGAGGGGGGTATCCGAAGCCTCATCTGCGAAGGCCTCGCTGACGAGCCGCTCTCACACAAACACCTAGACTCACCAGACAGACTGACCTGGGACCTATACCTTTTCCACTACTACATGCCAAGCCTGGGGGACTTTTTCTACATGCTACTTCCATGTTTAAATGTAACAGATGCTTTGCAATTTTCTTTTTCTTTCTTGTATTAATTATGATATAATGACTTGTACAGTGCCAACCAATGTGACGTTTCTATAATAGTGTCGATATTTCACAAGGTGTACAGTAGCCTTACTAATTATATGAGAAAATGAAACCAGACAACACAAAGATACAGTTCGATAGTGTTTCGATATGAAATGTACAAAAATACGTCAGAATACACTTTTTTTTTTGTGAAAGAAACATTTTTATTTATTATTACGATTTATTTTATTTATCAAGAACAGGCACCCACAAACTGTAACGTTCATGGTAGCTGGACGTCCAAATCCAAATTATCCGCGACTAGAAAACGCTCAACATGATATATAGAACATTAAAAAAAACAACAACAACAACAACCAACAATTAAATAATTGTTAAACATTAACAACAATAATGATTTCGGACAATCGTATTGTACTCTGTAATATGGATGACAAAATTGCACTGGCTGACAGCGCAGCTGCTGCGCCTTCCTGAGCTCCTCGAATACCCCAGTGTTTACATCCAGCGTACAGTATACTCCACCCCTGCTGCCGACGGCAGATCACGCTCCACGTGACGTCAGCTGCAGACACACCTCGAACGCACCCCGTGATTAGGTAACGTCCTATGGGTTTCTTTCTATGCCACGTGATCTGTCTACGCGGCGTGCGTCTTTTGCGACACGTCTGTTTATAAACACGGAATCCGCTGTTTGTAAACGGTCCGCATTTTACCCTCACCCCACATAAAACCGCCTGTTAAATTGGACTGTATGCGGTGATCTGTGTGGAGCTCTCTGTATGGCGCATGCGCCCCTCGCGCTCCACTCAGTGGACCCCCCGCGAGTTGCCCACAGTGCCTGTGTGTTCTACACTCCTGTCACCCTGCCTGCCCGAATCACACCACAGTTGCCCCTGCCCTAAACCCATCAGCCACGCAATACATTACCATCCTATCTGAAACATAATACTATTGCAAAGAAATAAACAATGCAAATATAACAGTAAAAAAAAATAACATCGCACAGCATATTAACATATGGAAAACTAACAAGGGTTCCACATAAAGAGCAACATCATAAGACAACACACCTTCAAAAATATCATGACCAAGGCAAGGTGGCAGGTCAGATTGGCACACTTTAAAGTTGTTCAAAGAATTGAAAATGGAATTGACCTTTATGGAATTTAACTAAAATTTCAGTTGTATCTTCGGTCTGTAATTGGTTAACAGCAGCACTGTAGCCCTCAACAGTGCGTAGTGGACCACATACATTTGGGTCAACACTCTGGAATTCATCTTTAGTAATTAAACAATACCTGCAAAAATACTTGGACTGACTAAAATTTTCAGTGAATCCACTAATAGAGTGGGATCCCAAATTGTCTCCAGCAATGCAGTAAAGACTTCCCTTTACAACAGACTGATCTGACAAAGCAACTCCATTTTCCTCAAGGTCTTTCATGTCTGCAATTAGTTCTGAGAAAACTCTTTCATGACCAAAGTATTTAAAGTCTTTCTCTCTGCACAACATAATGATCTGCATATGTTCTGTGTTTGACCGAAGGTGAGCTGGCAAATTAACAAGAGAGAGATATACAGCTAAAAGTCTGTGTTGCTTTCGTGCAGAACCTAAGGGGTTAACCACCTCAAAAACATCCTGATAGAGCAGTAGCAGGAGGTTTGGGCTGCATTGAGAGAAATCTCTGCACTTTAGTATTTGGCCGTCTGTGCAATCACAAAGTACATCAGTAGAGTTTTTTTCAGACAGTTGCATTGAAATACAATTCTTTCCAATATCTGAATTTAACATGCACTTCAAATTCTCTTTCACAGGTACATAGTACACAAATTGCTCTGTCCGATTCTCATTAATACCTAAAAGTATCCTTTTTGGTTCAACATAATTGAACGTTTTTTTAAAGGCCTGACTACTCTGTCCGCATAGGTCCCTTATGACACATAGAAAACAAGTCTGATTCCATCACTGTAGAAAAAATTTTAGAAATATGCCTACAGCATCTCCTTTCCAGGAACATATGTAATGATGAAATCATATTTCTGTAATCTCATTAACATCCTTTGAAGCCTCCTGGGTGCATGCAGCAGTGGCTTCTTGACAATACTCTCAAGAGGTTTATGGTCAGACTGTATGATCACTTTTTTTGTCCATATGTGTACTGATGAAATTTCTCCAAGCCATACACTATGGCTAGGCACTCTTTTTCTATTTGGGGCGCAACCCCGTTCAGTCAGTGACAGTGCGCGGCTTCCAAAAGCAACAGGTTCTCCACTTTGCAATAATGCTGCACCAAGGCCTGTTTCCGAGGCATCACATTGTAGAACTAGATGTTCCATGAGGCTGTAGTAGCGCAGTCCGGTGCCTTGGTTATGAGGTCTTTTATGTTCTTGAAGGCTTGTTCATGAACCTCAGACCAGTCCCACAAACTGTCCTTGTGTGTCAGCTGTCTGAGCACTTCACAGTGATCAGAAAGGTGTCTGCAAAACTTGGACAGATAATTTACCATGCCCAGAATTCTCTGTACACCTTTCACATCAGTTGGTCTTGGCATTTCTTTTATGGCCCGTACTTTCTCTGGATCTACTTTTAGGCCTTCCGGCGTGAGCAAATGTCCCATGTATGTCACTTCACTTTGTCTGAGTCTGAATTTGTCGACATTCAGCTTAATGTTTCTCTCTCGGCATCTGTCTAAGAACAATCTCAGTTTGTCATTATGGTTCTTGCTCACCATTTCCTGTGTTTCACCTTCCCCTTTTATCAACACATCATCTGCGATTATGTGTACACCTTGAAGTCCTTCTAATGCCTGATTCAGCATTCTCTGGAAGACCTCAGGTGCTGGGCTTATTCCCATAGGCATTCTCAACCACCTGTATCTCCCATAGGGTGTTGCAAACGTGGTGAGATAACTCGATGGATCGTCCAATTGGACATGCCAGAAACCGTTCTTTACATCGCAGACCGTAAATACTTTTGCTGTTGACAGCTCAGGTAAAATGTCCTCAATTGTGGGCAGAGGGAAGTGGCTCCTTTTTAAAGCCTTGTTCAGGGTTCCCTCTGCCGCTCGTCACTCTCGTCATTGACGAAAACGGAACCCATGGTGACGAAGAAAAACGGCATCAAATCGTCACTCTGGCGAATTCAATTTTCAAATGACGAATTTTGAATTTTTGAAAAGTCGAATTTCATTTTTTCCCAATTTTCAACCGTAGCACCCGTAGGGCCTAATCAAAACTGGCCCGGTGCCCCAGACACACGATCATCCATGTCAAATGAGCATGGGCAGTTCTAAAAGTAGCAAATGTTATCGATCGGTGTGTGGACATTCTAAAACGCTTAATGTGAAAACGCTTAATGTGGTTTAATGTACCAAAATGGCGACTTAAAGTACCAGGACAGCCACCAAAAATCACCAAATTTCTCACACATATATCTGGTCATAAACACTTTCACCTGACAAGAAATCTAAACCGAAATGCTAAGAATAAGGACTTTATACTACGTTAAGCATTTTCCCCTCCATTGACGCCCATTATAAGGAAAAGGCTTAATGTAAAATAAAGTCCATATTCCTTGTATTTCGGTTCAGATTTTTTGTCAGGTGAAAGTGTTTATGACCAGATATATGTGTGTGAGAAATTTGGTGATTTTTGGTGGCTGTCTTGGTACTTAAAGTTACATTAAGCCTTTTCCTTATAATGGGCGTCAATGGAGGGGAAAACGCTTAACGTAAAATAAATAAAGTCCATATTCCTTGTATTTCGGTTTTGATTTTTTGTCAGGTGAAAGTCTTTATGACCAAATGTGTGTGTGCGAAATTTGGTGATTATTGGTCGCTATTTTGGTACATTAAACCACATTAAGGGTTTTCACATTAAGCGTTTTAGAATGTCCCTCTCAAAGGTACTATGAAACACCGGGAAAGTATTAGCTTACCTTATATATATATAGTAATTAGAACATTATTTCCGAAATGCGTACTATACATCATGTTTTCAGCACGCCAGCACGCAAATTTTAACACAGTATTCACGATTCTCCCAACCTTATCAAGTAGACTCGTGACTCGCCCATGCCGTTAGTTGACCAATCACAGTGTGGCTTGTTCCAAATATGGAAGACGGGATTCCCCATGCTTTGTACCCGGATGTACTTTTTTAGTATTTCCCCGCCAAGCTAGCACCTGTCAGATGAGTGAATCATGTCGAAACAGCCTGGACTTTTAGCATTCAGGTTCTCTAAGGCTGCAAAAGGTGCTAATAACGGTGCACCTCGCACTGAACAGTCGTGAGTTTAATGATTAATTTATTAAGAAGCGGCGAGAGAGTGACTAAAAAAACGGATGCTGAAAAAAAGTGAAGAATTTGATTAGTAGAGGCAAAAATACAAAGAAAAGTGAAAAATTGAAATCAAACTCCAGGGGGAACCCTGCTTGTTCAACGGTCTAGGATCTATGCAGATCCTCAACTTGCCGCTGGGTTTCTTCACAACAACCAGACTGCTTATCCAGTCAGTGCTATGTTCTACCGGTGTGATTATACCTCGTTCATGGAGATTGTTCAGCTCTTCCTTTAGTGGTCCCATCATTGCAACTGGTACTCTCCGCTTTGGCAGTTTCACTAGCTCCACCCCCTTATCTATCTCTATCTTATAGTGACCTGGTAGACAGCCATCTCCTGTGAAAACGTCTATGAACTCTCCTGTTATTTGTTTCATTGTCCATTGTCCGACTTTGTCATCTCTGTCCATCCTTGTCATAACATTATCCACCACCAGGATACTCTCAGATTGTACTTCAACCAACTTCATACCCTGGACTGCTCTGCTTCCTAGTAACGGTACTGCCGAGTGTGCATTAATGACCATAAACTCCAGTCTGTACAGCTTTTTGTTACATGGATTTCTCAATTTCAGATGGCATTTGCCTACTGGTTTTAGTGTACTTTTGTTGTACATCACAAGTACTTGGTCTGTCTTCTGTATTTGAACATCTGGATTTACTAAGTTTATGGGGATAATGTTACACGTTGCACCACAATCCAACTGGAATTTGACTAAGCTGTTTTCGAGCAGCATAGCAGCGAACAGTTGACATGGCTGCCCATCTTGGCTCTCCGTTTGTCTCTTTCGTGCATCTTTCTACAAAATTTGCAACTAATGACAGCTTTCCGTTGGTCATCTTTTCCTGTTCTGTGTGCCTGTACCTGCTTTAACCCTCAATGGTTCCTTGGGGTGCGTTCTGCACCCCCTGCCCATTTCTATGGCTACTACCATGTTGTTATTAAAATTACAGCAGTTATCCTCTAGGACATTGTAAGTGCACCAGTTTTACATACGGTCATGCAGAAAATGATAGAAAAAGTGTTGACGTCAATTATCGCTGGCATACTTTCTTCGGGGGTGCAAAATGCACCCCAAAAAAAACTTAATTTGTGACAGATGTCTGTGGAGATTCTCAGTTATCCAGGTCATGGTTATCCTAAAAAAGGGTTATGCAATAGCAACTGGACTTTGTTTTTCATAGAAGAAGTGTTGCACTCCATCCAGAGTGCTTTCTCAATTCTGACTGACTGGTTGGCATAGCAGGTTGATGAACCCTGTAGAATCCTCAAGTCGTTAGCACTAGATGGTCACCTGTGGGTTGTTGTTGTTCCCCCTGGCTTTCATGTGTTTCACTGATACCACCTGAGGCTGAGCGTGAACGACTGTGGAAGCGTCTGGGCAAAGTTGAAAGAACTGCATTGTAGGTAGGTGATAGACGTCTTAGGCCACCTCCTCTGTTCAACGACGGTCGTTCATTTGAAGCAGTTGTCCTCCCAGTCCACCTACAATGCAGTTCTTTCAACTTTGCCAAGACGCTTCCAAAGTCGTTCACGCTTGGCCTCAGGTGGTATCAGTGAACCACATGAAAGCCAGGAGGAACAACAACAACCCACAGGTGACCATCTAGTGCTAACAACTTGAGGATTCCACAGGGTTCATCAACCTGCTATGCCAGTCAGTCAGAATTGAGAAAGCACTCTGGATGGAGTGCAAAACGTCTTCTATGAAAAACAAAGTCCAGTTGCTATTACATAACCCTTTTTAGGGTTAATTTATGACATTGATATGATCGACAAATTCAGTTAATTAGTGATAATTGCTACTATAATTTTTTATGTTATTATATTCTAGAACATTTTCGGATATTAAAAAAAGTCAGCCATTTTGTTTTGTTTACATTTCAACTGTTAGAAAAGATATAACACCATGGCTAGGTATTCCACAGCTGAAGCTCTTCGACACATTCTGCAAGAGGATACAGTCGGAATGTGCATTATATGACCAGTCCCCTCTGCTGCCCCCCCCCCCCCCCCCCCCCCGCAACCCCTTTAACTGCACTATCTCACTGCGTAAGCTGTGAAAGCATCATGCAGTTAACTAATAAATGTATCTTAACTTTAGTTAATTGAATTTGAGCTTGGTACCATTGAATTATATATGCCAATGGATAGGGGTGCAACTTGAACCCCAAGGACCTGGAACGTAACTTTCTGACAAGGACCCATTGAGGGTTAAAGCATGAATTTCCTCCACCACTTTTCCCTCAATGGTTTTGCTGTTCTCCCTGTACACATTTTTGCAGAGTCAAATTTTCCTCTCTCCAGATACAGCTGAAATTCCTCTTTCCACACCTTCCATGTCTATGGAGTCAGAATAGTGTCATATGTACTTGTAAGTGTACTTTCCAATTTGCACCCGTAAAAAGAAATTTGCTCGCACTGAACACAATTTTCATTCGCAAAAAAAGATATTTTGCAAATGCAAGTCAATATTTTTTGTAAATGCTAAACCAAACATCTTCATAAAAATATTTTTTACAAAGATAGAATGGTTTTCAAGTACAAAACCTGTATTGCAAATCCAAGTCCTCTTGCAAATACCAACCTGCGAGTGCAAATTCACACTTGCGCACATAAATAATTTTGGCACTAACTTGCCTAGCGCTTTGAAGATAAATAAGATATTTGCTCGCATAGCCACCAATCAAATTAATTCATTTTCTAGCCAATCATAAAACCACTGGTGTCCTGCATACCATAACCATACTACTGGATAATTACTGTATCATGAATTACTTGTTTTATATGTTCATGTAACTTAGAACTTAGAATAAAATACTACAGCACTCCTTTTAATAACATATATCTATTCATTATTAGATTAGCTACGTACGTTGTAAGACATTAAAAAACAAAACATATTCACGGTCTTAGTAGACTTGGTATGAAACACTGATTTAACAAGTAACCTATAAGCAAAAAAGTTTCTTGCTAATTTTAAAAACATGTCATCTGAAACACCCAGCTAAAAATAGAATTTGTTGCGTCGCGAGCGGGGAAGCAGGCGAGTCGAGCCGTGATTACGGGTAGAAACGGGGTTTATTTGGAGCGGACAGGACAATACGGCAGACAAGATCAATGACTGATCTGGGGAATACTGACTCAGACGCGGACTAAATACACAGGATAGGCCAAACAGAACAGGCAACAGGTGATTACAATCTGGAATTAACACGAGGCAATGAGGGGGGCGTGGCACACAGGAGGATCGAACGGGCAGGTCATGACAGAATTAGCATCGGTAAACAAATTAATTGCATCATAGTTTGATAAGGCGTTATATCATTACAGCTAGCGTGGCTAATTTATTCTGTACGTCAGTACAATTTTTATCATATCGTTGGATTTATTCAAAATTCTGACTACTATCTTACCATATAAATGGTGCGTTCGATTATTTCTCTCCAAGTCGGAACTCGGATGAAAACGTTACGAAACGTCACGAAAAACGTCACTTCCCGTCGGAAACACGCCCCTTTTATGACGTTGAAGTCGGACCAGATTTTGTTGCCCGAGTTGCCCCTGTGACGTAATTTCAACATGGCGACTTGGTTTTTTTGTAGTTTGTTTACCGATCGAAAAAAGAATATCGCTATGAATGTACTAAAATATTTTATAAAGCTTTTAATGTGGTTTGACTGGTTCGTGTTTCTTGTTTGTCTCTCGGAAAAATCTCCATTTCTCCATTTTCTCCATTTGGAAAACTCCAAATCTGCTGAAATATAAAGCAACAACACACAGCAACGTGTTCATGGAGGCAGCCATGTTTGTTCCGAGATGTGGGTAGCTCGAACGGGAGATTGTCGGACGTGATGTCACTCAACTCGAAATTTCCGAGTTCCGAGAGAAAAACGAACGCACCAAAAGTCCTGGTCTAACACCTTCATCTTCTTCAGCATTTTTTTTTTTACTGGAAGGCCAGGATTGGTTGTTACCTTACCTGCAGCTTTATGATTGGCTAGAATATGAATTTTACAAAAAATATTGACTTGTATTTGCAAAATATTTTTTTTTGCGAATGAAAATTGTGTTCAGTGCGAGCAAATTTCTTTTTATGGGTGCAAATTGGAAAGTACACATACAAGTACATATGGCACTATTCTGACTCCATACATGTCTTTGCCAGATTGCTTGAGTCCAGCGTCAATGTTGGCAGTGGTTTTAGTCCAAGTGTGCCATCCATCTTGTCCGACGAGGCTCGTATCAGCGCGTCAGGATTCGTATCTTCACTAGCACGTTATTTTTTCCGCGGCGAACTTCGCGCTGCACAGCTAAGCACTAAAACAAGACTTGTTCGCGGTCAGGGAGAAGAGAGAAAAGAAAAAAAATATATCTTGCTGCTGCCACCATGTTTCACTCTTTTTCATTCTCTAGAGTGAGTATATAAATAACTCTGACCACTATCATGATGTTTGTAACTCTCTGTTTACTGAACAGCCATTTTACTTCCTTAACAGTGCCACATACTAAAAAGTCCGTGCTACAACATGAGTCAAATAATCACATTGTTACACAGACATTTTTTACAGTGTACCAACTCATCACAGCACAGTACGATTCCTTGAGATGTAAAGATTCTTGGGAACGTGTAATTTGGGAGTGAAAAAGCAAAACGACAGTATGGAAAGTGGCTCTTGCGGTGTCAAAAGTGACTGTGTGCCATTTACAGTGGTAAAGCACATCACAGAACTCTAAATTATGTGCAGACGTACATAGTGTTTTGCTACAAGGTAGTGAATGCCCCAGCACCAAACGCGACCAGTTAATGCTTAATACTGTACAACAATGTATAATAAACTCTTGTCGTTTTGCCTGCACTGTGTATTGTGATGTGTTTACCTTCTCATGGACCATCTTACTTGTTGCACATGGCGGCTAAATAAAAATGTCCAATAATTAAGTTTTACTGTCTTTGTAAAAATATAGCGAAAAATTTGTATGTCTATGTATGATTACATACGTATGTATGTGTGTATAATTAATGTACAGATATTACAAATATTAACGCCCCCGCCCCCCAATTTCTAAAATGGCGTTGTTCACGTGAAAATACAGCACCCCCTTATTAGTAGCAGCATAAAATGAATACATACATACGAAATGCATATGGGTGTTAGCTGCTGAGAACCTGAATTTATTCAGCACGATCTTGAAATGCGGTATCTGTCATCGAACGCTCCACCTTCAATTAACATGAGAAACACGAGCCTGAGCACTATACGGCGATCACATAAAGGCATAAACACTAGGAAACACAATGTACTTAAAATGTGCTTAACTCTACCTTAATTTACCCCTGAAAACACACCAAACCCCTTAATTTGAATTAAGTGGCCGTTAATTTGAGAAACAGACCCCTTAATTTTACCTTAAAATGAGGTTTAAGACATGAGTGTGAAATCCCTTAATCTTAAATTTAATGTGTTAATTCAGGGGGTTGTTTTAATAAGGGGTAATTAAGGACACTATTAAGTAGTGTTCATTCTTAAAGTGTGAAACTATGCTTGTAAAAATTCAGGTGTAATACTCCAAGTTTCATATTTCATATTTTTGTGCTGACATTAAGTGCCATATTAAAGGTTATTTATATAGTTTAGAATCTATACTGATTTGCATAATTATGAATTTATAATTATGATCCAGTGCCAAATGGAGATTATTGTAAAATTACTGAAATATTGTATAAGAGTTATTTCTTTAAAAATAATGTGTTACTGTCTTACTAGTCACTGGGTATAAAAGTTAGTAGATTGGGAAGGTTATATTTACACTACATCACTTAGAAACCATTTTTAGTGCCATTTTTCCATCTAGCAAGTGCTCCGCATACAGTATGTACAACTTTTGCAGCATTCTGTGTGTAAATAAATAGAAAATAAATAATGAAGTATTATAAATACAATAAACATCTGACACAAAATTGTCAGAGTGCAAAATTCTCCAGATGCAATGAATAGTTGATTGCATGATCCTGTCTATTTTTTACTTTCATTTTCATTCAGTAATGAAACTATAATTTTCATCTTTTAAATAATTGTCTGATTTTTCATGTAAATGTATTATTATGTAGTAAATGTTCATTCATAAAACATGAGTGTCCTTTGAAGGTCATCACCATTTTCTTAGATTTTTTCTGAATTTTTTACTGCACATTTGATTTTGCAAAATAACACTGACTTCCAGCTTTAGACAGATGACAAATTGATTAAATGGTTAACCCCTTGGGACCGGCGATCCCGCCGGCGGGATCTGACAGAAATTTCGCAAAACCGTTTAAATAACTCCGCGAGTTTTTGTCATATACACATTTTAAAAATACTCTCAGAAACCTTGGACGGTCTACTTTTCAAATATATATAGGTAGAAACTAAATATATTTTTACAGCTTCGTGATACGAATTGAAAGAACAAGAGTGACTGACTTAAGCGTCTGCGTCTCGAAGCGGCTCTGATCGCCCACCCACTTGCAAATCGCGCTATTCGCATGATAATAACATGATAATCCGACAGTTAGTATTGGGTGAAGAAATATGTGAATACGCCCATTGTGACCGAAATAAATAAGAGCACATGTCTGGGTAGTGTTTACACTGATCGGCTACAATATAGCACATGGATACGTCTCTGCCGCTGAAGCTTTGCGCCAGTGTTGTCACTTTCAGCAGCGAAGCTCATACCTGTGTTTATGGCTCAGTGGGCTAACCTAAGCCTGTGTGCCTGCAATCACGTGGTCGCCGATTCAAACGCAGCGTATTTAGAACGTGAATAGCGATCTTCCGCTGAGAGCGGTCCTACACGCTCCCGACGCAAGTAAAACAAAGAAAGATGACACGATTTGCTTTTTGCCTATTTAACCTAATTTTAAAAACTTTAATACTTCTGACAATGGAAGTTTTGAAAAGAAGACAGATAACGGATTTAGTCAGTGTTTTTTTCATGATTCTACATAATGATTTCAGCGAGATATAAACTGAAATACACGAGAAAGATACGCGGTCGATGATGCCCTCGTCCCCAGAGCGTCAATAATAGTCACTGCATCATATTAATCGCTTTCTATATTTATATAGTCACAGTTTTCCATTTTTCATTCCATCTATCAATAAACTGTGAAAGGGATTTTATTGTTGCTACTTTTCTTGCGTTTCAAACTGCCTTTCCAAAGTGATGGGTGTGGGGTGCAGTGACATTCTAGACTGATGGGCCATTGACAGTATGCAAACTACTACAGGTGTGAGGACACCTATCTCATCAATATTCATTGTGAAGACCACTGACTTTGAGAAAAAGAGTGTCACTCCAAAGTTCTAACACTTTAGTAATCAAACCATATAAAATTTCTGAATGTCACTTTCACCTATGTGTAGCCAACCCCTGTGTCTATAAGCTTCAGAGCTCAAAAGTCTTACCTAGAAATGTCTATAATGTGATTTTTTACAATTTCTCAGCATGTCTGAAAATAGGTTTTTGAAAAGTATATGTTTAAAGTTGATTTTAACAAAAAATAGAATAATAACATTCTAAGAGGTCTCAGATTATTGGTGCTGAGTTTGTGCTGAATAAAAGCAAATGTATCACTTTGGGATAAATGTTTTTTAGATAGGTGAAATATTTTAAAATGTCAAGGCATGTCAGACTACCTCGAAAGTGGAAAAAAGGCCTCAGGCCCCAGGGGGTTAAAAACAGATGCTTTTTTGACTAGAACCAATCATAATTAGGTGCTGATAACTGTAATTTTAATGAGGGGGCGTGGCACACACGAGGATCGTACCAGCTGGTCATGACAGTAATATATACAAAACAGTAACAAATTCAACAAATTCAAACATGACAAAATTGAAAACGAGCACATAGTTGACTGCATGCTATACTTATATTTTCAAAACATTAGACAGTTAACGTACTTACAGACATGGACAGGCACATTCAGGAAATAAATTTTGTCATCTTCAAATGCTACAAACAAAGGTGCTGACAATGATGACATTTAGATTAAATCCTGTCCCACCTTTTCCCATTTGCAGAAGTACATGTGTATTTCTTCATCAATTTCTGGAGTTGGGAAAATGTCTACCACAGCAAATGTGTTTTTATGTGTGCTACAAAATACTGGATTTCACCAAATGTTGCCTCTGAAACCTGCACATAATAAGTTTTTTTTTTATATTTGGCCTTGTGCCGTGTTGCAGAGAACAGTAGAGGCTGATTTTTCTTCTGCACTCGGAAGGTCTTGTGGCACACCATGATTTCCATCTTCTCGTTGCTGTCTGGCAGAAATTTGGTCAAGAGCATTAACTGCTTTTACCATCCAAATTCTTGCTAACTTTCAGCGGAGGCGGACGCACTTCTCTCCCTCTCCCTCCCCTTATCTTCCCTGCTTTGCTTCTCTCGTCTCGTCTAGTCTATTGTCTTACTGTCTATACTCGGGAGACCCTCTCAGCCCTGCTCTTCAAAACTAAGGAAATTATGGATTTGATCAACTGGTCTCTCAATGCAATTGACACCATCTTCTCGCAGAGGAGCGCAGGTTCGGGGGAACCTGACTGTCCTGCAGGAACGTACGCAGCTGGCTACACGATGGACGGATGGGAGAAGTGGAGGGTCGTGTGTCTGGCAGCTCTTTCCATGGAGGACATCGAAGATATCTACCTATTCGGAACCTTGATAACGGGTCTTATGCTGATTGGATTAGGCATCGCCCTGGTTTATCGGAAATTGAAGAAAACGGTGACAGCCGCTCAAAACCCCTCTAGGCTGGCCAAATTGATTGACGGTCTTGGCAGAGCTGTTGGCGCTCAGACTATGGCTATAGATCGCAAACTGGATAACATCACAGTGTCTAATGACCGTAGATCTGATTACATCACCGTGACTATGGACCGCAGACTGGATAACATCACGGAGGAGCTCAAGGCTTTGCGCAGGATTTTAGACGACGGGGACCAGCGTGGACATTAGAGGTGCTGCGAAATTGCAGCTTCTCGCACGAAACCCAAACAACCCTATTCTATCTTATTTTGGCTCCCCCCTAATCAGCACGGGCCTTGGCCAAGGCCTCTGCTGAGCTCAACAACTCCCCCCTGAAGAACAAGGCAGCGAGACTCTCTTGCATTCCTCTCCCCCAACCACAAGGACACCCTACCCCCATCCCACACCTTCGCCGCTTCATACCCCCAGCATGAACGAGCGGGTCCTTGTACAGCGCCGTCTGGCTGCAGGAACGGATGGCTGTTTGTCTATGCTGGACTACCTCCACCTCCCCATTCCCCACCCCTGTTGCAAGTCTCGACTTTGGTGTTGTGAGCTGTGGTGACTATGTGCTTATTGCTGAGGTGTTTTTTTTCTCTGTTCCTATATTGTACTCCCTACTGGAGTACAGTCTGGGGGGCTGTTTTTTTTATTCACCTCCACTCTCCTTGCGTAATCTTGTTTCTCTGTGTTTTCCTATAGTCCCCTGTCTTCCTGACCTGTCTACCCCCTACGTGTGTTGTATATGTATGGTCGGGTTGATGGCCAATATTTCGCTGGTACTTGTGACTAGTGACAAGGTCTATTGCAACAGCAATAAAGGGTTTCATCAATCAATCAATCAATCAATCAATTTGGACTTGGATGTTGTTTTGTCCAGGTCTGGTTATTCAGGGATAGTCTATGATGATCCTCATTATGAACTGTAGGCAAACAATGTGAAGTCCAGGACCTAAAAATGAAGATAGATTTTTCCTACGTTTGTGCATATTCACATTTTTTACAGTTACACCAAGCTACAATTTCATGACTTGTAAAGTTGTACAGTGGTTCGTCTGGTAAACTATGGTGCTGAAAAAACACTAAGAAGGTTTAATACTACGGCAACACTCACTGTTATGAGTTACTGTATATCTGTACTTTAAATCAATTAGGAATGTCTTCTAAATGAGTAAATGCATGAATAAAGCATGTTTTTCATATTTCATAAATAATATAACTACAAATACATATAATTGCAAATACAAATACATATAATTTACCTGGTAAGTCCGCATTATTGTACTCGCCATGTCACGCTTATTGAGTGCACGCCTCACAACCCAGCTGTTTGCTCTCTCAAATGGAAACATCCATGTAGACCCAAGAGGTCCATTCTCTCTTACTGATTGGGGCAGGTGTAGTAGGAGGTGGGTCATGATGTTCTATTGTTAAAACACAAAAGACACAAAACACAAAAATTAAATGGCAAAATAGGGTAATATGACAATGACAAATAGGACCTTAGTGCAACTAACAATATTAATATTATATCATATTGTTCAAAGCATTGTATTCACCTGAAATGAAAGAGGCCGATCCCTCTCCATGAGGGCACAAGCTAAAGGCACAATTTCATCAAGATTCTCGAGGTCCACTTCAGTAAATGATTCAGCATAGCAACACTGAATCGTTTTCAGCCACATGAAAAGGCTACGCCGCTGTTGTTGCTCAAGCATTCCTCTCAGGCACCATTGGAAAACCTCAGAAATCTGAAACTGAAGAGCAAGAAAAAAAATCACTCCATAAAATGTTACTACAATTTACAACATGTTTTTGCCTTGGCAGCATCAATATTCTACATACAGTAGTTTTAAATTCAGTGCTGACAGAGACATATCAAACAGCAAGAAACAGAAAAAGGAGGCTATAAAATGTATGAATTACTGTATGTTTAGTAAGTTACATACCTCATGGATAGCCGATGTGTTGGGCAGATTCTGGGAGAAGACTGGTCCAGCATTGAAACTCGACCCAATTGGAGCAATGACACCAGTTGCTCTTAGATTTGCCTCCTCAAGCTCCCTTTCTGTAAGAGCAAACCTTTGAGGTGGAATTTCCTGCCTTAGGGGTATCCTCTCTGCGGGGGTGGGGGGGAATCCAATAGAGTAGGAGAATGGACCCAACCTGGGTGTCTATTGTCTTAAGTAGTTTGGGAGTTGACTGAATGGTGGGGTGGGTGTAGTTTTTCCTCTGTGGTGAGGTCTGGTTGGCTGCCCCGGGCTCTATGGTGCCCGGCGGTGCCGCTGCTCTGGGCCCCGGATTGGATATGCCTGGGCCCTCCCGCCCTGGGTGAATTTCAGGAGAACGGAGGTGCTTATGGGGGTCAGCGGGGGAGCTGGTTTGTCTTTACGCAGGTGTCAGGTTGGGTCTTAGACTCCACCTGAAATAACATCTCAGGCTCTATTGCCCCCCACCACACTCCCTGCTGGTGGATGGGGCCCCCGGCTGCCGATGCGTTGGTGGTTCTCGATGTCCGGGGCTGGATGCTCTGGTGTGTGCTGACTCACTCTCGGCGGTTGCCTGTCGGGGCCTGGTCCTTCCAGCTCTGTCGGGTCCCAGCTGGGGGGTGGGGGGGCCCTTAGTCCTCTGGGCCCGGGGTCCGGTCTGCCCTGGTGTGGCCGGCCGCCGACGGAGCCTGCGTGCTCGCCGCCACGGCCCCCTGGGGCTCCTGCGATGTGGCTGCCGGATGGCCCCCCTCCGGAGCGCTCCTCTGCCTTTTTCTGGGTGGGGGCTGCAATCGTCCCTGCGGTGGTCCTCCTGGGGTTCCCGTGCCCTGAGGGGCCTCTGGATGTCTGGGGCTCCGTGTCGGCTTCATGTCCTGGGTGGGTGGGGCTGTGGCTCCCCACACACACTACTAGACAGTTACATGGAGAAACCTTAGGAACACCAGCGCGCTGACACACACAGGTGTGCACACAGGTGCTCACAGACACGTGCTCACGGACACACACTGTCTTGACCAGCTGTTGCTTCTGGGCATGTGTTGTAATGCGGGTTGTGTGTACTGTTCAATAACATTTAACGTTTGATGGTTGTTGTGGTTAGTACAGGTGTTGTATGTTGTCTTTCTCTTTTCAGCAGACATGGAAGCAGGTTATCTGTTTTGTTTTTTTTTTCCTTTTTTCTTTCTTTTTTCTTTTCCTCTCTCTCCCTCTCTCTCTCTTCCCCCCTTCTTCTCCTTTGTTCCCTCCCCCCCTCCCTCTCCTTCTTTTGAGGAACCAAATAAAAATATAAAATAAATAAATAAATAATAATTTTAAAAAAAATACAAATAAAGTAGTCCTCCGCAGAGGGGGGGTGGAGGACGGAGAAAAAAAAAAAAAAAGGAATTTCCTGGTGGAAAAAAAAAGGAATTTCCTGCCAAGAACTAATAACCTTCTTTGAATCACACAGGAAGTCCATGAGATGGGAGAATGACGGTTTTATGACATGCATACCATCTGGGTGCGATTGTCTGACCTCATTGTGATATGGCAGAGACTGCATTGGATATGGACCAAATACTCCTTCCTCTTTAGCTAACTGTGGCCTTTCAAGTTTCGTGGGTGCTTTTTGATATTTAGCCCTTTGGGATACCCTCTGTTCATAGGTAGTGTTTCCAGGATGCTCTCTGGATTCTGACAGCATTGCAATCATCCCACATCTTGGATTACACTCAGTGGTTGGGATCAGCTCCTCTTGAGATCGTAAAGGATGTGCTGTCCACAAAAACCTTTCCTGGAAAGACTGTTTTCCCAAGGCACCTGCATTTGAATCCTTGTAATTTGCACAAAGGACATGCCCTTAGCCCCATTAGTCCAACGCAATGTAGCAGTTTGCATCTGCCCATGAAATCTGTGATGAACCGTAGTATTGCCACATGTAGAGGAAAATATTCATGATGGAAGGCATCATATGTAAGTCTGCCATTTGAGGAGTGAAGCTCTTGCACTAGCACTTCCATATATGGGTCAAGGCTTGGAGGCTCTTTTTTCCCTCTGCTTCTATTACCCCACACAACATCAGATGTCTCATTTCATTCCGCATACACGTGGGCAAATTGAAAATCTTTATGTACATGGGCCAGATGCTACACTCTTTCCCAATTCTTTTACAAGGATTTACGCCATCAGTTGCAAAACCAATTGCAATTCCTCTCTGGTTAGCCTGAAACATTCCCCCAGGAGAAAACCACCTCTGCCACTCACGTGTGTTTTGTATATCTATGATTACTTCAGGTTCTTCCAAACTGTGTGACTGTAGAAGTTCAGCCATTTTGGGGCTTGAATACAACCTAACTATACGAGGGATTACTGGCAGATAGCTGAATGTTTTTATTGGTAAATTCCGATCATTCAGTCATTTGCTGCCACAAGCTGGACACTGTGCAAGACATTTATCTTCATCCCTGAAGTAAACATAGTCACCCTTTGGGCAGACATGGTAGACAAAGAGGGGTATGAGGAGGGGATTAATGACTGAAATCATTTCACTATATGAGGAGGGCATCTTATTACCCACTGGCAACAAGAATGATTGCTCTGAGGCCAAAACTGAATTGAGTGCAGCCTTTGACATTCCAGGGTGCTCTACGAATGTCTTGAGGTGCCGACATACAGCTTGGAAGACAGTGGTACTGGATCCTTCATAAATGTGAAACTATGCTTGTAAAGATTCATGTGTAATACTCCAAGTTTCATGTTTCATATGAAACCGCAGCCATGTGATGTGGTGACCTGGAAACTTTCATTTGAGGTGGAGATCTGGGAGAAGTCTTCTGAGGTAAACTCCTGGGAGAGTTCTATTGAGTTGGCTACCTGGGAGACTTCTTCTGAAGTAGATACTGGGGAGAGCTCTTGTGAAATGGACACCTGGAAGACCTCTTTAGAACCAGACTCATGCATGACCTCTTCAGAGTAACATGACTTAGCCCTCTGGGGTCGGCGGTCCCGCCGGCGGGATCTGACAGAAATTTCGCCAAACCGTTTAAATAACTCTGCGAGTTTTGGTCATATACACATTTAAAAAACAACCTCAGAAACCTTGGACGGTCTACTTTTCAAATATATATAGGTAGAAACTAAATATATTTTTACAGCTTCGTGATACGAATAGAAAGAACAAGAGTGACTGACTTAAGGGTCTGCGTCTCGAAGCAGCTCTGATTGCCTTCCCACTGGCAAATCGCGCTATTCACATGATAATAACATGATAATTCGACAGTTAGTATTGGGTAAAGAAATATGTGAATACGCCCATTGTGACCAAAATAAACAAGAGCACATGTCTGGGTAGTGTTTACACTGATCGGCTACAATATAGCACACGGATACTGTACGTCTCTGCAGCTGAAGCATTGCACCAATGTTGCCATTTTCAGCAGCAAAGCTCATATCTGTGTTCATGGCTCAGTGGGCTAAGCTTGTGTGCCTGTAATCACATGGGCGCCGGTTCAAACCCAACCTATTTAGAACATAAATAGTAATCTTCAGCTGAGAGCGATCCTAGATGCTCCCAATGCAAGTAAAACAAAGAAAGAGGTGATATGTGTACCTTTTTGCCTATTTAACCTAATTTTGAAAACTTTAATACTTCCAACAATGGAAATTTTGAAAAGAAGACAGATTACGGATTTAGTCAGTGTTTTTTTCATGATTCTACATAATGATTTCAGCGAGATATAAACTTAAATACACGAGAAAGATACGCGGTCGACGATGCCCTCATCCTCAGAGCGTTAATAATAGACACTGCATCATATTTATCACTTTCAATATTTATATGGTCACAGTTTTTAATTTTCATTCCATCGACCAATAAACTGTGAAAGGGATTTTATTGTTGCTACTTTTCTTGCGTTTCAAACTACCTTTCCAAAGTGATGGGTGTGGGGTGCAGTGACATTCCAGACTGATGGGCCATTGACAGTATGCAAACTAGTACAGGTGTGAGGACATCTATCTCATCAATATTCATTGTGAAGGCCACTGACTTTGAGAAAAAGAGTGTCACTCAAAAGTTCTAACACTTTAGTAATCAAACCACATAGCATTTCAGAATGTCTCTTTCACCTATCTGTAGCCAACCCCAGTGTCTATAAGCTTCAGAGCTCAAAAGTCTTGGCTAGAAATGTCTATAATGTGATTTTTTACAATTTCTCAGCATGTCTGAAAATAGGTTTTTGAAAAGTACATGTTTAAAGTTGATTTTAACAAAAAATAGAATAACATTCTAAGTGGTCTCAGATTATTGGTGCTGAGTTTGTGCTGAATAAAAGCACATGTAACACTTTGGGATAAATGTTTTTTAGATAGGTGAAATGTTTTAAAATTTCAAGGCATGTCAGACTGCCCCGAAAGTGGAAAAGAGGCCTCAGACCCCAGAGGGGTAGGTGGTAACTTCAGCGATGGAATCCTGTGAGTAAACCTCTTCTTCAGATGTTGAATGCTCCTCGGAGGATTCAGAATACTAGAGAAACATTAAACGAAAAAAAAAGTGTTACACACAAATTCATTTGTTAATGTTGCAGATTTTTGCTGTTGTTAATGTTTAATTGATATTGGCAAATGTTATAATTTGGAAAATTATAGTTTTGCTAATTTTCTGTTTTTGATCAATATCTGGGTAGAGAAAAATCTAGCAAAAACTGAAAAGATAAGAGACTTGCTGCATTATACTGATCACAGCGCGCAGGGCACGGACCGGGGAAGCAGGCGAAGGAGACAGGATCGGGAAAGAGGACTTTAATCAGGAGACGGAGAGATATACAAGGCAAAACAGGACTTCAAACAACGCTAAGACGTTAATGACGGAACTGGGGATACATACTGTGACATGGACTTAAATACACAGGACTTAATAAAACAACAAGAAACAGCTGATAACATTGGGGTTTCACGTGAGGTTAACGAGGGGGGTGTGTTTAACGAGGGGGGCATGGCACACAGGAGGATCGTACAAGCCAGGCGTGAGAATACTTACTTGATGTATTGTAAAGCCCATCTCATGTAGAACAGAAATGTAGTTGGCTAAGGATACAATCTGAAGATAAAAAGCAGCATGAATGCTTCTGTTTGTGTGATGCATGGCCAAAATGAAAAGTGTAAAAACTTATAAGAACAATTTTTTATCTTAAAATTCATGGTTAGTAAAATCACAGATAAATTAGACTGTATGGATGAATCAGGTCATAAACCTACCTTTCTATTCTCTTTTTTAAAGTGAGCCTTTATTGTCCTGAAAAAATACATTCTTTTTCCTCCACAGACAGAACAAACACACTGGAGTTGTCATGCCCTGATCGTCCGCTCCTCTCGTGTGCCACGCCCCCTCATTAACCCCATGTGGATTCCCCGTGTTTACCAGCTGTTCCCGATCGTTGTCAATTAGTCCATTGTATTTAGTCCGCGTTTCCGTTTGTTTCCCTAGTCCGGTCATTGTTATGTCAGCCCTAGTGTTGCTTGCTCCTTGTGTTGCTACGTTCATTAAACACTGTGTTTGCTCAAACGCCTGGCTTCCAGCACCTTTACTGCACTCCGTGCGCCTTCCTTAGGCAAGACGGAACACCTAGACCTCATCAACGAGGTAATCTATTGGTTATAACAACCCGAGGTCCAGGCAGACCCCGCCGCTTTCGCCCTAGCTACTCGCACCGGGGAGATATTGGAACGTCAGTCCCCGTTTGAGGACGCACACCTCACCGATGAGGTACGCCAGAATGTGCAGCAACTCCGGAGAGGCACGGCTGAGGCAAACATGCGGCAGGTAGCCCTAGACAGCGGACTTTACCCTTGTCCGCTGGCTGAACTCAGTCAGTCAGCAGGAAAGCGGAAAAAAAGGTGGCGAAAACGCGGACAGGAAGATGCACAGGAGGTGTGTTTGGGGGCTGTCTCTCTCTCCCGGAGTCCCCCTTCCTCCACCAGACTCCGGCTAGGTGATTGCCCCGGCCTCATCCAGGGCACCTAGCCAGCCGGCCACGGCCCGACCGCCGTGTGCCACATAGTGAGCCCATAGTGCACGCCTTTGGGGGGTGGTCCTGTCATGCCCCGATTGTCCGCTCCTCTCGTGTGCCACGCCCACTTATCAACCCCATGTGGATTCCCCGTGTTTACCAGCTGTTCCCGATCTTTGTCAATTACAAACAACAACAACAAACAAATTTATTTTTGTATAGCGCATTATCACAACATTACATTGTCTCAAAGCGCTTTACAGCAACCCCACCCAAAGCCCCCAGTGAGTAAGCCATAGGCGACAGTGGCAAGGAAAAACTCCCTAGAAGGAAGAAACCTTGGGAGGGACCAGACTCAAAGGGGGAGCCCATCCTCCAGGGGCTGGCAGGGAGAGTCAAATACAGTTAAGTCTGAGACAAACGGTGAGCAGGGGGAGATGGCAAGCCGGTGCCAACACTCCCTCCAATCGCCAGGCAACCAGAAGGCAGGGAGCGGGTCATACAAGGAAGATGACACAGGCAGAACGGCGAGCTGGATGCACGGACGTCGGCAAGCTGGATGCACGGATGTCATTGCTAGAGGCTGGACATCTTGATAGATTGAGGTCTCCCGGCAGCACCCCCCAGGAGAAGTAGGGGGAAAAAAATGCAATTAGCCAAAGTAAGGGAGACTATAGGCAGTGCTAAAAGGTAGATGAGTGCAATATGAAGTGCAATGCTTCGGCAGATACGGCTATGGCAGCATAAGTAGGAGGGAGAGGCAGGTGGGAATGCAGGCATGGGGAGTCCCTGAAATGTCAGCACTCCAATCCCACAAGCAATTGTGAAGCTAGAGTGACAGCACTGTCAATTCAGTTTATCCAAAGCCAATGGCACCGATCCCCACCCAGCTCTACACCTCACACTATAGGTTTAACTGGGAGTGAGAAGTTAGCTAGAGTTTAAAATTTAAACTGGCAGCCTAAATGCTCCTAGAAGAAAATAATACAGAAAAAGAAAATAAAAATAAATAAATAATAATAATAATAATAATAATAATACTATATGTAGATAAATAAAACTTTATTATAAAAATAGAGAACTAAATAAATGATAATAATAAACAATATAATATAAATAAGTAGAAGGGAGAAAAAGGAGCAAAGCAGAATAAAAAAGTAATATACAATAATAAATATTAATACTAAATAATAGGAATAAAATAAAATTAACATAGCTGGTCTAACTAGAATGGATCACGAATTTGATCGAGAGTTAGATGATGGGGGATGGACACCCCCTAAAAATACAGTGTGGAAGCCCATGTTGAGGCAGATTCAGGTGGTGAGAGAAGCAGTGGAAGGGGCAACCAAGGAGAAAAGTAGGGAGAAGGACGTCATAGAGGCATGGCAGCGTATGTGTGAGGCAATTCGGAGTGCTGGATGTCGAGCGGTATTAGGAGTACTATTGTGGAGCATCACGTAAGAGGGCGAGCGCTAGTCTGCTGAAAAAGGGAAAGCTGAAGAAGGAGATTGAAAGGTATGAGAGCGAAAGGAGAGAGTGGTCGAGGTTGGCGCTATTATGGCAGGGGACAGAACACCTCCACAGAGAGAAAACAGAGGAGTGTAAGTCACCCTTTCGTGCAAACAAAACACAGATAAGAAGTGCAGATCTTCCTCCGGCATATACGGGCCAGAGGGTGTACCCAACGGCGCCCCTAGCCCATATGTGCCCCATGATTAATGTCACAGGGGGAACCCTTCACATTCGCACACAGGGGACTCAGGAAGTCTCAGCCTGTGCGCAGTCTGAAACAGTGAAGGAGGAGTCAGAAGGGGGCTCAGACGCTGAGACTGAGTCCTATACTCAAGAGAAAACAGGGGGGTCAGAACGACAGGATTCTGCAGGGGCAGCAGACCAGCCAGCGTTCCGTAACAGAGTAGTGCGGGAGCAAGCAGAGGATTTCGGGGAGAATGGCATGTTTAAACCCGCCACCCCAGGAAGTGGGCTAAGGTTCAGCGGTCGGAAGCGAAAGCAAGTAGAGGTGGTGGGACAATTAGTGGGGACGTGTGAGGAGATGGAAGGGGACCCACTGTTCGAGGACGGTGAGGACGAGCAGATAAGGGAAACCCAGACGGAAGGACTTAGCCCAGAGTACATAGAGGGAGCGCAAGGGCCGTCCGGAAATGTATACAGCTTGCGCTCCAAAGGGACATAGGTAATCGCACCTTTGTTGCGAGGAGCAGGAGGCGGTAGGGAAAGATACAAACCTTTCTCTATAGGGGATGTGCAGGCTTTGGCAGATAAGCTGCCTCCCCCGGCAGAGGGGGGAGGACAGTGGCTAGACAAGTTGGATCAACTCACACAGGGTCTGACGTTGGCCCTGGGGGACTTCCGGGCAGTGGCAACCCGATGTATGACTAAGCATGCTTTACAGGATCTAGAGGCCAGAGCAGAGGTTACCAAGTTTGCAGATAGTGTGTGTCTGACAGGGGTGATCATGGACTTGGGTGACGCCATGCGAGAGATATTCCCCGCCCCGAGCGGAGCAGCGATCCCAAAGTTTACATGGGATCCTAAGCTCCACCCCAGAGAATATTTGGATAAATGTAAAGAGGATTGGACCCGTTGCACTGGCTGTCATCCAGGCCAGGCAGGGGTACAGCGGGAGTGGTTCAGGTGGGCAGTCTTGAAAGGAGTCCCAGAGGCAGTGAAGGGAGCTATATTAGATAGCCCAGATCTATTAGGCGCAGATTCTCACATGTGAGACCGACACGTGATACACCATTTGCAGAGAGCAAAAGAGGAAGTCGAAAAGGAGGAAAGTGACCTTAAGCAATTACAATCGCAGCTGCTGAAGCTGCAGTTGGGCGAAGCGAGAAAAAAGGCTATTGAGTCCAAAAAGAAAGACCAGGGGAAGCAGATGGTGGCAGGGGTGTCCCCAGAGGGACCCCCCACTGAACCGCCTGGCCCTTGGAATGGGCCCCCCACCTACCAACAGGGAGGGTGGGGCCAACAGTGGGGAAGGGTCTGGGGTGGTTGGGGTCGGGGATACAGAGGCCGGGGCTGGGGAAGGGGCGGCCCGCAAAGGGGACTGCCGTCAGGTGTCTGTTTCAGGTGCAGAAGACCACTGGACAAGGGATTGTCCAGCACCCGCTCCGAGCAGTGTACGCGGCAGGGGAGGACCTCCTAGAGTCCAGATACTGACACCCAACACACCGGTGATGGCACCCAACCCACAAGCGGTTCCCACGGCAGGACAGTACCCGGTGATGAATGGGGGGGAGTGGGACTGGTACCCCTCCCCACAGTGACGGTGCCCACGAGCGGCCCGGGAGGCAGGGGAGGCAGACCCCATGCTCTCCCTTATGGTCATGGATAAAGAACTGCCGTTCTTGGTAGATACGGGAGCCACATATTCCACTCTTAATGTGGTCCCTGAACAACATCACCTGTCTACCTCAACAGTGACCGTTGTGGGCTTTTCGGGGAAAGAACAGAGACTGCCAGTGACTAAACCGGTGAAAGTTGTGGTGGGGAAACAGACCTTCCTCCACCCTTTTCTTGTGTCTTCTTCAGTTCCAGTGAATCTTCTAGGAAGGGACATGCTGGTGAAGCTGGGGGCCTCTATTTTGTGCAGTGCAGATGGACTGGTGGTTACCCTGCCGGAAGGCACTCGCTTGCGCTGTGACGCCCGGACCATGGGGGCGGGACAATGGCTGGTACAGCCCATCCAGAGTCAGGCCCTGGCAGACATCTATTGGGGCCTACTGGAGTCCAGCCTGACTGGCATCCTGGCGGCCTACTCAGCGTGGCGGCCCTGGATCTCGCTACTAGAGCCCTATGTACCCCCACCTGACCCTCCTCATGTGACCCTTTTCTATGATAGGGCAAGTACTGAATGGTATGATGAACTGTTTACTGAGCAACTGGAAGGCCAACAGTGGCAAGTTGCCTCTGAAAACATTTATGTGGGACCCGAAGGGGTAGCCTCAGCCACCATGCTAACCCCAGAACAGCTGCCCTGGTTTATGATGGGACAGGAGGCTGTCCCACACATTTCTCTGGCCCTCCATCCTAAACATCAGGCCAAAGATTTGGGCCCGATGGTTAAACGGGCCAGAGAGACTGAGGACTGGTTACAGACCCAGATCCCACAGATCTCCTTCTCGCCCTCCTGCAGTACTTATTGCATACAGGTCACAGCACAGGATACAGCTCTCCTGCAGCATGAGCAGATAGCCAGAGAACACGGGCGTGAAAAGATGGACCACCCGAAGGCGGCGGCCCTTCTGGCATCTTTACCAGACTCTCTGTGGTCCACCAGCCCTACAGATGTAGGTTTAATATCCTGTACACCCGTGCAGTTCCAGCTGCAGCCAGGGGAAGGCCCATTCTGGATTAGACAGTATCCACAGAAGCAGGCAGCAGAGGAAGGAATAGCCGAGACAATAGACGGCCTCTTACAGGCTGGGGTGTTGGAGCCTTCCACGTCTCCGTGGAACACCCCTATCCTCCCGGTGAAAAAAGCTGGGACAGGGAAGTATCGAATGGCCCATGACCTGCATACTATAAATAACCTTCTGCTGACCCCCACTGTTCCGGTCCCAAACCCATATGTTGCCCTGACTAATTTGACCCCACAACAGAAATGGTTTACCTGTATTGACTTGGCAAATGCTTTTTTCTGTCTGCCTCTAGCAGAAGAGTGCAGAGACATATTCTCTTTCACATACCAGGGCTGTCAGCTGAGGTACACCCGCCTGCCCCAAGGGTTTGCTCTTTCTCCAGGTATTTTTAACCAGGTTTTGAAGCAGGCTTTACAGGGATGTCCTCTCCCGGACGGTGTCACCCTCGTCCAATACGTAGATGATCTCCTGATCGCTGCCCCAACATCAGAAGCGGCCCTACAGGCTACTCAGTCAGTACTGCTCCGACTGTCGGAAAAAGGGTTCAAGGTCAGTAAAGATAAGCTGCAGGTTGCACGGACAGTGGTGTCCTTTTTAGGTCGAGTGTTGTCCAGCGCAGGGACAGGTCTCTCGCCAGCTCATCGTTCAGCTATCCTGCAGCACGCAAAAACCCACTACAGTAAAAGACATGTTGTCCTTTTTAGGTCTCACAGGTTACAGTCGCACTTACATTCCAGATTACACGGGGCTCACACAGCCCCTGAGGGCCCTGGTCCGAGAGCACGGCCTACGTCGCCTTAGTGCATCTCTCAATTGGGACCAGGCATCTGAAGAGGCTTTTATTACCTTAAAACAGAGATTAGCCCAGGCCGCAGACCTAGCCCTCCCAGATTATTTGATCCCGTTCCATTTGGATGTTTCTGAAACAGGTGACGTCGTCAACGCCATCCTGTTTCAGAAAAAAGGGGGAGAAAGGAGAGTGCTGATGTACATCATTGTAAAACTTGACACTACAGAAAAAAGACACCCTGCATGCACAAGATACGCAGCAGGAGTGGTCAAAATTATTCAGAAAACAGCACACATAATGATGGGACACCAACTGCATATTCTGACTTCACACAGCGTGGTGGCCTACTGTATGTAAACTCACAAATGTTTACTATGACATCACTCAGGCAGCAAAGACTTAGCAAAGTACTCGAGGCACCGAATTAGAATTTTTCCCACGAATGGATTAATATGGCCGACCGGATGAACGGGGGAGAACCACATATGTGTGATTCATATCGGTTTCAGAATACCGGGTTCAGAAAGAGGAGAAGGTTAGACTAGATTTGGAAGCAGAGAAAATAGAAGGGACAGAGGACTGGTTCACAGATGGGTGTTGTTTCAGAACAGACACAGGAGGGTTGCAGGCAGGATATGCAGTCGTGGCCAGACAAGGCTAAGACTATGTGACCTTGAAGGCAGAAAGGCTGGAAGGAGCCCAGTCAGCTCAAAGGGCCGAAGTAATAGCCGTGATTAAGGCGCTAAAATTAGCAGACGGAAAAGAAGTCACCATATACTCAGACTCAGCATACGCGGTAGGCGCAGTACATGTGGAACTTAGTCAATGGCTGAGAGCAGGATTTTTGACTGCGGGAAACAAGCCAATAAAACACGAAGCAGAGATGAAAGAGCTGGCAGAAGCACTAATGCTTCCTAAAAAAGTAGCAGTAGTAAAATGCAAGGGCCACGAAGGATCAGGAACAAGGGTAGCACAGGGAAATCAGGTAGCAGACGAAGAAGCAAAAAGGGCAGCAGGATACCAGGTGACCAAACAGATGGTCACGGTTGAGGCAGAAGTTAGGCTGAGTGACAGACTAACCCTAGAGAAAGTTAAGCAAGAACAGGACAAAGCCTCTCCAGAGGAGAAAACTATGTGGTTGGAAAAAGGGGGATGCAAAGAAGGCGAGCTATGGCAGAATAAAGAAGGGAAACCAGCCCTCCCTCCTGATATTCGCCAGACGATTCTGACAGAGGCTCATGGGGTTGGTCATGTAGGGGTCAGA
Organism: Paramormyrops kingsleyae; assembly: GCF_048594095.1. Taxonomy (NCBI): domain Eukaryota; kingdom Metazoa; phylum Chordata; class Actinopteri; order Osteoglossiformes; family Mormyridae; genus Paramormyrops; species Paramormyrops kingsleyae. The sequence goes on along the minus strand of NC_132821.1, from coordinate 13,022,618 downwards.
CAGATGTTAGAAAACTTGGCTGTGTGGTGGCACCCGTTTATGAAAGAGATGGTGCAGGGATACGTCCATGGTTGTGCGACCTGTACCCTTCATAACCCGCGACCCACAGTCAAGTGAAAAAGAGGGAAGTTTCCAACAGGAACAAGTGCAGGGGAAGAAATCATTATTGATTACACTGATATGATTATTCCAGTAAGAGGGTTCAGATATGTGTTGATGTGTGTGGATGCATTCTCAGGGTGGCCGGAAGCATGGCCCACAAAAAGGGAGGATGGCGCATCCGTGATAAAGTTTCTGAGCAATCAGTATATACCGAGACATGGCTTTCCCCACAAGATTCGGTCGGACAATGGGACCCATTTTAAGAATGAGGACCTCCAGATGGTGGAGAAAACGTTGGGATTGAGACATGCGTTTGGAACTGTGTATCATCCGCAGTCCCAGGGAAAAGTGGAGCGAATGAACCAGACAATAAAACAAAAATTGGCAAAAATCTGTGCATAGACCAAAAGGAATTTGGTTGACGCCTTACCGCTGGCACTGATGTCAGTGAAGTGTTCTATAAACAGAGGGACCGGGTTCACTCCCTTCGAGCTCCAGACAGGCAGGCAGTTCCCAGGACCCCAAAGAGGATTGTCCTGGAATCAAAAGGGGGAGCGAACTCCTAAGGCATATTATGATGATTTGCAAGTTCTCGTTGCAGATTTCTCCAAACAGATCCAGGAGGCGAGACCTGGGAATCAGGCACCCGAACCACACACGGCAGAGTGGGTCCTCCTGAAAGTCATCAAACGGAAGTGGTCAGAGCCCAGGTGGACCGGCCCCTTCCGAGTTACTGAAAGGACGTCACACACAGTTCGTCTAAAAGGCAAAGGTGACACGTGGTTCCATTGGAGCCAGTGTGCAGCTGCAGAGGAGCCAGGCAGGACCACCGCAGAGATCCAGAAGGACCTCGGAGAAGACACACAGAGCGTCAGTTCGCCGGAACCAGACGCAACTCAGGTCTCTACAGAAGGGCAGAATAATCCCTTGACCTGAGCAGATCAGCAGGGTAGTCTACCCCTGACTGATTGAAGAAATCAACATCTCATCCATCGCAGATCAGCAGGACAACGATGCAGAGAGTCAGGATGAACAGGGGAATTAAGGGGGAACTAATGTATTGTGTGTAATGCTTAAGACAAAATTTACTAAATTTATTTTCGGATATGTAATGGCAAAAGTGGTAGTGCCATTTTGTGCAGGGTTTTCATTTTACAAAAATTGCTTGTAAGAGTAAATATATTAATTGGTTGTAGTTGTTATTATAGTATGTCCCCAACCATCACCTGGAATCATTTGCAGGTATCTCCAGATTTTAAAACCATCAGCTGGGATTCATACAGCTGCGGTCAGTTTTTAATGTCATTACAGATGCTTTGTGGAACTGATCTGCCACAAAAATTAAGATTTAGAAAGATTAAACAATGAATTATTTTATCTATGTGACTGATTCACATCAGTATAGGATACAGGTGTTTTGGGTTGCACCTCAACAGATGTTACACTTTGTGCAGACATTACATCAAATATTCATATTACAAACAGCACATCTTATCCATAGATAGGTGTGGCCATTAGTTTGTGGTAATATCAATATAAGTTGCACATCTGGACACAACATATCTTGGTTGGTGTGGCTTATTCTAATTGATCTTCTCCAAAATGGATAATGTACACCTTAATTCAGTTCTTTTTAATATAGTATGTTAGAACACAGAAACTTGGTAACGGTCCACCAAGATCAGATAAGGACCACAAAGGAATGTTGGAAGATAAGGGGGGTTGTTAACAAGGAAGACTCTCTAAAAGATAGGACACATTGGTTACACTCACTTTCCAGATTCTTCTGGTATACTATGAGAACATATATACAATGGTAGCTATACCTATCTATTTATTTAAATTTATATGTGTTCAAGTGCAAAAGGGTAAAATAGGTGATACTCTGTGAACATGGTTATAAGGGTGGCACACAAAACACTAAGATTGTCTAAGGACACATACAAACATAACCTATCTGTATATTGAGACTAGTAGTCATGAGTAAATCAATATACATGGTATACAAAAGCCAAACTTAAATGAAATTTCCTTTAGGGTGTTCGTCTGTTGGGTGAGTGATGTGTAAGGCAGAATGTATGGGGAGGGGGTTGTGTGCCAAGTCGAGGGACCCCTGTCCATTAGGTCCATTCTCCTTGTCTTTAGGTCCCTAAATCTTTGGGCAATAAAAGTTGGAGGGCTGGCCTCCATGGTTATCTGTGTGTGTGTGTTTATGTGTGTAACCCCCCTTTGGTGCCTCTCGTACCAGCCTCGGCCTTGTCTCAGGCCACCTTCAGCCAGGAAGTCGGGTTGAAACGGGGATTTATTCGGGAAAGTCGGGACCGGGGAATCACAACAGGCAACATTAATGACGAGTCTGGGGAAGACGGACTCAGACGAGGACTAAATACAAAAGACAAGCCACAGGTAACAAGCCACAGGTGAGAACAATCAGGGCGAAACAGGAGGTAATGAAGTGGGCGTGGCACACATCAGGAGTTTACGGAGCGGGGCGTGACATAACCCCCCCCCCAAGGCACGCGCGCCTGAGAGGAGGCGACGGACGAGACGAGACCGGGGAACAGGACCTGGAAGACAAAACCAAAACATCAACGAGGGACCGGAAACAGGACAGAGGAACAAAACAGGAACAGGGACCAGAAGAACGACAAGACACGACAAAGAACAGGAAACGCAGACAGGCAAACAGAGAAGGGGGACACAGAGGGAACACCCACAGGTGAAACGAAGGGGCCAGGAGTGCACAGAGGAGGAACAGAGGGACCAGGAACAAAGACAGGCGGGACGAAGGGAGGAGGAGCAGACAGTGGAGACCAGACCGGAAGGAGGACAAAGGGGAGCCCGAGGGAGCCCAGGCGGGCGACGGGCAGCGGCCGGAGGGGCCGCAGGCGAGAGGGAGAAGGGAACAGAAGGGGACCACCCAGGGGCCAAGGGAACGGGACGAGGGAGTGACGGAGGGGACACGGAGGGAGCAGGAGGGAACACCAGTGCAGGCAGGCAGGAGGGGGAAGCCACGGCAGGCGGAGGCGCAGCCGGAGCCGGCAAAGGCGCCGTCCGACGCACAGCCGGAGCAGGGGGGATCCGGAGGCGGCCGACACGGAGGTGGGACCGAGGACCGGCACCGAGGATCCAGGGGGGGACCCGGCGGAGACCGCCGACCCCGAGGCGCAGGACCCGCAGGCAGCCACCGAGCCACCGCCAGGGGCCGAACGGGCGAGCCAGGGGGCAGGGCAGGCGGGACCCGGGCCCGACGCCTGTGTCCTCGGCCCTTGCGGGACACTGAAAGGCGGGGTCCCGGGGGGCGTCGGCCTTGTCGGGGGAAAGGGCAAAGGAGTCATTAGGGCTGGGGGAACTAGAAGCAGGGCCTCTGATGAGGCAGCAGGCGCGGCCGCAGGCGGTGCAGCCGGAGCCGGGGACAGGACTGGCTGGAAGGGAGAGCCGGGCAGATCAGGCGCCGGCAGGACAGGCGAGGCAGGCAGATCAGGAGGGGGCGCCTCGGTAGGTGCCTCGGCCGTGCGGCCAGTAGGAGGCGCCACGGGCAGAGCGGCTTCCTCTGCTGCAGGCAGAGGCGAAGCCAGCCCCTCGGGCGGAGCTGCAGCGGGCAACCTCAGTTCTCGGCCAGCAGGGGGCGACGTGGCGGGCGCCGCCATCACGCGGCCAGCAGGGGGCGCATTTGCAGCCACCTCGGGCAGTACCGCAGGCAGAGCGGTGGCAGCTGCAGGAAGCGGTGCAGCTGGAGCTGCGGGCAGGACGGGAACAGGCGGGTCAGGAACAGGCAGGTCTGGAGCAGGCTGGACCGACGAGCAGGGCTGGACGGGCAGAGCGGCGGCCTCAGGCAGGGCCGCGGGCAGAGCAACGGCCTCAGGCAGGGCCACGGGCAGGACAGGAATGGCGGCCTCAGGCAGGGCCGCGGGCAGGACAGCGGCCAGCAGGGGGCGCCTCGGCGGGCGCCACCTTCACGTGGCCAGCAGGGGGCGCCGCAGTAGGCACCTCGGCAGGTACCTCGGGCTTGCGACCAGCAGGGGCCGCCTTGGCAGGCACCGCCCTCACGTGGCCAGCAAGGGGCACCACGGGTAGAGCGGCTTCCTCCGCTGCAGGCGGAGGAAAAGCCAGGCCCTCGGGCTGAGCTGCAGCGGGCACCCTCAGTTCCTGGCCAGCAGGGGGCGCCGCGGCGGGTGCCGCCATCACGCGGCCAGCAGGGGGCGCCGTAGCGGGCACCTCAGGCAGAGAGGTGTCCTCAGCTGCAGGCAGAGGTGAAGCCAGGACCTCGGGCAGAGCTGCAGCGGGCACCCTCAGTTCCTGGCCAGCAGGGGGCGCCGCCATCACGCGGCCAGCAGGGGGCGCATCTGCAGCCCCCTCAGGCAGTGTCGCAGGCAGCTGCAGGGACTGCAGGCAGGACAAGCAGGACAGACGGGTCAGGCAGGACAGACGGGTCAGGCAGGACCGGCGGGTCAGGCAGTGCTGCTGGCAGCACGGCCACAACAGCAGCAGGCTGTGGCGCGGGCAGAGCGGCGGCAGCAGGCGCTGCTGGCAGGTCCGGAACATGCAGGTCCGGAACGGGCGCCAGGATGGGCGCCGGGCGAGAAGGCGCTGCCCCTTTAAGGGCTCTCGGCACCCGGGGAATAGCGTCCCTAATTGCGCTGATCCCTTTACCGTGCAAGCGCTCCGGCCGGTATGGATACGCCTCTAACGGAGGCAGCTTCTCTCCGTTGGGACCGAGCAGGCGGGTAGTGCCGGTGTCGTCCCAGGCGGGGAGCAGAGAGCAGGCTCATAGGTAGAGCGTTGGGGCTGCTTCCGCCAGCTCTCTGCTCCGCTTCTCCCGGCTGCTCGTTAGGCGTTGGCTCAGGCGGCGAAGGCATTTCCGTGCCCTCGTCAGCGGGTATTCCTGCCCGGCTGGGCGTTCCCTCCCGAGCAGGTCCGTGCCCTGGTTAGCCATCTCCAGGGCTATAGGGTCCTCCTGGACCTCGGGCTGGGATTGCCAGTACACAAAGTCTTGCAGCAGCCCGAGCCGGTGGTGCTCGGACTGCTGCTTTGTGCTTCTGCGGAGACTCGTCATTCTGTCACGGTTGCGGAGAGGCGAGCAGGGAAGCAGGGGAATGGAGCCAGGAAGTCGGGTTGAAACGGGGATTTATTCGGGAAAGTCGGGACCAGGGAATCACAACAGGCAACATTAATGACGAGTCTGGGGAAGACGGACTCAGACGAGGACTAAATACAAAAGACAAGCCACAGGTAACAAGCCACAGGTGAGAACAATCAGGGCGAAACAGGAGGTAATGAAGTGGGCGTGGCACACATCAGGAGCGGACGGAGCGGGGCGTAACATATATTATATTTGTTATTGGAAATAGTTTAAAGTATTCTGATTGATTGAATGAACTGCTTTAACTTTTTAGCTAAAAAGTATTAAAGTAGTCTAGAGTCAGGAAGCTGTATCTTTCATAATGTTGTGTCTGTTAATTGTACAGAAAAATCGAAAAATATCTACAGGACTTGGAAGCAGAAACTTTCCAGACTGACACTACTGAGGTAAGTTCAGCTATTAAAAAAATGAAAAGTGGGGCTATTTTGGGGGCGTATTGTATATTTTGTGGGCTAAACGTTGTATAAAGTTTTCCCATCTTTTTAAAAGCAAATCAACTTTATAGGCCTTTAAATGCAAATCAACTTTATAGGCCTTTAAATGGACTTGTCAGGGTCAGCCCCCCACTGTGGTCCTTCCGTGCCCCTTCCCCGTTTGACCAGCAGGTGGTGCTGGTCATTCCATCCTTCACGTCAGTCCTTGTTCTCCCCTGTCTCCTGTCTGGTCTCGTGGCTCAATGTATTAAGCATGTGCTGTCTGTTTGCCCCTCTGTCCTGAGTTCCCTCTTGTCTTGTGTTCGAATCCCACCTCCTCTGTTTTTGTATTTAGCTCCCTGGTTTTTTCCTTTGTGCTTGTTAACCCCCTGGGACCGTTTAAATAACTCCGCGAGTTTTTGTCATATACACATTTTAAAAATACTCTCAGAAACTTTGGACGGTCTACTTTTCAAATATATATAGGTAGAAACTAAATATATTTTTACAGCTTCGTGATACGAATAGAAAGAACAAGAGTGACTGACTTAAGCGTCTGCGTCTCGAAGCGGCTCTGATCACCCACCCACTTGCAAATCGCGCTATTCGCATGATAATAACATGATAATCCGACAGTTAGTATTGGGTGAAGAAATATGTGAATATGCCCATTGTGACCGAAATAAACAAGAGCACATGTCTGGGTAGTGTTTACACTGATCGGCTACAATATAGCACACGGATACGTCTCTGCCGCTGAAGCTTTGCGCCAGTGTTGCCACTTTCAGCAGCGAAGCTCATACCTGCGTTCATGGCTCAGTGGGCTAAGCCTGTGTGCCTGCAATCACGTGGTCGCCGATTCAAACGCAGCGTATTTAGAACGTGAATAGCGATCTTCCGCTGAGAGCGGTCCTACACGCTCCCGACGCAAGTAAAACAAAGAAAGGTGACACGATTTGCTTTTTTGCCTATTTAACCTAATTTTAAAAACCTTAATACTTCTGACAATGGAAGTTTTGAAAAGAAGACAGATAACGGATTTAGTCAGTGTTTTTTTCATGATTCTACATAATGATTTCAGCGAGATATAAACTGAAATACACGAGAAAGATACGCGGTCGATGATGCCCTCGTCCCCAGAGCGTCAATTATAGTCACTGCATCATATTTATCGCTTTCTATATTTATATAGTCACAGTTTTTCATTTTTCATTCCATCTATCAATAAACTGTGAAAGGGATTTTATTGTTGCTACTTTTCTTGCGTTTCAAACTGCCTTTCCAAAGTGATGGGTGTGGGGTGCAGTGACATTCCAGACTGATGGGCCATTGACAGTATGCAAACTACTACAGGTGTGAGGACACCTATCTCATCAATATTCATTGTGAAGACCACTGACTTTGAGAAAAAGAGTGTCACTCCAAAGTTCTAACACTTTAGTAATCAAACCATATAAAATTTCTGAATGTCAGTTTCACCTATGTGTAGCCAACCCCTGTGTCTATAAGCTTCAGAGCTCAAAAGTCTTACCTAGAAATGTCTATAATGTGATTTTTTACAATTTCTCAGCATGTCTGAAAATAGGTTTTTGAAAAGTATATGTTTAAAGTTGATTTTAACAAAAAATAGAATAATAACATTCTAAGAGGTCTCAGATTATTGGTGCTGAGTTTGTGCTGAATAAAAGCAAATGTATCACTTTGGGATAAGTGTTTTTTAGATAGGTGAAATATTTTAAAATGTCAAGGCATGTCAGACTACTTCGAAAGTGGAAAAAAGGCCTCAGGCCCCAGGGGGTTGAACCCTGGTGTCTGATTTAGTAATTGGTTTTGGTTTTGTTTCTTGTTCCCCTGCCTTATGTTATTACCTATGTACCTTCCGTGTGTTGTTATATGCTTCCTTGGTTAGTGTTTAGTTTCCCTGATGGTTAGTGTCTGAGTTAATTGGTTTCACCTGTGTCCTGTTTCCCTAGTCTTTGTTAATCAGCCTCACCTGCCCTGTGTTAGTCATTACCCCATAGTATATTAGTTCCTGCCTGTGTTCTGTTCCCCGCTGGTTCATTGCGTCGCGTCTCATGTCTAAGCTCGTGTCTCTGAGGTCTACACTCGTCTATGGTTTGTCTACGTCATCTATGCCCTTGTCTAGTCTTGTCTCTGGTTTTACCTTAGTGTCGTGCTAGTTAGTTTTCCTTGTGTGTTTAGTTTAGTTACTTCCTCCCTGTTTTAGTTTTGACCCCTCGTGGTCCTTTTTTTTGGTTTAGTTCTGTTTGTAGTGTTTTCTGTTTAATTTAATAAATCCCCCTTTTGTTCTGGAGCCGCAAGTGGGTCGTCCGCCCTTTCTTTGTGCACCATGCCCCGTTCCCGTGCCGTCCGGATCCATGACAGTATGAACCAGCCAAAAAGACGATCCCCAGGCTCCACAACCCCCCTCATGCTGGGACGTGTGTCCCTGGCACCAGCCACTGGCCCTGCGGTGCTCCCGCTGGAGCACTCTACCCCTGGACCAGTTCCTGGCCTTGGCACCCGCCTGGCCCTAAAATGTTCCAGGTCTCCCGAGGACGCCATCCCACGAGTCCCCAAGGTGCCAAAGATAGCCCCTGCTCTGGCATCTGGGAGACCTCTGCCTGCCTGCCTCCAGGGCTTCCGGTTGGAACGCCTGTCAAGGAGGAGGATGGACCGGAGGCTTTTGCTCGTCGGCTGAAGGCCTGGGTCCAGGGTCTCCGGTATCCAGTTACTGGCCCAGGGAAAGCCGCAGCCGCCTCCGCCGCTCTGCCCGAGCCCTGCCCAGGGGAAGCCGCGGCCGCCTCCGCCGCTCTGCCCGAGCCCTGCCCAGGGGAAGCCGCGGCCGCCTCCGCCGCTCTGCCCGAGCCCTGCCCAGGGGAAGCCGCGGCCGCTTCCGCCGCTCTGCCCGAGCCCTGCCCAGGGGAAGCCGCGGCCGCTTCTGCCGCTCTGCCCGAGCCCTGCCCAGGGGGGGCCGCCGCTTCTGCTCTGTCTGCGCCCGGCCCACGGGGGGCCGCCGCTTCTGCTCTGTCTGCGCCCGACCCACAGGAGGTTGCCGCTTCTGCGATGCCCCGGCCGCCCGCGCCCGGCCTACAGGGGGCTGTCGTCTCTGCGACGCTCCGGCTGCCCGCGCCCGGTCCACAGGGGGCCGCTTTCGTCTCTGCTCTGCCTGCGCCCGGTCCACAGGGGGCCGCCGCTTCTGCTCTGCCCGCGCCCGGCCCACAGGGGGCCGCTTTCGTCTCTGCTCTGCCTGCGCCCGGCCCACAGGGGGCCGCCGCTTCTGCTCTGCCTGCGCCCGGCCCACAGGGGGCCAGGCCTTTTGACTTTGCTCCTGCATCTCCGCCCAAGACCGTCCTGGCCCCAAGCCCCAAGATCCGGACGCCTACCTCCACCCAAGCGGACCTTTCCTGGCGCTGGTGGAGGCCCAGCAGAGGGTCAGGCCGGTTCTCTGTCTCCCGAAAGGGGAGACGGGGACACACTAGGCGGTCCAACCGCCTAGACGCAATCCCTTCCTTGTCACCCTCTGGTCCTAGTTCCCGTCCTCATTCTGCAATCCCTTCCTTGTCACCCTCTGGTCCCAGTTCCTGTCCTCATCCTTCATTCCCTTCTCCTTCGCCCTTCAGTTCCCATTCCGGTCCCGTGCCCTTCTCATCACCCTCCAATCCCAGTCCCTGTCCCAATCCTGCAGTCCCTTCCTTATTGTTCCCCTCTGGTCCCCATCCTTCCTTATCGTCCTCCAGTCCCCATTCCGGTCTTGTGCCCTCCTCGTCGTTCCCCAGTCTTGTAGTGCCCTCCTCGTTGTTGCCCTCCGTTCCCAGTTCCCATCCTTGTCCTAGGGTCCCTTACTCATCCTCCAGTCCTTCGCTCCCTTCCTTGTCACCCTCCGGTCCCTTTTCCCGTCCTGCCGTCATTGCCTCATCGCCCTCCAGTACCCGTCCTTGTCCACGTCCCGCAGTCCCTTCCTCGTCGCCCTCCGGTCCTAGTTCCCGTCCTAGATCTCCAGTCCCATCCTTGTCGCCCTCCTATCAGCCACCTACCCCACATCCTACCCAACAGTTCCCTTTTCTGTTTCCCGGTCAGCTGCCCCAACAAGTCCCGTTTCTGCCCTTCCCTTCCGGTCCCTCTGCCCCGTTTCGGTCCCAGTCCCATGTCCCTGGTCCTGTCCCTTCTGGTTCCCCTGCATTTTGTTTTCCTCCTCGTGCCCCGGGTTTTGTTCCTCCGCCTCCGCGTCCGTTCCCAGGTCCTTTTGTTTTTGGTTCCCATGCTCTGTCCCCTGCTGTGTTTCCCCGTCTGGTCTTCCTGTCTCAGCTCCTGGTGTCTGCTCTGTCTATTTTCGTGCCCTTCCTGTCTGAGTTTTTGGTTCTGTCTGTCCAGTTCCTCGGTTGTCGTTAGTCTGTTCCCTGTCCGGTTCTGCGTCTTAGTCTGTTCCGTCCGTCCTGTCTGTCCGGTTCCTTGGTTGTCGTTCGTCTGTTCCCTGTCCTGCTCCGCGTCTGAGTCCTGTCTGCCTGTTCTCTGTGGCCCTGGCAGTGCCCCGGCGTGTGCCCTGACCTCTAGCATCAACAAGGCATTTTCGACCCACAGGACTGCCGCATACTGGATGTTTTTCTCTTTGCACACCATTCTTTGTAAACCCTAGAAATGGTTGTGCGTGGAAATCCCAGTAACTGAGCAGATTGTGAAATACTCAGACCGGCCCGTCTGGCACCAACAACCATGCCACGCTCAAAATTGCTTAAATCACCTTTCTTTCCCATTCTGACATTCAGTTTGGAGTTCAGGAGATTGTCTTGACCAGGACCACACCACCAAATGCATTGAAGCAACTGCCATGTGATTGGTTGATTAGATAATTGCATTAATGAGAAATTGAACAGGTGTTCCTAATAATCCTTTAGGTGAGTGTACATATAGAACATGACAGCATGCCATCATTAAAGGCATGTTTATCCATTGATACAAGTATAAAAATCACTTCATTCATTTTAACACACCTCGTTTAATCACAATGAGTATCATTAATATTCATTGGCAGGAGGAGCACATGCTCAGTATTGTGCTTAATATTCATGAGGACCAGGACAGGTTTCTCCAGAATACTAAACCATCCTTGTTTGTGTGTGTGTGTGCGTAGATTTGAGAGATGCGATAGCAGATCAGGGCGATCTGTATC